>NC_064926.1:388093875-388421375 GCF_023897955.1 Schistocerca gregaria | reverse complement strand
GACCATGGATGTTAAGTCCCATAGTGCTCAGAGCCATTTGAAGCCAAATAATCAACTTTGAAATGCGATACCCGAATGAAAAACCCGTTACGTCATTTTTCATCACCTGAGAAATGTCGATAGCGCGAACTTGTGAATAACAGTGAAATGCTAATCATTCGATATTAAAGTGTCTGTTACACTTCATACCAATTAAACGTTTATTGTAGGCCGCCTTCGTGGAGCGTAATTGTAATGGTCTGTAGTTTAGTTTATAACTGATCGATCGGTCCTGTATTTTAGGAGTTCATAATAGTAGTGTTTGTGCAGTAGTGGAAAAAGAACGTCATAAAGCAATTATTTCAAAAGAATGAACTTTTCTTGCACATCTTACAAAAACTGTTCCGTACACTACATAAGAAGTGTCCAGGTTTGTAAATACCAAGGGCCGGGAAATCTACGTAAGTGCCGTGAAAAATATATCTATAAATAAAGACAAATATTATATAATTAGTTCGCATTATTTGTTTGACAAAAATTCTCTTTATTTGACTAATATAGTTATAACAATTTATTCTCAAAAGAGCTAATTACTACAAGGGCCCGTCTATCCGGGAGAGAATGTAAAATGAGCAAAGAAAATCTACAACAACGAATGTCGAGTGGCGAGCCACCACCAGACCAAAGATGGGACGCGCGGTTTTGTGTATCATTGCTCTACGCGTACGATCTGAGTCATACACCTACTTGTCTCTACAACAGCGTCTTCTGCCGTGCCACAGGTGACGAGCTGATAGATTCAGAGATGTGTACACGGGTTGACAGCACGCTCGTTCATATCTCGATTTCCAGTAATCGACTGTCTGTGAAACATTAGCACTCACGCTTGCTTCGGCTTTTATTTGATGTTAATTCGCAATACAGCATCACTGATCTATAGCGATTTTACTGCGTTTGAGAGGCAGTTTGATGCGGCGATTTATTAATCCCGAGAGTAGTATAAACTGCCTGCGAGAATTTGGCGTTCCGTGCTACGGAAGCATCTCTCTGGAATAAGTAAACAAAGATGTGCAGGACTCTGTGTATATTTGATGACTCTGTGTGAAGCGATTACAGAGATCGGACGTGTTTTATGTTGGAGAGATTTTGCTATTGTTGTGCGACGCTATTAAGCTCCATTGTGAATGTGTAGTTAGTCGCTGGCACAGTAAACAAATTCAAGAAAATAATGCGCATTCAATATATGTATCAATTTATAAAGGATTTGACAAACATTCTTCAGATATCACGTGACGTAGATCGATTGGAGGTGCAGTGTGGAATGATAGTGCGAGCCTGCATATTTTCACGGTCAATATTCTTCGAAAGAATATCTCAGAAGCAATTAACATTTCGTTGACAAGAAAAGTTAGACACATCAATCCATACGCATCATACAACATAGCACCTAGTTGTGCCGAACGATCTTCGTAGCAAAATAAACATTTTAGAGATTTCAGATGGAGCAGTTCAGACGAGGAGTATCAGCGAGATCGTTCTCCTGTGGTATTTAAAACCAAAGACTCATATCCTTTAGTTTTTAAAAGACTGAAGCTATAACGTAAATATAATCAGTGGAAGTCATAACTGAAAATACCTAAAAGAAATACGAAGCAGAGAATTTTCTTAAACAAAATTTCTTAAATAAATACATAAATTAATTAAAATATAATATAATGTAATGTAATAAAAGGCTCGTCGGGGCTTAGTTCGAAGCGAGACTCATCAATCAAGATAACTGTAACCTAGTCAAGACATTACAGGCCGAATATGTGTCCAGAGATGCCCAGTATAGCGGTGGGGTACCAACTGTTGCCCTTCATACGGACGGACCACCAGGAGTAACGGTCTGGGTGCCATTCCTTTTCGTAGCGGGACCTCTTTGGTTATCATCACTGGCATCTTTACAGCACAGAGGTACGTACGATATTCCGTGGGCCATTTTGTTGCGCTTCATGGCAAGCTATCCTCGGCTCACACTTCAGCGAGATAATTCCCTCCCACGTACTACTAGAGTTTCTACTGTTTGTCTCCGCTCTTGCTAAACCCTACTTTGTCCAGCAGAGTCTCCGGCTCTCTTCCCATTGAAAAACTACTGGGGCGTTATGAGCAGACTCTCCAACCCGCTCGGGATTTTGAGAATCTAAAGAGCCAGTTGGACAAAACTTGGCACGATATTCCTCAGGAGGACATCCAACAATTCTATCATTCAATGCGAAGCCGAATAAGTGCTTGCATAAGGGCCAGAGGTGGACCAACACGTTATTTACTTGCTCAATTTGCTCTTGAATAAATCAGCCAATTTTTCTGAAATTGTAATCATTTGTTTTTCTGTACATATACATTACATCTATCGGTATTTGACCCATTCGGATAATTCCCTCGTGGTACGTCGTTTTTTTTTTCTTAGAATGTAGATGACATGTATACTTAAGCAGGTTGATCTTCCTTCTGAATCGTTAGTGTCTGTGTGACAGTGATGCAAGTCGAATGCCTGCAACGTTCGTTGCTTTCATACAACACTTAAGAGTGTGGTGTACTGATGCAGGAGGTTGCTTTGACGAATTGATATGTGGAGAAACTATGTCACACTGCCATACAACAAGCAGGTGGAATGTCGCTGCTCTGACAAATTAATAAGTAAGTTATCCACGTACTAGGCCTCGGTCTAGCACGACAAATCTGACAAAGAGAAATGAACCAACTGGGAATTCAACTGGTTACATTCGTGCTCTAATGGTTCACCTAACGAGGACAAGTCGTATAACATGTTAAAGTATCTTGAAACCTAAGTCAAGATTGAGATTAACCGTTATTTATTTGTTCTAATGAATAACATAAATCACAATGAGATTAAAAGAGAGCAAAGTTATATATGACTTCAATTAACTTACGAAAATGATGCTAACACAGTGGGAGGTAACAAAAACTATGGAAGACAAGCGCAAGGTCTGCTTATCTGGGCAGCTCGCAAATTCAAAGTTAACATAAGAAACCACACAAATATGACAAAAATAAAGTTCCGTAGGAAAGTAAGCAAATAACAAGCTGCATACAACATGGATCGTGCTTACCGCGACTGCGTTAGTTACATTCCCTTAGCCGGCCGTAGTGGCCGAGCGGTACTAGGCGCTTCAGTCTGGAACCGCTCGACTGCCACGGTCGCAGGTTCGACTCCTGCCTCGGGCATGGGTGTGTGTGATGTCCTTAGGTTAGTTAGGTTTAAGTAGATCTATGTTCTAGGGCACTGATGACCTCAGATGTTAGGTCCCATAGTGCTCAGAGCCATTTGAACCATTTGAACCAGGGGCTGTAACGGCTTTGCAACTCGTGACAGCTCAGTCTCTCGTCTCAGATGTAAGTGCGGCGAATTCCTGTTTCCGAGAATCGCACTGATTATATGATCTCATAATCCGGTCGCTCCTCCAGAGCCCTTTGAGAAAGCGAGGTGTTCGTCCCTTCCAGTTTCTCCAGATTAGTTCAGTCAAGACCAGCCAGGTCACGTTTCTTTCCACTGTTTTAGAGATCTCTACAACTTTTTCCTCTGCCGATTCAATACGATCAGCGAATTTTCCTCGTGATGCTGTCATCTCGTTTTAAAATTGTTTTCTGTCTTCTCCGGCTTGTTTCCTCTCTGCTTCAGATACTCTACTGCCTGCTTCGGCCTTTGCATCTCTCACCTGCACTTTCTTTGTGTTCTTCCTTGGCTTGTTTTCTATTTACTTCAGCTTATTTCCTATTTTCCTCTGCTTCTTATATCACCTGATTTACTCAAATGGAATACCATACATGCTTTCAGAATTTTTTTATTTCGGTTTGTTAACTTTAGGGTTGCGCCCATTCAGCCATTTCAGTAACAGAAAGACGGTACGATTCCGTATTAAGATGAGTTTCCTGTCACTTACGATGAGATGAGTGCGAGGACAGCACAACACCCAGCTTCCGAGCGGAGAAAATCTCCGACCTTACTGGGAATAGAGCACAGGCTCCCTTCGGTTAGCAATATGCCGCACTGACCACGTAGCTACCGAGTGGACAGATTTACAGAGTCTGAATTGCTGTATGTCTCTGGCGATTCCGTTCCTCAAATCCCGCTAGCTTTGCTCTGTTTTCTTGCGGTTACGGTTTCCTGGGTTTCAGGCATTCCATCTGGTGCTGACGCCTTGCCCTCAAAATGTTCTGACACGAGTTTCTCTGCAGCCATTGAATCCTCTCACGTACAAATATTTTTGGCTCTTGAGACCGTGCTCTTTTAGTCCTGTCCATGTGTGGAGGATTGAAATTGAAAATAACCCCACTAAATTTAATATCAACAGATAAGGCTGCACAGAAAAATACCTTCACACAAAAATACGAAAACTTCGTCTAAGAAAATCTCCAGACGCTGTACAATATGTTATTAAAAGTTCGCGAAAACACAAGTACGTTGTACGTACACCACGAAAGGTCAATATTTGTCATATTATCCAACGGGGCAACTACTAATTCGAGCATGCATCAATGTAACAGGGGAAAAAATAGTCAGTACAACTTTTTTGTACCCCATTGTGCCGTCCTAACTGCAGGAAACTCTTAGGAAATAAAGGAAGGATTTAGGACCAGGCCCAACATGAACCGTTACTGGTAGCGTTGCTCGCTGCTTTCATACAGCACCACTAAAGAGTATGGTGTACCGTTGCAGCAAGTGCAAGAGGAATGCTCGTTGCTTTGACAAAACAATATCTGCAGAAACTATGTCGTACATATAAAAGACGAGAAGGTTCAATGTTCGTTTCTTTGATGGCAAAATAATGTGTAATTATCCTTGTAGTAGGCCACTGTGCACAAGGGCAATGCCAACACAGTGAACTGAACCGACTGGGAACACAACCGGTTACACTTGTATTTTAATGGGTCGCCTGACCAGGGCAAGTTGTTGACAGGTAAAAGCCTCTTGAAATGTGAGCTGAGACTGAGATTAACTGTCATTTATTTGCTCTAATGACTAACATCAATCACAATGAGATTAACAGAGAGCTCTTTATAATTTAAATTAAATTAGAAAAGAACGCTAACACAATGGGGGTACTAAAAACAGGCCGCGCGGCTTGGACGAAAGGTTAGAGGCGCCATGTCACTGATTGCGCGGCCCCTCCTGCCGGAGGTTCGAGTCCTCCCTCGGGCATGGGTGTGTGTGTCGTTCTTAGCATAAGTTGGTTAAAGTAGTGTGTAAGTCTAGGGACCGATGGCCTCAGCAGTTTGTTCCCATAGGAATTCACACACATTTGAACGTTTGAACTAAAAACTGAGGAAGACTGTATGGAGCTGGCGCAATACGGTATACTTATCTGGGCAGCTCTCAAAATCAAAGTCGACGCTACAAATGTAACCAAAATAAGCAAATCAAGTTGCGTGGTGAAGTGGCGAAGAGATTATTACTGGTCTAAACTAAGTTACAACATAATATTTAACTTTTGGGTCAATATAAAATGAAATAACCTTAATTTTCAGACAGTCACGAATATGTTTGTAGGAAACTGACAAAGAAAACATAGCAACGTTGCCTATGAAGCGCCGCTACACGATTCCGATATTGTACTGGTACAATTTAAAAAACCTGCTCGTGTAGCGAACTTTGAAAAATGAGTGGGATACAACATAACGCTTAGAGAGAATTTGTTTCATTTTCTAAAGCATTCTTTATGCTGAGTTGTTAATTAAACAGTTACTTTGTATTACAGTATAGCAAAAGAAAGACATTGTGGAAAATGAATCGTATGTGAACAGCATTTGTCTGTAACAGTATATCTAAGCAGGGATCACGTGCCTCAGCCAACAGTTATGACGCATGCTGAAATCAAAAATGTAAATCGGGAAATGAAAATTTTTTGCCCCAGAGATAGTGGTTTCCAGTGGAATTGAAAGTGAATCTGAAGAGCATTTTCTTACATTTGAAGAGATGATGTTCGGTTTATATATATCGGTCGTAAGGAAACTCACTTTCGACATCGCAGAAACAAGCGGATATTTCCCATAATTGCAATGCGGAAGAAACCATAGCAAGAAAAAGTTGGCTTAAGTTGTACATCAAAGAAATATCACAGAATTCGAGGGATGTGATGACAGTTCAAAGAAAAATTCAAGGCCTCACCAAGGAGCTGAGGAGTAGACTACGCAAAAATAAGTAAACTAAGGCAAAGAGAAAAATCTAGAACTTAAGCTTCAACAGCGAAAAGGAAGTGTTTTGGAGATTCTGCGGGGATCTCGCCACAGGAACTCATTCGTAAAATAGTGCAGGGAACATGGAACGGAGAAAATGATAAGATGCATGAAATGCAAAATATGGATTCCTGGAAAGTGTGCAGGAGAGAAAAGTTTTATTGTAATGCCTGCAAATACGTTGATTTAAAAATTGAAATATGGAAGATATCCTTGAAGTTAGGCTAGAACATATTTTCAAGCTCAGTGACATGAGTAATAAAGATGATAAAATTTATACACTAACTGATACAAATTCGGAACCCGATTCCTAATTTATATCACATTCAGATGTTTAGAAAAATAAGTGTTGTTTTTTTTTCAGAATTTCCATTCGTTAAAACAAATACCAAGAACAACATCCTAAAGTTGAGGATGGCACTGTTTATATAATTTTGCAATTTACCGTTCAGGCTAAATCTCGAAAGTGGTACAATCCACCCCGAAGAATGATTAAAATCAAGTTATGGTACACACTCACACGCAGATATCGCATTTGGATAAGTATTCGGTCCTTTTCACATATACCGGGTGGTTATGTTTAAACTTTCCCTATTTAACACGTTATAACACGAGAACTAATTTCTACGAGTACCAAACTTGGTAGCATTGATGTCCAGAGTATGGGGTGCATTGATTTCCATGCATCAGAGAGCCACCATCCATTTCCAACTATGTCCACCAGCTGCCACGATGAATCATCGTGATTCGTAGTATCACGCACCTGACCACTCGCAGTGCATTTGTTGATATATCAACATGAGCTTGGACAAAAGGAACAGGGCATTATTGCCGATGTTCTATCATCAAAATAACGGTACTGCTTCGAGAATATCACGGGCTGAATAAATTACGGAAGGGTCCTTTTCCTCCACTTGCTGTGCGCAGCATGATAACGAAGTCCCAATCAACTGGAGAACTGGACGTCGCTCCGGGAAGAGGCCGACGACCGGTTGCACCACTGGTGGTTGGTGAATTCGCTCTTGTTATGTCAGACAACGCTACGCGCTTTCCTGATCGTCAGGCAGTGGGCATGCTGTGTCGCTACAGTTGAACATCCCTTGGTCCGATGTACGGAAGGTGCTTCGAACCATTCTCAAATGGTATTCCTGCAAGACACATATTGTATAGCAGCTTGCACCATAGGATGCGCAACGACGTGTTCACTTCGCTCTTCACTTTCTTGCAAGCACTGAGGTTGAAGAGGGTTGACCATGGACCGTCCTATGGACAGACGAAGCTCATTTTCATCTGATGCGTGAGGTGAACACACGGAATTACAGTGTTAGGATCTACACCTCCAGTCACTGTACATAAAGTTCCTCTGTATGGTGAACGTGTCACCGTATACTGTGGCTTCACGGCTACTTTCATCATAGGCCCGTTCTTTTTTGAACAGGTTGGAGCTCAAGGACAAGGGAAGTGCACAGTGTGACTGGCCCATGTTACTCCGATATGCTTCGCCAGCATGTCATCCCTGCTCTACGGGCGAGAGATGCATTGAACTCTATAGTTTTCATGCAAGATGGGATCCCACCGCACATCGCTTGTGAAGTTCATCTGCTTCTCCGAAACACATTTGGAAACGATCCTTTCCAAATGCTTGGCGGGCTCGATCACCTGATCTCACTCCCTGTGATTTCTGGTTGTGGGGCTACTTGAAGGTCAAGGTTTACAAGGGAACATTCACACATGTGCTGATGTGAAGCGCAGCATATCAAGAGAGGTAGCCCGCATACCCACGGGCATGCTTCCTTCTGCCGTGCAGAATGCAATCCTGCGCATTCAGACTATTCTCGACACTGATGCACACCATATATAGCCCCTTTTGTAGCAGTAATGGCATGATGTACTGTAGCAGCACATTAAAAGTGTTTCAATTGAATTGATTCTGCGTTATTTCTCATCCCCATACCCTTGACATTAATGCTACCAAGTTTGGTACTCGTACGGTAATTAGTATCCTTGTTACAACATCTTAAATAGGGAAAAATTAATACATCAACAGCACATTGTTTCTGCGCTTTATTCAGTTCGTTAATATGTTTATTCTCAGCCACGAAAGGTATAGTGAGTTGATCGAAATCCGACACCTTTACAGACCTCAGTTCTTACCAGCCAAATACTAGACGATCTGGGAGTGGAACAGTGAAAATTTAGGAGCATGTTTCCAGTTCCGGCATTTGCCTGATAATCAAGAGAAACCCACCGAAAATTTTGGTCAGAACCCGGGGACTGAAGCTACTGTTAATTTATTTCGGACGCAATAGGTTCCATACAAGAGTGTGAATCCCCAGTGTATCTCACTCTCTCTCTCTCTCTCTCTCTCTCTCTCTCTCTCTGTGTGTGTGTGTGTGTGTGAGTGAGTGAAACAGTTAAGTTGTTGAGTTGCACCTGCCGTACCATTCGTAATTGTAGTGAACTATACAGGGCGAACACAAATCCCACTGACAAAATTTCGGAGGTTGTCTACGGATACTTTTTGAGTATTTTGGTATTATGGGCTGCTGTATCCACCATTACCAGATACACAACTATCCCCACAGAGGGCGCCACACGCCAGGTAATATCCAAGAGTGGTGCTACATAATTAGGATCATATGACGCGCATAACAGGAACCCGAGACCTACGACAAATATAGGCCGCGGGGCGTACACCACGAAGCTAGGCCGAGTTCTGTCGCTCATCTCAGCAAAAAAACTGCGCTAACTCGTAACTAGGTGTGTATGTATATACGAGAATTGCATGTTCCACCGGTTACAGTGTTTGGAATCTTGCTGTTATTAGTCCTACAATGATAGAAAGTGCATAAGTCTACAAATGATATGTTATGGCTGTTCTGGGGTACAATGAATTAAAATCATCTCAAAACGATTATCAGTTACATAAGGCACCACGTCTTGTATACAATGAGGACTGTTACGCAGAAGAGACTAAAATGCTATAAACAAGCCGTTACACCATTTATGTCGAGAACTGATTTTAAATGTTGTTGAACAAGTAGCTATCAGATTCCAGTAGAAGACGTAATTCTCGTCAGTATGTACAGGCCCAGTTGTGAGTTAACAATATTAGAAAAGCATTTTGTCTCCTGAGTTAAGCGAGCGAGCGAGCTCTGGCCTACGTTAGTGACGTAAGCGCCGCGGCCTGTCTTCCTCGTGGGCCTCGCAGGAACCTCATTATGCCTCTGATACAAGGCACGAAAAACGTACGATCCATCCTCCGATAGTTATGTTTGCCGCCACAGAGGGCGCTAACACCAGGGACACCTTTCTTCATCCGACAAATAGTTCGCAGATAAACAATATTCCGCCACTCGCGGATAAAAGGGGCCGCACAGTTTCACTCGGCCAGTTCAGTCGTAGTTCCAGTCACTCGAGTGCGCGATGCCAAGGCGAGAGGAGGCTGCCTCGACCGCGCCGGTGTCGGCCGAGCACTGATTTGGAGTTGCCGCAGTTACAGCCCAGCAGCTGACGAGTGATCATCGGACAATCAGCGCCTGTTGCCGAAAAGTTTAGTGACAGGGGGACCGTGCCTGCCCCTTACCATCGATTTCGTCCAAATATATAATATACGCAGGGCTTGACCAGAAATGAAAGTGACAGAGGTGGGAGGACCAGATGACCAAGCGTTCAGAGAAAAAAAATTGCACTTTTGGCGTGCCTCGGACGAAGCATCAGCCACTTACGTTACTGTAGTTTACACAGGCAGCGACAGTTGCAGTTATACGAGTAAAGAAGGGTAGTCTGAGAATTGTGTGGTCCAGTTCGTGTGTGAAAACATTTTTATCTTTTTTACATTTTCAGTTTTGACGTTGCTTGCACAGCATATAAACCGAAATAATGTTCAGTATATTGCATTTATTAATATTTTCATAAAAGGCATGAAAACAAAAGCCAAAGGGAAGTATGGAGATATCCGCGGTCCGGTAGTATACGTCGGACCCGCGTGTCGCCACTATCAGTGATTGCAGACCGAGCGCAGCCACACGGCAGGTCTAGAGAGACTTCCTAGCACTCGCCCTAGTTGTACAGCCGTCTTTGCTAGCGATGGTTCACTGACAAAATACGCTCTCATTTGCCGAGACGATAGTTTAGCATAGCCCTCAGCTACGTCATTTGCTACGACATAGCAAGCGCCATTATTAATTACTATTGATATTATGAATCATGCACCGTCAAGACCGACGTTCATCATTAATGGATTAAAGTTAAGTATTCCACCAGCTACGTCCGTTTTTCTCAGTTCTAATTCCCTTGTCATGTTCCAGACCTCACGCCAGCCTGCGTGAGCTAAATCGCGTGCCTTTCGGCCTCCTCTAGTAACACGGTGTTGGCTCTCCTGCCAACCACAACAGAGATACATCTAAATTTTAAGGAGAAGACTGTACTTCAATCACCCACGAGGACTCCGCAAATAACTTTCATGGGATTGTAATTTGAGCTTGTAGGACTTCGTTACGCGTAGTTTGCTGCCAAAGTGTCCGATGAGAGAGAAAATTTTATGAATGTAAACCGCTCTTGTTTTTCCATAGAAACTTTAAAACAGCCATGTAATTGTGCAAAAGCGGTGTTTATAATGTTTGTAAGATGCCACGAAAATTTTTGCTTCCCCTGTTTCTATGATGAATATCTTCCCAGCACATGTAAATCATCAATTGTAAAATTCTATAAAAGTATCCAGTTTTATATGTGAAGTCCTCGTGCACGCCTTACAATCCTTTCCTCCAGATGTGTTTGCATTCCCAAATTTTCCTTTGCCTTTCCCTTTCATGCCTTTTATGAAAATATTAATAAATACAATGAACAGACCATTGTTTCGGTTTATTTGCAGTGTAAGCAAATGAAAATCGAAGATTAAAGAATATAAAAAAGATGTTTCCACCACAATAATTTTAATAGAAAAGAGGAAGGTTTAAAGTTAGACAAGATATAGTGGTCGACTTTGCACGAGCGATGTGTCAATCGATTACCGTCAATCGAGAATAATGACGTTGGTCAGAGACAGACTTACAGTCGGCCCCACGTGACGTATGGTGGTGCCCTCTATGCGCTCTGTATAAACGGGACCTCTACGGCCTGACAGCCACTCGTTGACTCGCCTCGGAAGATGTTGCCCACACTTGCGAATGAAACATCAGGATGAAGGAGTTTCACACATCGACCACGGCCTCTCATCCTGGAAGTTTTAACTAATGACAGAACAGCTTGTTGATACTGCCACTGTAGAATGTTAGACATTCTTGATAGTGCCACAACGTCACCTGCGCCTGTGCCGCTTCATCAACATCAAAGCGAAGGTGTTGAGAGTATTCGTTAACTTTTGGAAACAGTGCCAAGTCGGTATTGTATGGAGAATGAACGATTGCAGTGAATCAAAAGCAACGCATTGTTGCAGATGTCGCAGAGTTCGTTTGTTTTCTCGCATTGCGGACGACGTGTTCTGCGGTTAGAAACAGCACGCCGTTTTGCACGCTCCAACATAGTTACGTCATATACCGTCAAGCTACGCGCTACAATTGAAGTCCTCTACAGGTAGAGGAGTCCGCGGCATGCGGTCATGCGTAGCGTTCTCGCTTCCCGACCACGGGGTCCCGGGTTCGATTCCCGGCGGGGTCAGGGATTTTCCCCTACCTCGAATGTCTGGGTGTTCTTGTGTCGTCTTCATCATCATCATCATCATCATTCATCCCCATTACGAACGGAGGAAGGCAACGGCAAACCATCTCCATTAGGACGGCGGTGCTGGTCTCCCGCATCATTCCCCTACGCTCTGTCAAGAAGCATGGGACTGCATTTCCAGCGGGAGAGGGTTGCAACTTGCGTCAGCGCAGGGCGGAAGTCGACAAAGTAATATGTATGAGGTGTAGCCTAAAACCTCGACCTATATAGAGAACGCAATAAAAACTTTGGAGGCGTTACTTTTTAGCACGCCCCCGTTAATGCTTATGCCACGTCTGATCCGCGTTACAAAGGCTATTTTTTTCTGAATGCTTAGCCATTTGGAGTTACCATTTCTGTCACCTTCATTTCTGGCCATTCCGTGCTTGTACCGCAAATTTGTACGAAATCAAACAGCGGTCCAGACTGAACAACTATTAGATTACTTAGTCAACGTGAGGTTAGACCAATGTTCATCACTTCAGTTTCACGCCTGTTCAGCACCCTAAGTAGAATATTTATGGCTCTGAGCACTATGGCACTCAACATCTGAGGTCATCACTCCCCTAGGTTTAGAACTACTAAAATCTAAAGACATCACACACACCCATGCCCGAGGCAGGCTCGAACCTGCGACCGTAGCAGCAGCGTGGTTCCGGACTGAAGCGCCTAGAACCGCTCGGCCACAACGGCCTGTTGCGCAAGTGTTACGCATGATGAAGGAGCCCGACAACCGTTTACCGCCACAAATGAAGAAACCATTGAGCGTTCACATGAAATGATTCTCTTAGACGGAAGATTAACTTTTGACGAAGTGCCACATCGTCTGCAAATTAATCACGGTTCTGCCGACGAAATCATGCACAACAGACATGGGTTTCATAAAGTTTTTGCAAGATGGGTCCCAAAACAACTCATACAGTTGCATAAGCCGGCCGCTGTGGCCGAGCGTTTCTAGGCGCTTCAGTCCCGAACCGCGCTGCTGCTGCGGGCGCAGGTTCGAAATCTGCCTCGGGCATGGATATGTGTGATGTCCTCAAGTTAGTTAGCTTTAAGTAGTTCTAAGTCTAGGGGACTGCATATACAAACGCGCTTGGACATCTGCAAAAAACATTTGGATCGCTATGATAACGAAGGCGACAACTTCTTAGACAGGATCATTACTGGTGATCCATCATTATGATAACGAAGGGGACAACTTCTTAGACAGGATCATTACTGGTGATCCATCATTATGAGCCGGAGAGTAAAAGACATGTATGGAATGGAAACATCCAAATTCGCCGTGCAATAACAAGTTCAATACCCAACCGTACGCAGGAAAACTGATGCTTACAGTTTTTTGGGATGCACAAGGTCCAGTACTGGAACATTATGGGGAAAGGGGCATAACCATAACCAGTGTATGTTACAGTGATATACTTACTGCCAGGCTAAAGCCTGCAATTCGAAGCAAACGCCAAGGCTTGCTGTCAAAATGTGTTGTGTTGTTGAACGACAATGTCCGTCCGCATCCTACTGCTGAAACGCTCCAGAAATTCAAATTTGAAGTGCTGGATCATCCTCCATATAGTCCCGAACTTGTCCCTTCTGACTATCGCCTGTTTGGTCCACTCAAACACGCATTAAAGGACCGTCGATTTGCCTCGGACGAAGGAGTGAAAATAGCGGTGTATTCCTGGCTCGCAGCTCAAACGGGAACCTCCTTTTATAAAGGCATTAGGAAGCTTGTACAACGATGGACCAAGCGCGTTGAAACGCAAGGAGACTGTGCCGAAAAATGATGTTCTTGTAAGTTTCCTATTTGATTACAATAAAACTTTATAACTACTTTGCGGATAATTATTGACTTACTCTCGTATGGTGATAATTCCCTCCATGCTAAGGACAATGAAATAGAGGACTCTCGGATAAACATAGACCTTGATACCTCTTGTCGAAGTTCCCTCATCAATACGTATAGAAAGTTGTTACGAAACTGTTGACGTGACGTGAACCGAATGTGAGTGAATCCACGCAGTGACAGCTAAATACTCCGTGTGATGAGAGCAGAAGACCTTCATCATCGGTGACACAGACATACACTAGCTCTCGCGTCTGCCTGGCGTGCGTGCGTGCGTGCGTGTGTGTGTGTGTGTGTGTGTGTGTGTGTGTTTATTGGTACGAAAGAGAAAGACGGTGCGTTTCATTACCAGTCGGAGAACAAGGAAATTAACTTGTTCGTTTCATCGGCTTCTCACTCGACAAGTGGCTTCATTAAACAGCTGCCACTGCAACAATCACGGTAGTGTCCTTTTGCAAATATCTGGATTGTTTAAAAATTCTTTTTTACTGCTGTTGTCTTCCAGCTGAATATCGCCTTTAGATCAAATGTGTTACCTAATAATTCTGGAATCATGCTATTTTGCGAAAAAAAAGAGAAGGCTGGGGCGTACAATAGAGCATCGCTAAAAACATTCAGATAAGTATAACATTTGAAAAAGTATTCGTCTAAAAGTTAGAGAAGTTCTTGTGCCATGCAGCTGATTACGAACAATGATAGCTTCAACCTCTCTCTAGTATGAAAACATTGTAATTTAAACAACATGAAATCTATTCGTGCACTCGTCTTTCTAGCAAGGAATCCCTGGAGTGCGAGATCGCAAAATGCCAATGATGTTTGTAGCATTCGACGCCCCACATATTGTCTACCATGCAACCACAATATTGGCTGCTAATAGCAACAGAGGGCGGAACTGGAGATACCCAAGGGTGAGCACAGCACGAGGCTACGGAGCATAATTAAACTGCGTAGTCGACGGGTAACTCACTGCAGTATTGGTGTTGATCCAAAGCGGAACAATGTCAACGATAAACTAAGCAAACTTTGCGTTATATGTGTAACAACATTTGGCAAAGTTAAAATTTCGTCTGAAATGAACCTATGGAATTTTGCAGAATGAGGAAGAAGTGGCAGATAAAATATTAGCGTTGATGCAAGGTATGCCAATGTAAGATGTAGTGTTGTGTAAGCTCCAATGTGCCGAGCTGTACATGAGGAGTACAACGATGGCGATATGTCTTGAGCAAGCGAAAGTGATATTGAAAGAGGTGTCGAGCCTTGTAGTTCATCATCCTTGTCGGAGAGGGAGCCACTTGTCTCCTGTGGAACGTAGTAAAGGACAATTGTTGTCCTAGGCGCGGATACCGAACGTAATTACGTATATGGAAGATAATTCGCAGCATAGTAAAAAAGCAATTATGAACAAAATCTTCAGCAATATGACCGCGTAGTGCATAAAAAGTACTACGGATATTCGAGGGAGGACAAGGGGCACCTGTTACAAAATCTAGTGTTTGCGCGTTTTAGTGATGCTTGCCCGTCACATAGATTATAGTGATTCCAAGGTAAGCAGTAGATGATTGTGTAACTTCAAACAGTGATACTGAATGTGGTGATGTAACAACGTTCAAACAAAGCGTCAAGTCGGTGATGCCCAGCAAACTGTAGAACCGACCAGAAAATTTGTAGATGGGACAAACAAACATATCCCATAGGAAGTGAGGAGTTTGTTTTCGACTCCGTCCAATCGAAATTTGAAGAGGAAAAGCACATTAAAGAAACCCTGGAAGTTAGAGGTATCAAGAGAGTTGTATCAAAATTAACTAACATCAACGCCTTAACGCATTCGTATACAATTATGTCGTCTGTTAATCCGGATGTGAATTGGCTGGAAAGTTATTTATTGTGCTGTGAGAAGTTGGAGGTGCTCTGCCCTCTATAATTCTTCCTAGTTTGCGTCTGCATGACCTTGCAAGGACAGTAGGGAATGTTTACTTCACAGCAAGAGTGAATGGTGAAATGGGCATAAGAGAACTACAACTATTGTATGAGCACCACTTTTGGCCAATAGCTGATCAAAATAATTCCCTTTTCCTTGGTTCCTGGTCAGCATATAAAAATCATACTTCGCTAGACCAAACTACCCCTTCTGAAAAGTGTATGAGATTGCTGTTCATACCGTCCCTAAACAGCATATTATCGCATTGTCTGCAGCTGTGCCTTAAAGGATAGGCAATTCCATGATAAGCTTAAAGACAGACTGTTCAGCATTCAGTTGTATGCCCTCACATTCCATCAGTTCTCATCGCCAATTTAAGTCTACATGCATCCATGCATTCTTAAGAGCGGATACCTAGCTGAACGTCGTACACGGTCTGTAACTCCAAAGGAGTTCGCCTTCGATTTTGATGGCGTGAAACTTTGTCACTGTGAAGCGCAGTTTCTCATTCGGTTCCCATGGTGCAAGTTAATAGTTTGTCTTCAACATTTCTTGACTGTTGACGATGTCAAAATGTTCAAATGTGTATGATTTCCTAAGGGACCAAACTGCTGAGGTCATCGGTCCCCAGACTTACACACCACTTAAACTATCTTAACGCTAAGGACAACACTAACTGCCATGCCCGATGGAGGACTCGAACCTCCTGTGGGAGGGGCTGAGCGATTAGTAACATGTCGCGGCTCTACGATGTGTAATAAAACATCTCATGGAAGGTTGATCTCTGCACCTTCCGGGGACTCGTTTTCTGTCGACCTCCTGATGCACGTGGTTAGTAATTAACAGCTGATATTTTTTCTGTCTTAATTTTGAACATAAGACTTTAAAATGAGCATTACTAAAGACTGAACTTGCGACCTCGCAGTCAACGGGCTCCTTGTCAGTATTTCACTTAGCACAACTATCGTGAACAGAGGTCAGCAGACCATGTCTAAGTGAGCGTCCAAATTGGAATTCTATTTCTTCCACTCGTTTCCCCCTACATTCGGGACGTCATTCTTGCGTTATTTATTCTTATTTGAGGGTTTTTTCTTTTCTGCTTTACCTTATTCACCTTGCTACAGTTTGCTGGTTCCACCAGCGGATCACTAATCTTGTTGTATTTCTGACTAGCAGCTGATAACGAAGTTCCTTACTGTGGTGTGCGTACTGTAAGACCTTTGGTACACACACTAACAGATTATTTGACTTGTTGCTCTAACGAAGTAGGCGAGTGTCAGCAATATGTCTCATGGTCTTATCGTGGCGTGTATATCTTCTGCCGTTAGGTCAGACGATAGAAATGCCACTTGCACGCTTAGAGTGACAGATTGACGGTGACCAACTTTAAACGGAACTTGATTAATTTTCACACACATTTATTAAAATAATAAAAAGCATAGACATTACGTAACTTGATTCTGGATGCTATTTACAACTGACAATCCGAAGTTCCTTTGGTCTTGGTACGTTAATCTTATTCTCGCATATCTCTGATACCTGACAAGGTGTCTGTTCATTTGTCTTCATGGCTATGTACAGGAATATGGTAATCTTATTAGGCGCAGACTGAAACTTGACTATAGACTGATACAGACTAATGCAGACTGGCACAGACTAATGCAGACTGGTACAGACTGGTGCAGACAAATGCAGACTGACTAATCGGAGGTCTGTACACTCGTTATAATACCTTGCGCGTTCAGGTATCACTGCGCAAGTGTGATCTGTGAGGAGAAAAGGTTCTATGTTAGCAGCAATCTCATTGGCTGCATTACATATTAATAGGGCGGAAGCAGAATTTGGTCCGTCTCTAAGGCAGCGCCATCTCGTGGTGTGGAGATGGACGAGCGCTGCGCCTGCACTGTTGTGCTTAGCGGGATGCGCTCTAGTGGAAAAGTTGTGTACGTGCTGACTACGCGGAACTATGTACACAACACTTACCATCCCGTGACTTGAACACAATCGTTTCTTTGACAGTATTTCGTCTATGTGCTCTTCCTGCACATTTAACCTTAACTCAGGGAGAAAGTTCCACAGAAAACTGTAGTCGTCCTTTCAGTACTTAACAATCTTATCCCTCCTTCCATAACTCGCTGTACATTATGCACATTTCTGAAGTGGGCATGCAAATTCTTTCTCAGTGTAAAATCTTTATCGCACACATAGCACACGTTTAAATCCACCATTCTAAGCCAAGAATTAGAACAAAACAATAATAAGCCATAAGCACAAAGGAAGGCGGAAAGGCTTCGTGCAATGGATAGAGGTATATAAATACTTGTCAGTGTTCGACAGAGCATCCCAATAGTTTGAGACAATACGGCTGAAAGACACCATCGCCGAATCAACGGTTCACGCACTCACAGATAACTAATTGGATAGCCGAATTCGGCTCACCCGAGACAGTAACAACCGATCAGATTCGACAGTTTGAATCAACTCGGTTCGAAGCTCCATGGAACCTATGCGGCTTTAAGCACAACCACACGACAACATACCACCTGTAGAGCAATGTGTTTGTCGAGCAGTGGCACAGAACACTTAATGCCGCTTTGTGGCCAGGGTGTTTACTGTGAGTACTGTTACGAGTATGACCAGCATACAGGGAGGATCTGCAATCATTGCTAGCAGAAATTATATGTAGTGAGTCACGAATACTACCTGCAGAATTCGTCTTACTGACACAGCCTCCTGAACAGACGCACTTTCCCCCTCTGATGCAACGTGTGGATGACCACATCAGACACATGTGGGTGCTGCCAACGGCATCGCACTCAACATATAGGGTGTTCGTGCACAGAGCGCTGCATTCCTGTGATTATGTCATGCTGCATGACGACATGGTTATACTGGCTTTAGAACCACCCTTCACAGGACTATTCAAAGTCCTCAAAAGGGATGCACACAAAGTCGACATACGGCTGAACGGAAAAGTGACGACTGTCTCGATCCACTGCTTAAAGCGTAAATGTGTCCTACAGGACGATGATCCGGCAAATGACGAACACACCACAGCAACATACACTGAAGCGCCAAAGAAACTGGTGTAGGCATGCGTATTCAAACCGGCCGAATACGGCGCTGCTTTCGACGACGCCTATATAAGACAACAAGTGTCTGGCGCAGTTGTTAGATCGCTTACTGCTGCTACAATGGAAGGTTATCAAGATTTAAGTGAATTTGAACGTGGTGTTACTGTCAGCGCTCGAGGGATGGGACATAGCATCTCCGAGGCAGCAATGAAGTGAGCATTTTCCTGGACGTTAATGTCAGGAGTGAACCGTAAATATCAGGAATCCGGCGAAACATCAAATCTCCGACATCGCTGAGTGCCGAAAAAGATCCTGCAAGAGCGGGACCAACGACGATTGAAGATAATGGTTCGCCGTGACAGAAGTGCAATCCATCCGCAAATTTCTGCAGATTTCAATGATGGGCCATCAACAAGTGTCAGTGTGCGAACCATTTGACGAAATATCACTGATATGGGCCATCAACAAATGTCAGCATGCGAACCATTCAACGAAATATCATCAACATGGGCTTTGGGAGACAAAGGCCCACTCGTGTACTGCACGACACAAAGCTTTATGCCTCACCTGGACCCATCAACACCGACACTGGACTGTTGATAATTCGATGCGTGTTGCCTGGTCGGACAAGTCTAGTTTCCAATTGTATCAAGCGGATTTTAGCAGCGTACTATTCAAGCTGGTGGAGGGTCTGTAATGGTGTGGGGCACGTGCAGTTGGACTGATGTGGAACCCCTGATACGTCTCGATACGACTCTGACAGATGACATGTACATAAGCATCCTGTCTGATCACCTGCATGCATTCATGCCCATCGTGCATTCCGACGGACTTGGGCAATTCCAGCAGGAAAATGCGACACCCCACACATCCAGAATTGCCACAGAGTGTCTCCAGGAACACTCTTCTGAGTTTAAACACTTCCGCTGGACACCAAACTCCACAGACATGAACATAATTGAGCATATTTGGGACACCTTGCAACGTGCTGTTCAGAACAGGTGTCCACACCCTGTACTCTTACAGGTTTATGGACAGCCCTGCAGAATTCATGGTGTCAATTTCCTCCAGCAGTACTTCAGACTTTAGTCGAGTCCATGCCATGTCGTGAAGCAGCATGATATTAGGCACGTACACTAGTTCTTTTTTGGCTCAGTTTACAATGACAATGACAATGATAACTTACTACCATCAAATATGCAGTCGACCTCTTTGGACTCAGAAGGCTCTGTCATTATCCATACAGATCTTACAGAGAACATAAGTGTCACAGTCGTCGACAATACCTTTCTGGTGGAGGCCCAAAGGGACACCACAACAACTTCAAATACAGTCCGCATGCAGCAAGTCAAACACACTTGTGCACTAACAAGCGATGTCAACAGAGCAAGACATTGATGTGGAGTTGTAAGAGCTTATCAAGAACAAAAATATAGGATTGTACCTATGGAAAATTTCCTAGTGTGATAAGATACTACTCAAAATCAACCACACTCTTTTGTTCCACCAGCTTTGCTGAAAACAAGTCTATGATTCCATTCACAGGCTCGCTCACTCTGGATCCAACTACTCTTTGTGGATGGTGAATGATAGTTTTGCATGGTTGGGCATCAAATGTGACTGCAAGTTGTGGGTAAAGACTTATTTGGTCTCGCAAACACAACTCACACATACATGACCACAGTCTGGTCATGTGAGTGTGAGTTGCATTTGTGCACATGTGTTACAGGATGAAGGTTCAGTTGGTTGAAAGCTCACTTTCTGATAGTTTTTGTTGTGCTTATCTGTGACTCAGAATCTCTGCCGTATAGTGAGTTTAACTATCCTTTACATAATATTTTTAAGGGATTGGTAGATCTACCCACTAGGTAGAAGCAGCGCCCATCATGACTTTTTGGCAGAAACACTAGTGCAGACTTTTCTAAGCACTTGAATATCTTGGTCCGGCTGTCCAACTGAAGGATATTAATTTGAGTGAATCTTGTTCCATGAACTAGTGAACTCATGTGTTTTTACACATCATCTTACCACCAGTTATCACCCAGCTAGTAAGAGTATGGGGGAAATTTGGCACTGAACTTCAAAATCTGCCTTAATGTGCGAAGGTTCTCCTTGAGTATCAGCTTTACATTTAGTGTTTCTGTGTCTAAATGCTGAATTCTGATCTGATATGGTGCTTCTGCAGCAGAATTTGTGTATGATGAAACAATCATACTTCCTTCAGAGTTCTTTAGCAATCAATGTGACCAGCCACCTAGAGACCTCCATTCTTATAACACCAAATCAAGAACTCCATTTTCAGCATTCATATGTTCACAGTTTAACGGGACATCCTCCTCTAGTATTAGATTTCCTCAACAGTAGTTGTCGATACTAGTATTATTTTTTGAATTTCTAGCAGGACAGCATTACCTCACTTGCTTTTCTGAAGAAAAAAAAAGACTCTGAGCACTGTGCAACTTAACTTCTGAGGTCATCAGTCGGCTAGAACTTAGAACTACTTAAACCTAACTAACCTAAGGACATCACACACATCCATGCCGGAGGCAGGATTCAAAACTGCAACTGTAGCGGTCACTCAGTTCCAGACTGCAGTGCCTAGAACCGCACGGCCACTCCAGCCGGCACTTTTCTGAAACTTTCATATAATTATATTACAAACTGAAAATAAAGAAAATGAATTACTTTATAACATATTTTAGTTTTTATGTTATAATTGATAAGTACTAATTCTGAATGTATGGTTAAAATTATAGTTTTAGAAATATTTGAAATTGCAAATTAATAGCACACTTAAAATTTCTATTATTTATTATGTAATCCTGAACTGTTTACTAATTTTATTTCTGGATTCTTTTATGAAATAATAATCGAAATTAATAATGTAATGGATACTAGTAGAAATTCATTTGTTAAGAAAAACTGAAAATCCTTTGGAATATTGTTATTTCTACAGATTTGTGGGAGTCACAAGCTTGCCTTTGATGTGATCGGACATACTTTTGTATTTTTGGGTGAACAATGTAATTTCGGCTTTGTTAATATGAAAAATCAAAATACGTAAAATATACTAAAATGTGAGAAAATATATTCATGTAGAAAATGTTACAACAACAATCTTCAAATTTATTTAGTTCAAACTAACTGTGAGGAAATGATGTGAGCCACAATAGTGTACCCCTACACTCAAGACGTGGAGTCAACAAGAGACAATGAAGATAAGTAAAAAGTTTTTCTTTTGTATATCTTACTCTTCTCGAAGGTTTTGAAACTCATGAACATACTAAGAAAAATTTAATAGGGATGTGTGGGATGGTAAGATTACAATTTGATGTGAGATTTTCTGCTCCAAGAATCAGACCTCTGGACAAGAAGAACTGGAGCCAGCTCAGCATGACAAAGCTATGTAAACTTTAAAGTTTATTGTAATCTTCACTCCTCTCAGATTTTCATAAAAGACTTGGACTGGACATTGTTTAATGTGGATGATAGATGGAATCAGGAATGACAGGAGAGATTACAAGTGTGGCCATCGTCCATGATTGATTGACTAATAATGAAGTGTTGCATGTTACAGAAATTGTTTTATTTTGTTGATTTTTGAAATTTATGTATGAATAAGTTTGTGATCACATGAAGTAAAACTGAAGGCTGCCGAACAAGGGATCTTTATACCAACAGTGACAATGCACTACCAGTAATGATGGACTGGATCTAATGAAAATGAGGAGAACTTTACAACCACAACCAGGGACATCAAAAAGGAAAGATAAGTACAACCTACTTTTGAAGTTAATTAGTTTTGGAGTCATGTGCTTGTTGCCAAAATGAACTGGGCTCAAAGCAAACGTGAGGTAGAAATGGAAGTTGCAGGATCCAGTCAGGACATGTTTGAGCCAAGTGAAATCATAGACAGTAAAGAAACAGTAAATAATTATATTTTATGCTAACTTTGCCAAAACTATAGGAAATGAAGACAGATAACAACAGCAAATTAAGTGCAATTAATGATTAGTTAACTTAAATAAGAACAATTAATGATAGCAAATTTACTTCACTACAAGGACAATTAAATGACTTGAAAATTGAAAACAGTAGGAAAATGGACAGAGTACAAGGTCAGACAGCTCAAATTAGTAATCAAGTATCAGAATTAAAAACTTCGCTGTCAGAGGGGTTGAAAAGCGTGAATTAAAAAGCTGATATTTTAGAAAGTAAATTTATTGTTTTAGAAAGTGAGTTTGTAGCTGAGTCAGTGAAACAATTAAAGAATGTTTATGATGTCAGAGTTGAACAGAAGGCCATAGCAGAAAAACTGTGAGAGTTGGGAGCTACTACCAGACAAAATGTCACCAATTTAAAACCAAATAATTTTAAATGTAGAAAACATTATCCAAACTACTGTTTGAGCAGTTCATGAAAAATTAATTCACAAAAATCTATGTGCAAACAATGGTGTTGGGTGGTCCAACACTGATATCAAAAGTTTTACACCAGACAATTTACATCCAGTAGATCTTCTGCACCACTGTACAGATAGCTTTGTATCAGGAATGAATGACAATCAAAAAATTAAATTAGTTAAAAGATTTCTTTAAGATGAAGCTCTGTCAAGCGTAAATTTAAATTTATGTCTGTGAGAAACAGATCAGAGTTTTCAGAAAAGTTTTTTAATACATTTTGGTCAGAAGCAGAACAGGGGAGAATCAAAAGTGAATTTTTGAATGGTCCTAATTATAGGAATAGTGAGGGAACTTTGAAAGAGTTTTGTAAGAACCAACTTAAAAAATTACATCTTGACAAACCATTAAATGAAATTACCTTGAATGATGCACTGAAAAGGAGTTTACCAGAAAGAGTGCAGTGGGATTTTGTAGACGGACCTGAAAGTTGTCTTGAACAGTTTTTATGATATTTTGACAGGCTGTATAGGACAGTAGAAAGAAGTATGTACCATAATAGTGGAAATGATAGTAACCACAATGGGAATTATCAAACAAACAGAGATAATAGTAACTTCAATCAGGATCAAAGTGACAATAGAGAGAGAAATTCTGAACAGCAGTAGGATAGGGATAATGTGAATGACCATTGGCATTTTTATAGAAGAAACAATCATAGAAGCAACTACTAGGGAAATGGCAGTTTGCCTCAATGAAGGTCCACTGTTTTGGGGTGAGGAAACATAACAAGCACAGGACCTGTAAGTTACATTTGCAATAACAGTGTTAATGATATGGCACTTCTATCTGAAATTGAACAGAAGGAATATGAGATTTCTCATTTATGTTTTGATCAAAAGCTTTGGGATACTATTTTTAATTATAGTATGTACTAATGACTTCTTCTCTTGGGTGGAAAACAGTATTGTTGATGTATGTAAATCAGGTGATGACTGTATTGGATCTGAACTAGGTGGTATTCTTTATGTAGAAATGAATGAGAGTTGTGAAGATTGTTGGCTTATCGCAAATGAATGTAGATGAGGTAAGTGACTTTGATGAAGATGAGACTTGTATTGTCAGTGGTGTTGTTGATGAAGTCATTTTGAAGGAATATGATGATGTTGAGTATCAGGTATTTGTGGAGTTTAAGAGTAAGAAGTTTCAGAGTTATTTGTGAATGATGGTGACAATACAGGAAAGGTAAGTGATGTATGTGATATTGTAAGTGAGAGTCGTGGGATACCAGTCCAGTCAAAACAGTTTTTCATTAATGTCGTGGAGAGTAATGATCCAAACAGTGAATATTTGTGAATGATGGTGACAATACAGGAAAGGTAAGTGATGTACGTGATATTGGAAGTAAGAGTCGTGGGATACCAGTCCAGTCAAAACAGTTTTTCATTAATGTCGTGGAGAGTAATGATCCAAACAGTGAAGGTGAGGTATCTGTGAGCCTGGAGAATAAAGGTGTAAACTTTTTGAAGTTTGTTTGGGGCCAGACTGATGATAACTTAGATAAAGGTGCATTCTGGAACAAAAAAAGTTAACTGTGGTCGTTCAGAATTTATATCCCAGTTAGTGGACTGAAGTGAAAGAAGGTCTAAGCAGGAAGTGTAATTTTGACAATAGTATGTTTTGTGTTCCTTGTGTAACAAGTGATATTAGGTATGCCATGTGTTGAATCTTTACCTGGCAACGTAAGAAATCAAAGTAATGTTATGATAGATGTAAAGTTGATAAAACCTTGTGAAGACAGATTGATCAGTGGGAAGGCAACTGTTTGATTGATACTGGTAGCCCTATTTTTGATATATCTGAACAATTTAGAGACAAATTCAAGTATAGAAAGAATTTGATGGAAATGGCCATTGTAGGTGTAAAGGTAAGAGGAGCTACAGTCAAGCTAAGAAAATTGGAAAAATCTCAGGTACTTTTAACTTTTAATATAGACGACAAAACTTTTGAACATGGATTCTTAATGACCTCTAGTCTGTAAGAAAATATAGTTCTCAGTATGGATTGGATAGTGAAAGTTGAGGCTTATTTTGGATGGAGTGCTAAAGAATTGTCTATTTTGGAACCTGAAAGTAATACTAATGTGAAAACTAATTTATGTATTTTAAACTGTGGGAAAAGTTGTAACTATTTGCATAACATTGTGAAACAAGGTGAGTACCAAATGTTTTATGATGATATAAATTTTGATGAGACTGAGGATCAGGATTTTGAAAATGTAGTACATTCTGGAGTTTAGAAATGTGTTCAGTGAAAGACCAGGGAAAGTGAAAGGCTACCAGTGGATCCTTTACCTTAGAGAACATCAACCATTTTCAAAAAGGAAAGATCTAGAGAAAGAAATCCAGAAAATCAAAATGTGAGGAGTAATTGACAGAAGAAGGAGTGCTTACAATAACGCTTTGGTTGTGTTAAGTAAGATAAATTGTTGAGTGAGATCTGTTTTGTACTCTAGACATCTTATTAAGTTTCTTATCAGACTGACCTGTGCATTTCAGCAGATTCCGTTTGAAATTAATTCTAGAAAGTATACTGCATTATTCTATGGAGGTGTTTTCAGTGCCATCTGGACTAAATGTAACTGTAGTTGAATTCTTAAGAGCTCTGGATTCTTTCTTGGGAAGTGAAGTGAGTTACAAATTAATTGTGTGTGTTGATGACATTTTGGTCACTGGAAAGACTTGTGAACAACATTTGGATCTGTTAAGGGATCTGCTTTCAAAATTTGGATCAGGGGTATGACTTTGAAAATAGGTAAGTGTAAATTTGGTATGGAAGAAGTAACATTTTTAGAACATGTTATATCTGAGAAAGGAATTGCATCTGATAAAGAGAAACTTGATGCTATTACTAATTTTCCTGATCCCTGCACCAAAAAACAGCTTAAATCATTTTCGGGTTGATGGGATTCTATAGACAATTTTCTAGCAGCCAGTACATGAATGCCTCATGCCTGTGTGAACTTTTGAAGAAGAATGCTGTTTGAGATAGGAATCAGGAATGTCAGGATGCATTCGATGAGATCAAAGGACAGTTGTATCAAAGTCAGATATTGTTCAGACAAGATTTGTCTCTTCCTTTTTGTATTATGACAGACAGTAGTGATGTTGGTTTTGGTACTCACTTATTTCAGGAGGTTGAAGTTGAAGTGTTTTTGAACATAGATCACTTGCATTTCCTGGTAGAGTATTGCAGAAGCATGAAAAGACATACACGGTAACTGAGAAAGAACTTTTGGCTGTGCTTTGGGCGTTCAACAATTTCAAAAATTATTGACTACATCACAAAGTCATATCTATACTGATCACAAAGCATGAGTGTAGGCAGTACCATTACAGAATTACTCATTGGGCCTTGCTTTTACAGCAGTTCATTTACAAAATCAGTTACATTAAGGGCACAGACAATGTAGTTGTTGGTGCTTTATCTAGGTTAACCTTTAATGAGTGACTTATGTAATAAATTTGGAGAAGGAGAGAAAGAATTTAAAATTATGTACTTGAGAAATGTGGAAGAGGAAAAAGAGATCTCAAAAATTTGCAAAGACATCTGAAGGTATCAAAATCATGATCAAAATTGGAATTTGGTTAAGAGTATGTCAGGTAAGAAAGGAGGAGAAAAGTCTGAACAATATTATAAGGTACTCAAGAGTATTTTATTCAGAAGACACAAGACTGACTCAGATGACAGGAAACTATGTTGCCTGGAACAATGTATTGATACCTTAATTACTTATACACATGAGAGTTTTGGCCATTGTGGCTCAATCAAATGTACAGAAAAAATTCAGCAAAACATCTATTTTTATAACATAGAAAGGGAATTCAAGGTGAAGAATGCCAGCTGTGACAGATGTCAAAGCCTGAAGGTAAGTCACCAAACAAGTAGAGGTCAAATGCAAAATATACTGCCTAATAGTAACCTAGACCACATGTCTGTGGACGTCTGTGGACCTTTGCCTAAGTCTAAGGGTGAATTTTGTTATGTTTCTGTGGTGGTTGATGTATTTTCATAGTTCATATGTTCATTCATTAGCTGTTCAGCATGTTTACCATGCAATTGGCTTCATCAAAATACATTTTATATATTCATAAAAGTATAGTTGTTACTAATTTTACATTATACATTATGCATGTATATACAGACATCTTTTAGTAGTTAGTAATTTTTACATTTGACCAACATCATGATTTTACATATACATACGTACATAAAAGTCCATAAACGTCTTTTTCTAATCAGAAGACTTCATAGTAATGATTATACAGTTTACATTCAAGAATTAATTATACAGATTTTTAGATTTAGTTAATGATAGTTACACTACTGCATTGTTTATTTCATTCAGGAATTAATTGTACAGTTTTAAACATTTGGTTAATCATAGTTACACTGCTTCATTGTTTTGACATCCTTTCAAATTACTTCCAAGAAATTCTTCAATTGAGTAGTATGCTTCATTTTTAAGCCCGGTGTCTAATACCTCCTTAAATTTAAAGAGGGTGAGGGTTTTGACTGATTGTGGCAGCTTGTTATACGCTGTAGCTTTAGACTTAGGTGTTTGTGACTGTCGTGTGTCAATGACAGCCTAGAATATGGTATTTCAAGCATGCAGTTGTTTCTAGTGCTGTGCAAATGTAAATTCATTCTCTGTGTAAATTGTTGTATACATATAGAGACTTGGGAGGGTCATTATGTTGAATAGGCTGAAGTGCTCCTCACAGGTCTTGGACCCAATCCTTGTATACATCTAATTGCTTTTTTTGCCATTTGAATACAAAGTTTGTGCCTGTTGATTTACTGATAAACAGAATCCTATATTGTAGCTCTGACTGAAAGAATGCATAGTAGCAAAGCATCAATAAACTTCTACTGGCAGAATATCTTAGTTTATATGTCAGGAATATCACACTTACAAATTTTCCAGTCAGATAGCTTATATAGTCTTCCCATGACAGCCTTTGGTCTACTTTAAGCCCCAATAGTTTGACAATGTGATCCTCTTCTTTCCATACTTTCAGAATAAAATAAATTTCCTCCATTTTTGTGTTGTTTGTACATAAGTGGTTAGCAATACACCACAAACTACATTTTTCAAAAAGTTCAATATTTTTGTCTACCACCTCTTGCATACTCTCACCTGTGGAGACCATTGTCATATCATCAACATATAAAACATTTTTGCAGGCTATATAGTTTGAGAAGTCATTAACATTGACAATTAAGAGGAAGGGTTCAAGAATGGAGCCCTGTGGAATTCCTCTCTTAATTTTCGTTAGTTGTGATCTTTCATTGTTCATATAGCAAACTGTCATGTGAAATAAGGCATACCAGTTGGACAGATTATGTCAGTAATTCTGAGTATATTATGAACAGCTTACAACATTCTCCAACAGGTTTTTCAGCAACTGAAATCATGTTTAATTGTAGACCAGGTAACTTTATTTCTGAGAATGTTGAATTTCCATCATGTAAAATTCTGTCACTGCAGGAGAGAGAAGAGTGTGTCAGGGTGATGGTGAAACAGCAGGGGGATAGGAGAAAGCAGAAAAATGATGGTAAAGGCAGATTTTCTAAGTATGAGATATGGGATCTTGTGTTGGTGAAAGTCAAATAGAAATCTAAAGTGTTAACGTATGAGATAAAGAAATTCGAGATTAGATTCAGTTTTCATTCTATAGACCAAAGAAGGACATGATTCTCTTGGGTGTGGAACTTGTCAGAATGTATAACATAAAACATATCTGAATATAATACTTACTACCCTGATCATTTGTCACAAGATTGTCACAATAGGTGAATACAACGTGGTAAACTGGAACAACTAATATTTACAGAATTAACATGCTGTCAGAATGAAACGTTGTTATGCACCATTAATAAATTTATCATAAACACAATACCTAATCCTGATTGTTATGACCAAGTGCTGTCAAAACTGGAGTCTAACAGACAATTTTACTTCAGTTGGCTTAACAGGCTCTGTTAAGATATTCATCTATAGAGTAAAAGGAATTGCTTATCAAAAAGTCTTTCAAACTCTGTTTAAACTGTGCTTTATTTCAAACCAAGTTTTTAATGTTTGCTGACAATTTATTGAAAATGTGTGTTCCTGAATATTGGGCCCCTTATTGGGACAAGGTAAGTTATTTCAGGTCTTTATGTAGATTGTTCTTATTCCTAGTATTGATACTACATATTGAGCTATTAGTTGTAAATAGAGATGTATTACTTGCAACAAATTTCATTAAGGAATAGATATACTGAGAAGCAGTAGTTAGAATACAAAGTTCCTTGAACAGGTTCCTATGTGATGTTCTTGAATTTGCACCACAAATTATTCTTATCACATGCTTTTGCACCCTAAAAACTTTTGCTTGGTTTGATGAGATGGCCCAGAATATGATCCCATATGACATAATAGAATGAAAGTAAGCAAAGTATGCAAGTTTTTTTAATATTTATATCTCCTACATCTGACATTGTTCTCACAGACTTGTTTAGCCTTCAATGTTTATATAGGGCCATTTGAAATTCTTGAAAATCTGCAACTTAATGCTTACAGACTTGTGTACCCAAAATCTAAGAAGTTGTTTGGATTATGCAAAATAATGGAACTGAAAGTTTGTAGACATGATCCATAAGTATCTTTTTTTAAAATTTCTCCTTTGTCAGGAATGTATTATTTAAGATTATTTGATTTCTGAAGTTCTGTCTTATGTATTGACTGAGTTTAAGTATATGACACACTATGTTTGCAAGTTAATACTGCTATATAATTCTATTATGTAATTATGTAATAGAGTTATGTTTAAAATTTTGATACATATATGCCTTGTAACTAAATGAGTATATCCTTTTACAATTTTGAAATGTGACAATGCCATTAAGTATCTAGTGATAGATTTCTAATTTTGGAATGCTATTAGTGATAAATATATTATTATTATTTTGTACTCTGCAGAAAGGGATTTAATTTAATTGTCAGGAACTCTTTTGGGTAAAGTCACAGGTGTTGTGGTAAACTGAATGAAGACTCATTTCATTCAAGTGTATTGTAAATATTAGGAATCCTTACAACATAATAATTGGAAGTAGTGAGCAGTGGGAGAAAACAGTTCGACACCATACAGGGGACATCGTTTGGTTCACCGATGGGTCAAAAACAAATCAAGGCAATGGGGCAGGGCTGTATGGGGTTCAGCCAAGACTGGAGAGCAGTATCTCTCTAGGGAAACTGGCCTCTGTATTCCAAGCTGAAATTACTACATTCAGGACATGTGTGGAGGAGAATATGAGTAGGTACTACCATGACCGTAGCATCTACATCTATTCAGACTGCCAGGCAGCCCTGAAATCATTGGCAGCTCCTGAAGCAAGATCTAAGATTGTTACAGAGTGCCACGGGGCTCTGATGGAGCTAGGGGGAAGCAATAGGGGGTACCTAGTGTGGGTCCCTGACCATTCAGGGATCTGTGGCAATGAACAAGCCGATAGATTGGCTAGCATGGGGGCAACAACTCCATTTATTGGACTGGAACCTGTCTTCACAATCACCAAGGCTATGATCAAAGTAGAACTACAGGACTGGCTTAGGAAACAGCACCAAAAACAAAAACATGGTAAGGTAATGATGCCCAAGCCATGTTTTAAAAGAAGCTCTGTAATCCTGGGATTGAACAAGAAAGAGATCGAACTCATGACTGGACTGATGACTGGCCATGGGAATTTCAAAAAACACCTACACACAATGGGTATAATGGAAGAGGACACTAAGTGTAGAATCTGTGATGAGGGTGAAGAAACTGCATCACACCTAATCTTTGAATGCATGGCATTGGAGAGTAAAAGATACAGACAACTAGACCTGAAGAAATTGTATCTAAAAAAAACTTGTAGAGGGACTCCTTGCACTATTTAAGGGCACTGGTTGGCTTTACTAGATACACAGGGAGTGACACCGCACAATAAACCTAGTTTTGGTGCAGGCAGTGGCAGGTTAGACCTAAGCTGTTTTAGCTCTCTTGTTAGAATCAAATCAAATCAAATATTAGGAATAGCATTTTGAAATTTCTTATGCACAAACCAAACTCATGTGTGTGTTAAACACAGAATTCTTATGTCAGTACATCATTGACTATGATCCATATCTCATTTTGTAGACATTTGTCAAATGCTGCGTCAGTGCAGTCCCAATTGTCTTCCTTGTACACATAATTTCTTTTAATGTGTTGATTGCCAAATGGATGTTACTTTGAGATGTCTTTAGTATATAGGTGTATATTACATTACTACTACATTTTCTCATTGCGTTTAGCTCTGTTTATTAATGTACAGTATGAGTGAACATTTTTTAAAGCATTCTTACATGAATGCTGAATAATTATTTTTTCAATATAGATAGGCAAAAGATAAGCTGTATGATGTGAGGGAGGTATTGAACAGCATACTAGCACATAAAACAATCTTTCTGAGATTCCCTGCTATACCTGCAGGACAGGTCAGGTAGTTTAATTTGTGGAAAGGGGTCAAAATGAGTTGCTGTCAGTTGCACTTGAACATACTACTTTATTCAGTTGACAAACATTACAAGAGTAAAGAAAACATTAAAAACAGGGCAAGCCAAACATTAATTTTAGAACTTAATTCCTGGCTAAATATACCATTCAATCTCATGTCTCAAGGTCAAAATAACTTTAATTTAAAACTGGCTGAAGGCCAGTCACTTAAGACTCCAAAACAAGAATTTGAATTTTAAAAGGCAGAAGGCCTCATCTTAAAACTTTTCTCTGGATTAGGCTGAAGGCCCAAACAATCTCACACCTTAAGGGCAAAACAACTTTAATTTAACATCAGCTGAAGGCCAATAACTAAAGACTCTAGAACAGGAATTTGTATTTAAAAGGCGGAAGGTCTTATCTATAAATATTTCTCTAAGTTAGGCTGAAGGCCCAAACAATATCATTCCCTAAGGGTCAAAACAACATTAACTTACAATTGGCTGAAGGCTAATTACTTAAGGCTCAAAACAGCAATTTGAATTTTAAAAGGCAGAAGGCCTTATCCTAAAATTTCTTTAATTCAGGCTGAAGGCCCAAACTATCTCATGCCTTAAGGTCAAAACAACTTTAATTTAAAATCAGCTAGAACCCATAAATAAATAAACAACAAGGACAAATAAGAAAATGCAGCACATCAAACAGTGCTCAGAAGTTTCCAAGGGTCGGCCTGGAATTCAAACACTAACGCTCACTTAGGTGAGACAGGCAGTTGGCCCAACATATTCTCAATTGGACGACAACCCAACCGCCAGACAGTAAACGGTGCAAGTTACAGGATAACTTCTACTCCGCCCAACCAGCACACTACAGGTAGTTCAATGGAATAATGCAGAAGGTATTGGTACCCACAACGAATTACACATTCAGCTGTCAAACTACATGCCATGATGGAAATCCACAACGCAACGAGGAAAATACACTGCCTGAATTTACATCAACGGCCAGGGCAAGTAACCAGAATGTTAAAGCCACAAGGCAGAAGATACCAATAATGCACTTCAATTCAAAGTAATCAAATTAAGTTAACTCCACAGGAGGGCGGTTAGAATTTTGCCAACTTGAAAACACACATTGTTGCTCATGGGAATGTCCCAACAGCCCACAATGAACTTCAAATGACACAAAGTGAACAGTTGGGGTTGGCTGGTAGATTAAGTAAAGACTCAACTATTGTATCTGGGATCAGTGAGCCACAGACCTTGTAGCAATGGGAACAGCCCCTCACACTCCAACCACTTGTGGACACCGCCAGCAGACCCGGCCCGACACGCACCATGGAGACTTCCTCGCTGCTCCACACCAACCAGCCAACTGCCACAGAAGACTAATCACAGAATAGCAACTGAGGTTTAATGCAAACTGTAACATGAACCTGCTACTGCTTACCCAAACAGTTATCCCTGACCAACAGATTTACCAGGCCTAAGATACACATGATGGAGCAAGGCCCCAGAAAACGGGGAATAAAGTTACTAAGAGTCTCGCCACACACCTGCCTCCCCAGGATATTGCAGACATAGACTTGATCCCCTGGCCTCCCCTTAAAGGTTTCTTGATTACGATTATAATGCTCAGCTTGTTTATTATGGGCTCTGAGTATATTACGTCTGGCCCGGTTCCAGTTTTCCTTGATAACTTGAGGACTAATATCTGCTGGCATAAGATCTTGAATTCCCCACAAGTTCGAAAGAGGAGAATAATGGGATAGGAAAGTATCAAGGAGGTGGGCATCACTCACAAAGCTTCATGACTGGCGGTATTAAAGGCAAAACTAGCCAAGGGAGACTGAAGTCCCATTTACTAGGGATTTTATGATGATAAATAATCAACGTGGACTAAAGATTTTGGTTAACTCTCTCCACAAAGGACCCCTGCAGATAATACAGGGCGGTCTTGATATGCTCGACACCACTCTAAAAACAGAAGGCCTTGAAAGGGGCCAAATGAAAAGCAGGGGCATTATCGCTAACAAGCTGCTTAGGTGGGCCAAAAACACTCTACACATTAGTTAAATAAGAGATAGTGGTGTCAGCAGTAATATTACAGCTCAGGAGGAACCAAGTAAATCTGGAGAACACATCTATAATAACTAGCACATATCAATGGCCCTTCTTAGTATGAGGTAAAGGTCCTAAATAATCAATGTAGAGCTTGTGCATAGGACAGGACTCTCATTAAGAACTCAACAAACCCTGTTGAAGAGCATTCTTTGGTTTGGCTACATTACACAAGCGACATTGGGATATCATCTCTCTCACATCCCGGTCCATGGAGGGTTCAAGTTAAATGCTCCTTGATTTTTTGGGGAGTCTTCTAAGTACCTAAGTGGCCACCCACCAATGAATCACGAAAATAACAAAGCTACTAGCAAACAGATCTAGCACTGCTTAGCATCAAACAAGAGGGGAATTTCACCCAACACCATACAATTAAGACTGTCTCCCTCTACCTGCTGGTTTCCCTTAGTAGGTGTAGTTTCAGTGAACATCTGGCTGAGGACATCCGCAAGGATATTTTCAGAGTCTCTCACATGTTTAACTTCTAACTGAAATACTGAAATATGTACCACCCATCTGACAATATGGCCAGTTTTTTAAGTGGCCTAGCCAATACCCAGCTCAAAGCCTCGTTGTCTGTTTCTAACTGGAAAACCCGATGTTCAAGGTAGAAGCGGTACTCGTCTAATGCAAATAAATCGGCCAAAGCCTCATACTCATAGACAGAGTACTTAAGTTCGGCATCAGTTAATCAATGGGGTGCTTAGATTAATGGCAGTCTCTGCCCCTCAAACTCCTGGAGGAGAACAGCTGAAATACCAGCATTAGGAGCATCAGTTTGAACAACAAACCTTTTATTAAAACTGGGTGCTCCAATAACTGGAGGATTGGCTATGGCTGCCTTAATGTGCTCAAAGGCAGCCTCCTAGGTTGGTCTCCATTCAAAATGTGTGCCCTTCTGGCATAACTGATTTAAGGGTGCCGCCAACTGAGCAAAATTGGGAACAAAATGCCTAAAGTAGTTTGCCATTCATATGAAATTATGAATTCCCCACTTATCAGTTGGCAGAGGCAAATCCCATAAGCCTTTAGTTCACTCTTGGTCAATGTGAATACTGTGACCTAACACTATATGACCTAAGAAATATACCTGCTGCTTGGCTAGTGTCATCTTACTAGGCTTAACTGTCAGCCCAGCTCCCTGTAAGCTTAAAAGAACTTGCCGGATATGCTCCAAATGGTCCTGAAACGAATGGCCTATAGATAACTAAGTCATCCAAATAATTGTACACACAGACTAACTTCAAGTCACCAAGGATATTATTCAGGAAATGAGTAAGCACAGTCACACCAGTCGCTAGCCCAAAAGAAACTCTGTTAAACTTAAACAAGTTCCAATCAGTACAAATGCAGTAACGTGTTTACATTCTTCAGTCAAGGTAATCTGATAATAGGCCTGATTCAAATCAAGGACTGTAAACCAATTAGAACTGGCAAACCAAGTAAAAGAATCATGCAGATCAGGTAGGGGTACTGATTCAAGGACAACTTTAGCATTTGAACAGTGGTAGTCAACCACAGGTCTGAAATTGCGCCTCTGATCTTTAGGTACAAGAAATATTCGGTAAGCATAAGCAGATGTAGAAGGCCTAATTACTACTTCTTAGAGCATCTGAGATACTTTAGCCTTAAGTATCTTCACCTTAGGGTGTGAGAGGCGATATGGGGACTGTCTAACTGGAATATTGTTGGACAGACAGATATGATAATCAAGAATGTTAGTAACACCCAAGTTATCACTCAGGAGCTGAGGAAAACTGTTCAAAAATGGCTCTGAGTACTATGGGACTTACCACCTGAGGTCATCAGTCCCCTAGCACTTAAAACTACTTAAGCCTAACTAACCTAAGGACAGCACACACATCCATGCCCGAGGCAGGATTCGAACCTGTGACCATAGCGATCATGTGGTTCCAGACTGAAGCACCTAGAACCACTCGGCGACACTGGCTGGTGAAAACTGTGCAACAAATCGCGTAACTGAGAAGCCTGATGGGGCAACAGATGGGCCAGATCAAGCTCATTAGCTACAGCCTCAACAACCAACGTGCTGATAGTTCGATGCACAATAGGTTTAGCGCATTCACAAAGGCCAAACTTCTCCTCAGGAATGAACTTAAAGGAAAAGGTGTGCCCAGAATAGTCCAAGACCAACCCAGTTTTACTGATGAAATCACACCCCAAAATTAGATCAATCGGCAGTACCTTAACCAAGACCAACCCAGTTTTACTGATGAAATCACACTCAAAAAATAGATCAACTGGCAGTTCCTTAACCAAAGCTAAAGACATAGGTCAGGAAAAATGACCGACCGATATACTCCGCCGGACCCAACCATGCAGAGGCAACACTTGAACACTGCCAAACTGACATCTTTGCACCATCGTAGAGACCGACCAAAGTTTCGTAAGATGCCCAAATTCCAAAAACCACTTGAAGCTCAATAATGAAAAGGAACTACCAGCATCCAAAAGAGCACAAATCAGCTCGCCAACTACCCAAGAATAAACGTGGGGCAATGGCGGTGATGAGGGAGCAACCACACAAGTATGCCAAGGTCTGAATGCTTCATCCCGAGTTCGAGGCCCAGCCCAGCATCATCTATTGGCTCTGTGTGCATGAGGCTGAACACAAGAGTGCCCAGCCCAGCGTAATATATTGGCTCTGGTTGCATGAGACTGAACACAAGAGCGCACCAAATTAGCCGTACTGACGCACCTGAAACAACGCCGGGGTTCCCTTCTGATAGCTTCAGCAGATGTAGATACTCCAGAATCAGCACTGATAACCTGCCCCTTAATCTTGTGACGTATATTGTTCTCAAGTGGTAATGCATATGCTGCTACGACCAAGTCATGGAGCTCTTCCCAGACTGAAGGCTGCTTATGGAAGACAAAATGCAACTTATCCACCACCCGCATTCCACTAAGAACGATAGAGACCAACTCTTGTTTAGGTAAATGAATTATCAAGGCCAAAGAAGTTGTCTGAACTCTATCAACATACTGAAGGAACTGCTTCTCTCCCCGCTGTACTTCCCAAATGTAATAACACTTATGCTGTTTACTAACTCCGGTGGTCAACCTTTGCCTAATTATGAACCCCTTTAATTGCTTCAAGGAAAGCCCTTCTGCCATGGCTCACTAGAGGAGGTTCTGCAACTAAGCTCTAGCGAATGGATACAACATCGACAAAATTGCTTGGTGCGGAACACGAAAGGCAACCGTGTGTTGCTCTAAGCGAACCAATAACCATAATAATTTTTCAACCTGATCAAGTTGTTCCACAACCAATTCAGTAATGTCTTGGAAGAAATAGGCCAAAGGATTCGGCAACTTAGCAAATACAGCATCTAACTTGACAGAGGATGTAACAGTATCACTCCCAGGCTGGCTCTCACCCTCTCCCTGACAGGGCAAGTCCCGATCTTCAATACTCCTCCCATCCAACTCCAAACACGTAAGCTTAAACTGTAATGCGCTCACCAAAGTTCCCAACTAAATGGTTAATTTTCTGTGATGATCTTCCAAAGATAATGTGCTTAAATCAACTATCCAATTAGTTAAATGCATTAACTGTGCCGTCACCCTATTCAGCTGACTGTCATTACGTTGGGTTCCCTCCAAAACACAAGTAGTGTGCTCAAGGCCTCTAACAGCCTCAAACAAAAATTCAATTGTCGCTCCTGTCTCACCTACCACTGCCAATGTGAAGTCAACTGGATGAAGAATGGTAGTGCGCAAACGGGCTACTAATTCCGGAACACTGCCCTCAATCGGCTGGTGCCTTATTGCCAACTCGTAAACAAGGTGGTCCTTTCTAAGCAGGCCGATCCCTGGACACTGTCTGACTGCCATTACCATAATCACCTGAAACAAGTAACAGCCACAGAACACAAAAACAGAACAAGAGTGAACTGACAGCAACTGGAATGGCAAGCACAAGAGAAGCCACACTCTGCTGCCAGTGAAATCCCCTGTTATACCCACAGGATAGGACAGATAGTTTAGTTTGTGGAAAGAGGCCAAAATTGAGTGGCTGTCAGTTGCTCTTGAACATACTACTTTATTCATTTGACAAACATTACAAGAGTAAAGAAAACATTAAAAATAGAGAAGCCAAACATCAATTTTAGAACTTAATTCCTGACTAAATGTGCCATTCAATCTCATGCCTCAAGGGCAAAATAACTTTAATTTAAAACCAGCTGAAGGCCAATCACTTAAGACTCAAACACAAGACTGGTCCTTGGGTTGATCGAGTCCAGCTCAAATATCGTGTGAGAATGACACAAACATCCGGCTGAATTCCCGAATATCCAAATGTCAACTTTCATTTAAAATCAGCTAGAAGCCATACATAAACAAACAACAAGGACAAATAGGAAAAGGCAGCACATCAAATGGTACTTAGAAGTTTCCAAGGATCGGCTTGGAATTCAAACACTAGTGCTTGCTTAGGTGAGACAGGCAGTCGGCCCAACAAATTGTCAATCCAATGGCAACCCAGCCGACAGACAGTCAATGGACTAAGTGACAGAATAACTTCCGCTCCACCCAACCAGCACACAACAGGGAGTTCAATGAAACACTGCAGAAGGTATCGGCACCCACAACGAATTACACATTCAGCTGTCAAACTACATGTCATGTTGGACAGCCACAACATGATGAGGAAAATACACTGCCTGAATTTACATCAACAGCCAGGGCAGGTAACTTGAACATTAACAACCACAAGGAAGAAGATTCCGCTGGTGCAGTTCAATTCAAAATAATCAAGTTAACTCCACAGAAGGACAGTTAGAATTTCGCCAACTTGAAAACACATATTGTTGCTCGTGGGAATGTTCCAACAGCCCACAATGAAATTCAAACAACACAATGTGAAAAGTTGGGGCTGGCTGGTACATTAAGTAAAGACTCAACTTTCATGTCCTGGATTGGTGAGCCACGGACCTTGTAGCAATGGGAACAGCCCCTCACACTCTGACCACATGTGGGTGCGACCAGCAGGCCCGGCCAGACACATGCGTCAGAGACTTCCTCGCTGCTCCACGCCAGCCACCCAACTACGTGCACATGGCACATCTGAAAATCCTAAGCGTGGTGCCAAAGAGAGTACAAGGGTGCTGTGACTCCTGGAGAGAGAGGATAACAGTATAATCACGATAACTGTGGGAGACTAATCACAGAATAGCAACCAAGGTTTAATGCAAAGCATAACGTGAGCCAGCCACGGCTTAGTTTCAGGATTTGATGTTTTAGCTAAACAGGTAGTTTACCTATCCATTGGAGTATGTGATGAGAAATCTAGGGAGGAAACTGAAAGATGTGGGTGGATCCACTACCACACTCCTGTATGGCTGCACCATTGTGGTTCCAGTCACCTTTCAAGAGATCATAGATGCTGGGTAATGTACGCATTCAACTGCATCAGTCTTGTGAATGAAATTTGTAAATTGTTAGTCAAGAAATTATCCTTTATTCAGAATTGTTGTATTTATATAAATTTTAAGGAACTAGTTTTTTAGATTAGAAGTCACTGCTATGGACCGTATTACTCCATATATACACTCCTGGAAATGGAAAAAAGAACACATTGACACCGGTGTGTCAGACCCACCATACTTGCTCCGGACACTGCGAGAAGGCTGTACAAGCAATGATCACACGCACGGCACAGCGGACTCACCAGGAACCGCGATGTTGGCCGTCGAATGGCGCTAGCTGCGCAGCATTTGTGCACCGCCGCCGTCAGTGTCAGCTAGTTTGCCGTGGCCGGAGCTCCATCACAGTCTTTAACACTGGTAGCATGCCGCGACAGCGTGGACGTGAACCATACGTGCAGTTGACGGACTTTGAGCGAGGGCGTATAGTGGGCATGCGGGAGGCCCGGTGGACATACCGCCGAATTGCTCAACACGTGGGGCGTGAGGTCTCCACAGTACATCGATGTTGTCGCCAGTGGTCGGCGGAAGGTGCACGTGCCCGTCGACCTGGGATCGGACCGCAGCGACGCACGGATGCACGCCAAGACCGTAGGATCCTACGCAGTGCCGTAGGGGACCGCACCGCCACTTCCCAGCAAATTAGGGACACTGTTGCTCCTGAGGTATCGGCGAGGAACATTCGCAACCGTCTCCATGAAGCTGGGCTACGGTCCCGCACACCGTTAGGCCGTCTTCCGCTCACGCCCCAACATCGTGCAGCCCGCCTCCAGTGGTGTCGCGACAGGCGTGAATGGAGGGACGAATGGAGACGTGTTGTCTTCAGCGATGAGAGTCGCTTCTGCCTTGGTGCCAATGATGGTCGTATGCGTGTTTGGCGCCGTGCAGGTGAGCGCCACAATCAGGACTGCATACGACCGAGGCACACAGGGCCAACACCCGGCATCATGGTGTGGGGAGCCATCTCCTACACTGGCCGTACACATCTGGTGATCGTCGAGGGGACACTGAATAGTGCACGGTACATCCAAACCGTCATCGAACCCATCGTTCTACCATTCCTAGACCGGCAAGGGAACTTGCTGTTCCAACAGGACAATGCACGTCCGCATGTCTCCCATGCCACCCAACGTGCTCTAGAAGGTGTAAGTCAACTACCCTGGCCAGCAAGATCTCCGGATGTGTCCCCCATTGAGCATGTTTGGGACTGGATGAAGTGTCGTCTCACGCGGTCTGCACGTCCAGCACGAACGCTGGTCCAACTGAGGCGCCAGGTGGAAATGGCATGGCAAGCCGTTCCACAGGACTACATCCAGCATCTGTACGATCGTCTCCATGGGAGAACAGCTGCCTGGATTGCTGCGAAAGGTGGATATACACTGTACTAGTGCCGACATTGTGCATGCTCTGTTGCCTGTGTCTATGTGCCTGTGGTTCTGTCAGTGTGATCATGTGATGTATCTGACCCCAGGAATGTGTCAATAAAGTTTCCCCTTCCTGGGCCAATGAATTCACGGTGTTCTTATTTCAATTTCCAGGAGTGTATATACATTTTTTCAAGTATGGAGATTAACTTCCCTATACATTATGTAACTTTAAATCTTGTTTGATTTGGGTATAATGCTGTGGAAGGTTGATGTACTATGACTGATGATTTGTTATGTTCAACACAGAATTGTGAAAACTTAAAAAGTTTAGGAGTATGTTCTACAAACCATGTAGTAAATAATTATCAAAATCTGATAATATTACGCACTGCTAGGTAGGAGTCATACATTTCAATGAATTTTCTTATATTAACACTCAATATGTTTTAATTTTTTTACTGTAAATTAATCTTCTAGGCTTCTGTGTAAGTAGGTTAGTTTGTATGAATAATTAGCAAACAGTGTGGATGATTTTTATGTTTGTGATCATAAATTGTGTGTAAGCCGCATAACGAGATGTATACATTTCTGGTTTCATGCACTGATTTTGGTCCTCATGCTACTCGATTATGCCATCATTCCAACCTATTAGTGACTCTGTTTACCCGTATTTATCTTGGGTGCTGATTTCTTACTCCATCAATCCAACTGTGATAAACTCACAAGGATATAGCGTGTATCAGAAAAATAATCAATACAAAGGTAGTTAGTTGTAAAGCAGTCAATCAGACAAAAGTAATTCTACATGTTTGCTGTACACATATGTGGTAAGAGTGACAGATTACATCAAACATTACACATAGAAAGTGAAAAAATTTATAAACCAGTGAAAATGGCTATGAATGTTACATGGGTATGGTACCTACATAATTGCTCAAACTTAAACTATGTTATATCACACTCAAAATATCTGTTCCACAGACCTAGGTGCTATTTTCATTGTGGCTAAAAAACTGTCCTAAACTGTAAATTGACCTTTCCAGTAGAAATTGCTTCAGATGCTCCTTAAAAGAGGAATATTTATCAAATTTGTTTGTAATATCTGAAGGGGGAGCATAAAAACTTTTGCACCAGAGAAATTCAGTATTTTTGCTGATGAAACCCATAAGCAAAAATATGTACTGAGATGGGATAGTAAGAATATTTAGTTCCTGGAAAAGGTTTCTACAACTACATCTGGAGTCTACACCACTGATTATTCTTACAACACATTTCTGGGCCAAGAGTATTTCCTTTGCTAGTGCTTGGTTTCCCCAGAACATAAAACCATGTGTTATAAGAGAATGGAACTATCCATAGTATGCTACTTTGATTGTGTGTACGTTTCTGCTCTCTGAGAGAACACGTGGGGCAAAAACCGATGAGCTGAGTCTCTTCTGAAGATTTATTATGTGATGAGACCAGTTTATGCTGGAATCAATTAAAACACAAAAAATTTTGTTGTTTCAACTCTTTCTATTGACTCTGTTGCACATTTCACAGTTAATTTGTCCTCTGTTTTAGCAGTTGCAGTGAACTGAAGATAATTAGTCTTACTAAAGTTCAACGAGAGTCAATTGAAGCTAAACCATTTCACTAAATCAGTAAGAATATTCTTAACAGATCCCTGAAGATCTCCACATGTATGACCATGAATCACAATGTTGGGTCATCTGGAAACACGGTAAAAAAGCACTGAATAGTAGAGGACCAAGAATGGATCTTTGGGGCAGTCCAAATTTAATGGTTCTCCATTCGCATGAAACCAGACCACTATGGATCTCATCAGCACTATCTACTACTATTTTCTGCTTCCTATCTTTGAGGTATGGATCTAACAACTTATTTGCTAAACCACTTATTCCTGATATGTCTGCTTTCTGTAATAAGATTTGGTGGTTCACATTGTCAAACACTTTTGACAAGTCACAAAATAATCCAATTGTTACCATTTTGTCATTAATTGATTCCAGAACTTTACTTGTGAAAGCATAAAATGCTTGTTCAGTTGACCGTTCCTTCTGGAATCCAAATTGACTTTTGCTGAGAATGTTATATTTATTTATATGTTCCAAAATTCTTGTATACATACAGTATCTTAGAAAAGGCCGTTGAAAGGAAATTGGCTTGTAATTTGTGATTTTGGTTTTGTCGCCTTTCTTGAAAAGGGGTTTTACAACTGCATATTTGAGTCTGTCAGGCACAGTTAATTGTTGTAAGGATGCATTAAGAATTTGTCTAATTACATCACTAATATAAGCAAAGCATTGTTTTAGTCAATTATTAGAGATATTATCTACCCCAGTGGAATAAGAATTCTTGAGAGAGATGATTATTCTTTTAATTTCAGATGCTGTGACAGGTCTAATGTGAATTTTACCTGTATGTTTGGGTATAGTCTTTTGCATAAGACTCAAAACTTCATTAACAGAGCCCTTGCATCCTGTTTGTTCTGAAACTGGCAAGAAGTGGTTGTTGAAAATGTTAACTATGTTATCAGGATTGTGTACTAGATTACCTTCATTTTTAATTTTGAGTTCTTCAGGAGCTCTTATGGTTTTCCCTTCTGACAATGTTCCAGACAGTCTTAATTTTGCTATAAGAGTTATCAATTTCTTGATCATAATACAATGCTTTTGATTTTTGTATTACCTTTTTTAGTATCTTACAGTATATTTTGTAATGGCTAGTTTTCGTAGTGTTCTTAGACATTCGAGTTTCAATCTAAAGTTTCCTCTTTGTTTCACATGATTGTGATCCAGGGTTTGTTCTGTGATCTACCAGTTTAGCTTCCAACAGACATTTTTGGGAATACCTCTTCAAATAAGGCTGAGAACTCATTTATGAATCTATGAAATTTGGCATTAACATTACCCTGTATACTGGGATCCAGTCCATCTGTTGCAGTTTGTGTTGAAGGGCTTAAAATGAATCACTAGTCATTATCCTAATAGATTTACAGGTGGGGATTAATTTCTTGAGGGGTGTACTGTCATGCAGAGTGAAGAGCTGTCCATCATGGTCAGACAGCCCATTCAAGACAGGGGTGACAGTGAAAAAACTATAAAAATATTGTCCGTCAAAGACTGACTCTCAGGTATGATTCTGGTGAGAAGGTCAACTACTGGAATAAGATTATATGAATTCATCAGATGCTGGAGCTCTACTTTCTTGTTGTTTCCAGTCAAAAAGTCTACATTAAAACCCCCAAGAAAGATTATTTCCTTATTTTTAGAAAATAGAGTAGATAACAATACTTCTATTTGCACCAGAGAGGCTCTAACATTAGTTCCAGGTACCCTGTAAATTGCCACTATTATTACTGGTGAGCTATCTACTGTAACTTCTATTGCACAGGCTTCAAATAGTTGTTCTAAACACTATTTACTTACCTCTATAGATCTAAATATGACATTATTTTTAACAAAAATAGCTACAACACCTCTTTCCTTGTTGTCTCTAGAGTAGTAGCTTGCAATGTTGTAGTTAGAAACTAAATGTAATAAGTTAATGCCATTTGTGATATGAAGTTCTGTGAAGCATAAAATTTGAGCATTGTTTACACAATTTCTGCCATTTATGTTAACTGATAGCTGGTCTACTTTGCTGCTAAATCCCCTAATGTTTTGATGAAAGATGGACAGATTAGACTTGTTTGTAGAGGTGTCACTTATCGTGGTTGATTCTTGTTCTTTGTATCTGTAATTAAAAAATTTTTCAGATATAATGGGTGTACTACTTTCCATCTGCCTGCTGTTCCATGTGCAGTCTGCTTGGCTGTTGTTTTTTCTTCTGTTGCTGATCAAGCTTTCTTTGCTGCTTCTTCTTCTTCCTCTTCTGCAGGTGGCGTTATGCCTAAAAAAATTCTTGGTGTATTTGTTGAGAATGACTTCTGTTTCTTGGTGATGATCAAGTGGTGAAGTTATTTTTGGAGCTTGTAAAATTTTTGCTTCATTCACCACCATCCTTTTTGGCTTGAACCATTTTGTAATTTGAGACTGTTTTATGATTTGATTGTTCCTTTCTGGCCTACTGGGTTTAAACCACTTTGTAATTTGCAACTGGTTGAGGGCTTTACTGTTTGCTGCTGGCCAAGAATGGTTTGTAATTTCCATTAGATTGCTACTTGTCCTGGTTTCTTCGATGTCAGGTGAGATGCTAGTAAATATTTTATCAGCAAAATCCTCTTTTCCTGGTGTGTTTAAATGAAAGCCATGAGCTGTATAGAACCTTCTCTCCAAAATGTTTGTGTCTATAACATCAACATTCTGGAAATAAGTACATATATCCACAAAACTCTTGTTAGCAACACTAATTATGTGGTTCACGCATGACTAACTCTGTAAATCATGAATCTGTGGGAGATTCACAAAGAGAACATTTGTATGAGAAATTATTTAGACAATTTCTCAGTTCTGTGATAGCTTTCATTTCTATAAACTTCATTAGCTCCTCCGGGCAAAATTTTGTTAGGTTTGTTAGTTCTCATAATGGGGCCCCAGGCTTCACAAATCCAGATTCCCTGAAGTTGTATTATTCTGTTAACACTGCAGAAATTCCTCGGGCATGACTATCCCCTAGTACACAGACCTTCCCGAGTTTACCAGTTTTCGAAATCGGGGGATCAGTTAGCAAAGGTCTGTGTACTTTTTGCGATTCATTTCCAAACTTTTCAGCTCTGACTGGTGTGTTCAGTGAATCTATGGGAACGAGATCACTGTAGAAGTATACTGAACAAACTGTCCCACAAATATCTGCACATAAATATATATTTCCACAATAGTTGTACACATGTACATGGCAAGAGCCATAAAAGCAGACTCTTAGAATTACGTGGCTGCTCGAATGTCCGATCTCTGTCAAAGCTCACGTTGTTCATGGTCGATATGACCTATTGATGCCGCACAGCCACCCCCCCCCCCCCCCCCCCCCCTCCCGACTGCAGTATCTTTGCTAGAGACAGTGTGGGCATTGATGAGGTTGGTGGTCATACGAGGTGTAGCATTGATGATATTGGTGGTCGTACGAGGTGGTTTGTGTGTGTGTGTGTGTGTGTGTGTGTGTGTGTGTGTGTGTAATGTTAAGCCCTCTCTATACAGCTTCAGCGTTTTTGTGGACTTACTTGTTGAAGAATGCTGGTTCTGCTTTCTTGCAGTGCCAATGTCTTCTGCTAGCACCGGACGCTTCTCCGAAGATTTCGACTGGTAGGAAGGTGAAATTTTCACTCTCTCGCTCTCTCTCTTTTTATTTAAAATAATACGCTACTCTTGGAATATCATTCAGTGCACCAGAACACATTTATTTCCACACTCTCCATTTGTTTTTTAACAATACAGTGCTACATTACTCTTTGCAGCTGGCCATGGAGCTTCCGGGCCGTATTTGCTTATTCTTGGCAGGTCGCGTTGAACACTTGCCAGTGCTGAGAAATTATCTCCCTTCCAGTTTCACCTGCACAAACAATGAATCGGTGCAGTATCCCATGCTCACCCTTATGCCCTGCTTTAAAATAACAAATGTTTGAAATGGCTGGAACACCAGTGTCTCCAGACTTTTGTAAAATTCTGGGGGCATTACACAGTCTTTTAGTTGTGCCTATCTGTGACTCAGCATCTGTGCTACATGGTGAGTAGCAACTTCCCTTTTCATAATATTGTTACATTCCATCCTAGATTTTCCATTGTTACATGTTGTACCTCATAACATTTCTCTTTAGGGTACTTTCTTAGTCAATTTTTGATCTGATTAGCTTCTTGGAAACTGACAGCTTTGTGAGCAACAACTGATGCACATCCACTTACACTAAAGATTTTCAAGAAATTTCTGGATAACCATTTCCACTTAATGTTAGTTTGCATTCCTTTTTACCTATCTTAGCACTAAAGAATAATTTCATTTATTCCAGGTCCTAAATTTAGAAAGTAAAGCTCGACAATTAGGTGCAATTCTCATATTTACTTACATAATTAAGCATAAGATATTGTGGGTAGTGGGGAGTGGGTGTGCTAATTGCAATGATAAATAATCACTCACACTCCCTTCACTTACTACGAATACTTTTATTCTTGCTGCATATACATAATGCGCGTAGCATAGAGCACATAATACAGGCAACTGGTCTGTCAAACATATAGTTGTCCTTGCTGCGGTAGGGCAACGTTGCATCACTGCAGTGATTCTATGTCCCCATAACATCATCTACATTTGGCATTATTTAAACCTTAGTGTGTAAGTACTTTTAGGTATATAAGCATCTATCATTAGTGCTTTGTCCAAAGCCTAAGTCTTTAACAAACTTAGTAAAGCTGTCATCAGACTGTAGCTTGATTTGAAGACCACAGGATCTACTAGGAATGGTCATATTAGAGTTGGTATGCCGTTGCCTTCCTCCAACTATTGAGCAGAATTGCTGAGTCAGTTAAATGGGGACCTACACTCTAATGTGGACTCTGAACCATGCCATGCATCATTTTTCACATTAATAAACACTGCTTTAGGTGAAAGGAGTGAGAAGTGATACATAAAAATCCTAGCATTGACCAAGGATCAAACCCAAAACACTCAGATTTATAAGCTGACATTTTACCACTGAATCACCAAACTTATCAAATATAAAATTCCAACTTTTAGATGCTCTCTATTATCCATAAATTGCCTACCATGGTCCCTGATTCAACACAAGCTTTCTTTGTTTGAGTTGTTCATGTTGTTACAGGAGTATATGTCTCGTTTAAATCAAAACTTTTTGTTTCAGAATAAATATGAACAACCAACATACTTTTAAAACAATCAGCAGTGTTGCCTCAAGTTTTGACTTGACAACCCACACACTCTTAACACCCTCCTTGTTTCACCTCACAAACTACCCCAAGACTTATTTTACTAACTAGTTTCCATGCTATTGCGTGAAGTCATTCCTCTTTATTTGCTGTTGCTAATATAACAAAATTATTCATCTGTTGGGAAAATTTTGCCTGTTTCCTGTTTATACTAGTTTGGGAATATTTAAATTCTAGCAGTTAATAAAATAAAAATACATGAAACAGATCTTTATTCTTAAATCAAAATTTTCTGCTATCACAAACATACTGTACCACATTTAGCGTCTTTCACCATGCTATAGATTTGATGGAACTGCTGCCTTCAATGGACTTAACTGTGCTCTCATCAAATAGCCAAATCATATTGAAACAATTTTCTCTTGATATTTTAGAATTACGAGGGCTATCCACAAAGTACATTATGTTTTGGAATTAAAATAAATAAAGTATTGGAAATTTTTTTTATTATATTCAGATGAAAGCCACACTTAAATACTACATTTCTACATAGCTGCCATTTAAATTAAGGCACTTATCATAGCGATGTATGAGCTTGGAAACTCCTTTGGCGTAAAATTCGGCAGCCTGTGCCTTCAAACATGTGGTTACCTCTTCTTGAAGCTCATCAAAATGCTGCATAGCCAACCACTTCTTCATTGCTGGGAATAAGTGGAAGTCACTCGGTGCCATGTCGGGACTGTACGGCGGATGAGGAAACAACTCCCACTTAAAAGATTCGAGAACTTCATGAGTGGCATTTGCCATGTGGCCTCGGGCGTTGTCGTGAATCAGCAAGATCTTTGAGCCCAACTTTCCCCTGCACTTGTTTTGTATTGCTTTTCTGAGGTTGTGCAGAGTTTGGCAATACCTTTGAGAGTTTATTGTAGTGCCTCTTTCCAGGAAATCCACAAAAATCACACCTTTTCTGTCCCAAAAGACAGTCGCATCTGCTTCCTTGCCAACATTGTCTGCATGCATTTCTTAGGTTTTTGGGGGGAATTTGTGTGCCCCCACTGCAATGACTGCAATTTTGTCTTGCAGTTCACATGCTGAACCCATGTTTCGTCACCCGTAACGATGTGATCGAGTAATGAGTCGCCATCTTTCTCGTAAGCATCCAAAAACGTTAACGCTGCAGCCATTTGCTGATTTTTGTGAATCTCTGTCAAGATTTTTGGTATCCATCTTGAACAAAACTTGTGGTAACCAAACTTTTCGGTAATTATTTCATGCAACAAACGTCGTGAAATTTGTGGAAAACTCATAGAGAGTTCCGTTATTGTGAAATTACAGTTTTCATGGACCATGGCATCAACTTTTTCGACAAGTCCAGCAGTCGCTAAACTGGGTCTTCCACTTCGCTCTTCGTCGTGAACGTTAGTTTGGCCATGTTTAAATTTTATGACCCATTGACACACTCCACCTTCGGTGATTATGTTGTCCCCATACACTTCACAAAGTTGCCGATAGATTTCTATCGGTGTACAGTTTTTTGCAGTCAGAAACCTTATTACAGCACGTACTTCACACTTTGCGGCATTTTCAATTAATGCCATGACACAAAGATGGCTGCGATAGACACAAACGAAAACGTAATGTACTTTGTGGATAGCCCTCGTATTTGTAAAAATATCCACAGCCATTCCTGCAGTGAATTCTACTTATCATTTATTTATTAACCCACTGAATCATTCTTGTACAGGACATGCACATGGTGATGTACTGAACTGTCATCATCATCATCATCTCAAACAGTTTCCAGACTCAGGCTGCATCTGTTTGGAACATAAAAGTGCTTCTCTCCCCTTTCTGTGTTGACTCTGGTCCAGTACTGAACACACATAACAATAATGCACACATCACAGGAGATGACATGAACTGATATTATGAAAACATACAATGTGTGAAGGAAAGTTTATTCTGCCCAGAGTGGCCAGAGATGGTGGTCATTTGTTATAGCATACAGAGCTATAGGTATTAAGAAGTGTTGTGTGTAACAATTTGAGGCATGTGCAACAGAAATAATAACTAAAATCTATACAATAATAGTCTTGGATGTTTACAGGGCTCCTTCAGGTGACATAAAAACTTTTCTGCATTTAATCAAACTCCTCCTGTCAGGGTTACTTGCAAAAGCAAAGGATATTATAGTTTTGGGTTATTTCAGTATAAACGTTATGACAGAAAATAAGAATAAAATTGACTTTGAAATTGTGATGACTTTACATAATCTGATATCAGTAATAAACTTCCCAAAAAGAATTACATCTGAGTCCCAAACTATGATAGAAACATTTTTTTAGATGTAAGTTGACATCAGAATTATACTGTCAGGCAGGTTATAAGTGGGCTTTCAGATCATGATGGACAAATTCTCACTCTTTATGATGTTAATCTGTTCAAAAAAGAATTTCCTCAAGGGAAATTCATAAGAGTAAAGAATGAACAAAAAAATCTTTCAACCATAGGTTGCAGCAAATGGATTGGTCTTTAGTATATAGCCATGATAATGTTGATACTAAATTTAAATGTTGAAAAATGAATTCTGTGCTCTTTTTGAAGAACTAGTTGCCAAGAAATGCGTCAGAAACAGTGCTTTTAATTCTGTGAGTAAGCCTTGGATTACAAAAGATATAAAAGTCATGTAAAACCAAAAGGGAAACTTATGCTGCAATAAGATTATGTAAAGATGTAGAAAAATGGGAACACTATAGATTACACTGTAAAATTTTAAAGAAACTAATATGGAAATCAAAAGCCCTTTATTATGAGAAGAAAATAGATAATTCTAATAATAAAATAAAAACAATTTGGAGCATTGTAAAAAAAAGAAACAGGAAGAGATACAATAAGCAAAGAAGATGTAAATAAAATCAAATATGAAAGTACCCTAGTAGATAACCCCAAAACTGTGGATGAGATTTTTAATAAACACTTCCTATCAATAACTCAACAGATTGGTTGCAAGCCCAGTGTTGATGAAGCTGTAACTCTTTGTCAAGCAGTATATTCAAATACAATTTCAGAAATGCACCTTAATCCTATCACTGTAGAAGAAATTCAGGTCATATTTTCAATGCTTCCTTTCATAAATGTGTAGTTCCCAGTAGACTTAAGTATGCCATTGTGAATCCCCTGTACAAAAAGGTAAAAGCTAATACATGTAAAAATTACTGATAATCTCATGAAGAATGGACTTCTCAGCAAGAGCCAATTTGGCTTTCAAAAGGGCTGTTCAGCAGAAGATGCAGTCTATGCACTTGCAAATGAAGTCCTAGAAACCCTTATTGAAAAAACGCTAGCACTTGGTGTCTCCTGTGATTTATCCAAACTGTTTGACTGTGTTGATCACCAGATTATCTTGTAAAAAGCAAAATTAGTAGGAATAAGTGGTATTGCAGGCAATTGGCTACAGTCTTACCTCGAAGGCAGAAAACAAAAAGTTGTCTTGAACAGCTTGGATGGAGTATGTGACATTTCCTCACATTCTGAATGGATTTCCATTACATGTGGAGTCCCTCAGGGCTCAATTCTTGGGCCACTATTATTCCTGATTTTTTAAAAAAAAGATCTACCATCAGGTACAAGCTTACCATGTAAATTTTCATTATTTGCTGATGATACCACAATTTTTATGAGCTGTAGAAGAGACAATAATCTTGAGGAACTCATTAATCACATACTCTCAGATGTGATTAATTGGTTCAAGGTGAATGGTCTCTCATTAAATTCCAGTAAGACCAGCTTTATTCAGTTCTATACAAAAACAAAAAAAGGGAGAGAGATAAGTGTGACATGTGGAAATCAGCCAATAGAAAAATGGAAACAACAAAATTTCTTGGAATGCACATTGACAAGAAAATGAACTGGTCTTCACATATTATAGATCTCTGTAAGAGGCTTAGCTCTACTACATATGCTTTAAGTGTTGTCACTACATGTGTTGAACCTAACACTACAAAAGTGGCATGCTATGGCTATTTTCACTCTCTCATTGAATACGGCCATATTTTTTTGGGGCAACCAGCCATTAGCAAGGAAAGTTTTCGTTGCACAGAAATGAGCTTTAAGAATTATATGTGGATTGCGCCCAAGAGACTCGTGTAGAAATAGCTTTTGAAAACTTAAAATATACACAACTACATGCCAATATTTTTTTCTCTTATGTGTTTTGTTTGTAAAAATATAGAGATATTTCAACCAAACAGTAATTATCACGAGCATAACACATGAAGGAAGAATGACATACACAGTGAGCAGTTCACAGTAAACCTAAAGTATGGGAACAATAGCCTTATTACAGCAGCACTGTATAGATAACCTGGAAGTAACACAGAAGAGTTTCTAAATTGCCTAGAGACTTGCTGGAGGGGACAGCAGTGTATAAAAAACACTTATTGCTTGTTGAAGACATCAAAATAGAATCATTAAAAAATAGTGTTAATTATTTGCACTATATGGATGTATTACAGTGTTATAACTTTAAACAAATGAACTCAGAACCTACAAGAGTCACTGCAAACATGACGACATGTATTGACCATCTTCTCACAAATGTAGGAAAAAGAAAAGTGAATGCAAACACCTGAGAAAATTACATTTGTGATCACAGAGCCTTACTATGAAAATTGATGTAGGGAATATAGATGTAACTGAAAGTGATACAGTTATATATAAAAGAAAATTTAATTATTCTAAACTTAAGATGGCACTAGGGAATGAAAAATGGGAACTAGTGTACAATGCAACTGAACTGAATGAAAAATGGGAATATTTCTATAAATTGTTCAGTAACACTTTAAATGAAACCTGTCCTATAGTTATAAAAGTAAACAAAGCTGTAAACCATAAAGCTGAGAATCTCTCTTCTGAAATTATTGAACTGAGGGAGAAAATGAAAGATTTCTATATACTTTTTAGAGATACTAAACTACAATATTTCTAAACAAAATATAAACTGCTCAGAAAAACATACAGAGAGTCCTTGACTAACCTAAAAGCACAGAAATATACCTCTGAAATAAGGAACTCTAGCTGTGTCAGTAAAACTGTTGGGAAAACGATGCATAAAGAAAGTGGGAAACAGAATTTCTGCAACATAACATTAAAAGAAAATGGTGAAGAAATAAATGACCCAAAAGAAGTGTATGAGAAATTTATACAGAAGTTCAGTACAGTTGGTACAAATGAAGTTCATGTCAAGTGACAAAACTTTAGTCTTTGAAATTCTAGCCTGTCATTTATATCCACGGCATTACTGAGACGGACATCCTAACAATCATATCACCACTTCAACCAAAAATGCCTTGTGGCTGGGATGACATTTCACCTAAACTGCTAAAGGAATGCATGGATGAATTAGTGAAACCCCTGACTCACTTGATAAATACCTCCCTCAGTAATGGTGTATTCCCTGGCCTTTTGAAAATTACCGAAATTATATCAGTGCATAAAAAGGGTTTAAAAACTGACACTAAAAACTACAGGTCAATATAATTAACCTCAGAACTAGGCATATTGTTAGAGAGAGTAATACTAAATCAAGTTGAATCTTATTTCACCAAGCACAATCTGTTAAACAACCTACAACATGGATTTAGAAAAGGCAGATCTACTAGAACAGCAGTAGCATCTTATATACATAAATAAGCTGGAAAAAAGTGACAAGATAATAGGCACTTTCCTAGATATGAATAAAGCCTTTGATATTGTGAATCATACCATTCTTCTGTGTAAGCTAGAAGAGTAAGGGTTGAGAGGACTAGCCTTGAAACTACTTACCTCCTATTTGAAAGACAGTAAACAGTGTGTAAAGGTAACTTATAAGAACAATTAGCAGCTCCTAACAACCAAATCAACCTTCAGGAGACTTCAATGTGGTGTGCCTCAAGGAAGCATAATAGGGCCTTTTCTGTTCCTCGTATATGTAAATAACTTATTTGCACCCGAAAATTGCATGGTTGTAAGCTATGCCGATGACATATCCTTCATCAGCTGTGGCAGTGATATGCAGTCTGCAGCTAATAGTACCGAGATCACTTTCAATAATCTGTCCGCATACGTTACAGCAAACAAGCTTCTTGTAAATAGAGACAAAATGGTAATAATGAAGTTATAATGCTGCCATAATTGTTAATGTATTTACATCCCCATTGGGTCTTGCATATGCAAATTCACATAAATTTTTGGGCATTGTTGTTGATGAGAAAACGTATCATGGAAAGAACATGGAGATAACATTTGCAAGAAAATCAGTAGAAATGTGTATCTACTGAAACAGGTCTCAGCCTTCTTGGACCATGACACATTAAGGCAAATATAGTTTGGGTTGATTCATCCATACCTTCAGTATGGTATTAAGATATGGGGTGGGGAATCAGCAGGTCATATAGATAGACTTTTTAGATTACAAAAAAAGGCAGTAAGAGTGGTAGTCAAGGCAAAGAAGAGAAAGCCTTGTAGAGACATCTTTAGAAAATATAAAATTCTTATGGTGTACTCCATGTATATACTGCAAACAGTCATGTTCATGAAACAAAATCCTGAATTTAATATGACAAACAGTAATGTACACAACTATGATACACGGGGAAGGGAAAATTTTCATAGAATTGTGACCAATAAAAAGGCGACGGATCACACCCCACATAGAATGTGAGCAATTTTCTACAATTCACCACCCTGTGAGCTCAAGAAAGCAAATCTAAATATGCTAAAGAGTAGACTGAAGCAATTATTAATAGAGAAGTATTCTTCCTCTATAGAAGACTTTAAGTTGTAGTGCCATCTTGGAAAACAGTGTATATGGACATTGTCTTCGATCTATCAGTGGTATGAAAGAGTGTAATTATACACTGTATTATGTGTACTGTACTATTATAAATATAAGCTAAATTGTGTTACACTATAGAGGAATCTACTTGTAGTGCCCTTTTGAAAAATAGTGTGTACAGACATGTGTCTGATCCATATGATGTTATGAAAGAATGTAAATATTTTACTGTATATGTGTAATGTAAGCTAAATTTTCCTGACAGTGTCCAAAAGTAAGTTTAAGAAAGTACTAAAAATATTTCTGCTAGAAAGAGCTGTTTACAGTCTAGATGAATTTTTAACTAACTAAATTGTAAAATTTTAATTTTATATACTACAAGTTGACATAATGCCACTAAGAATGTTACTTAACTTGAGATCTGTATCTGTGAGTGCTCTTTATCTGTTTTCTGTAGTGCTTTAACGATTCTAAGAAAATATGTATTTTCTTTTTACTGTATTGCTGCTCAAAGAATTTAGTGTATAAATTTTTATATAATTATATCTAAAAACAAAGATGATGTGACTTAACAAATGAAAGCGCTGGCAGGTTGATAGACACAGAAACAAATACAAACATACACACAAAATTCAACCTTTCGCAACCAACGGTTGCTTCATCAGGAAAGAGGGAAGGAGAGAGAAAGATGGAGGGAAGGAGAGAGAAAGATGAAAGGATGTGGGTTTTAATGAGAGTGTAAGAAGTCATTCCAATCCCGGGAGCGGAAAGACTTACCTTGAGGGAAAGAAGGACAGGTATACACTCGCATACACACACATATCCATCCGCACATACACAGACACAAGCAGGCATTTGTAAAGGCAAAGAGTTTGGGCAGAGGTGTCAGTTGAGGTGGAAGTACAAAGGCAAAGATGTTGTTGAATGACAGGTGAGGTATGAGCAGCGGCAACTTGAAATTAGCGGAGGTTGAGGCCTGGTGGGTAACGAGAAGAGAGGATATACTGAAGGGCAAGTTCCCATCTCCAGAGTTCTGACAGGTTGGTGTTAGTGACTCCTTACCCTCTCCCTTAAAACCCACATCCTTTTGTCTTTCCCTCTCCTTCCCTCTTTCCTGATGAGGCAACCGTTGGTTGCGAAAGATTGAATTGTGTGTGTATGTTTGTGTTTGTTTGTGTGTCTATCAACCTGCCAGCGCTTTTGTTTGGTAAGTCACATCATCTTTGTTTTTAGATATATTTTTCCCATGGGGAATGTATCCCTCTATTATATTTTATATAATTATGTACTCAAATGTCTGTATATGCTGTAAGATTATCATATTGTATTTGTAAAAAAAAACTGACTCATTCCACATCCTTGTGAACCCAACACAGTTGGACACATGCAACATGAAATAAATCAAATCAATTCAAAACATGAGACATTCTTGCTTTTGTCAATATGTAAGCATTTTCCTTTCTCAAGAAAGTTTTGGCATTCCTGTCTGTAACTTAATGTGCCATCTTTATTGTGAGTAGCAATCAGTCTTTTTCATAATATTGTTGCTATTCTAAGCTGGACTCTCCATTATTTAGTAATAACGTTTTAGCATACTTCAAGTAAGAAAGCTGATTAGTGTATATTGTTTTACTGATAATTTTTGAATGTCTGTGTGCAGATAGAAAATTTTTAGTGTACCTGATGATTTTGTATTTTTGACACTTCTGATTGACACAATTTTTAGTGTACCTGATGATTTTGTATTTTTGACACTTCTGATTGACACTGGTCTTTTATTCATTGTGTACTTCTTGTGTTTTAAGTATCTCCTCTTTGCTCAAGAGATAAAACTTGTTCATCATAAACTGTTGTAAATTGATTACAGCCTGCCCAACAGGTTGTGGACCAAAGAAAATATGTCCCGTTTGGATTGACATCATATTTTTCTTTTTGTCAATCAAGTCTTTGAAGTGAGTTCAGTTACATAAAAGGTTTTCATTTGGAAAGTGAAAATGTAGAAGGTGGGTTGCACAAAGTTTCTCAGTATCCAGTAATTTGATGGAGGTACTTTTAAGATGTGGAAATATCAAGTAGAAATTATCTTCCATGCTGAAAAATTACTGGTCACTGTTGATGTAGGTAAAATAAGACTAGCTTAAGCAGAGATGCACAGAACTTGTGGGATGACCTTAAAGGAAAAGCAGTGCTTGTTATTTTGGATTGTATGGAATTTGACCAATTGTACACTGTTATGTCATGCACTACATAAAGTGGTATTTGGTATGATTTAAGATAATTCATGAACACTGATCTGCTATTAGTAACATAATATTGAAAAAAAACAGATCTTCAATTATATAATGGTGCACAGTAATGCTGTGGAACAACATATTATTGCCTTAGCATAAATACAGTCTCTTGCAGATGTTAATGAACTAGTGAGAGATACAGACTAAGTTATACAGACTAAGTTGCCATGTTTTGGGTTGGCTTCTGGCAAAATACAGTTCATTTGCTTTGTCTGTTACTGCTGACATAAAACAGATACACTTTTGATAATTTAACTGCAAGGTCACTGAAAGAAAGAAGCATTTGTACAGATTGAAGAAATGACAATTATATTTGCTGCTGTTAAACTTAATCAAAAAATGGGTAAAGGTCAGTGTTTGCAAAGCAATTTAAGTAGAAGTTCTGTAAATGAGAAAAATGTTGAGTCCTATTATTTTCACAGGAAAGGTCATTATAAGGCTAAGCACAATGGAAGACTGCTAAAATTGTCAAGAGAAAGTAAAACAGCTAAACATCAAACGCTGAGTGCAGAAATTTGAAGCATTTTGGCTATTAAGTGTGCTAATGTTTTGCTTGGTGATAGTGCTGCATCAGAACACATGATTTCAAAGGAGGGATGGTTTTCAATTTTAAACCATCAGGTTGTTTGAAGTCTCCATCCAGAGAAAATATAATTCAGTTGTCTAATCTGAAGGTATTGGATCATTCAAGTTAAGTGCATTAGTAAATTGTATGCAGGAACCATGTACACTGGAGGATACATCTACTTTTAGGTGACAAAATCCTTAGGACGCATCCTAATATTGTGTCAGACCTTCTTTTGAGTGGCATAGTGCAACAGTTCAACATGTCATGTACTCAAAAAGTTGTTTGAAGTAGCCTACAGGAATATTGAGAGATGCTATCTCTGAAGCCATTCATAAAAGTGAAACTGTTGCAGTGCAGGATTTTGTGCAAGAACTCACTTCTTGATTATGTCCCAAAAATGCAGGATTTTGTGCAAGAACTCACTTCTTGATTATGTCCCAAAAATGTTCAATGGGATTCATGTTGGGCAATCTGTGTGGCCAAATCATTTGCTCAAATTGTCCAGAATGTTCTTCAAATCAGTTACAAGCAATTGTGGCCCAGTGACATGGTGCTTTGTCATTTTTTTTTTTAAAAAAAAAAAAGCTGCCACAGTCTGCTATCTGACAAGCAAGCAAACAGACATACTTTTGCTGAAATCAGCTAATATACCAACAGAAATTAAAGAACTGACTTGCTACTGCACAAAACCTGCACCATAAATGGCAGAAAAATCATTCTGGAAAACATTTACAAAGACATTGTGAGGGCCCACAGATGAGTATGCTTCAGTTACAATGAAGCAACAGTGGAAATATTACACAAAGGCAAGAAGTGGATTGTTGCATCATTACCTGTATAGTACTTGCATGACATTGAACCATATTTAACCTACATCAGAGACATTGTCGAATATGCCTATATGAGAAACTTACTAATAGCTGCAGACAGAAATGCTAGGTCTACTATATGGTACTGTGGTCTGTTCTTCAGCCAGTGCATAGGCCCACCAAATACATCTGATGACAAATAGGAACATCGTGTGGCAAGGGCAGAGAAGAGCCTTGGTAAGGCTGCCAGGAGCTTTCTGTGCCACATCAGTGGTGCACCTACACTGCATAGGCTACAGCCAGTGCTACTTGTACATGTGGGGAACTTTTTCACTGTCCCTGATACAGAGCACCACACCAAATACCAAAGCAGTACCTAAGACAATGACATGATATGAGGAATAAGAGACAAAGACAAGTGGGAGATAATAAATAAAATTGCTGAAGATGTCTCAACGACATTACATGACAATACAGACAGAGAGAGCCATATAACAGAACTCTGCAAGAAACATAAAGCATTTAAGACAGTAGTTCCAATCCATATACAGACAGCAGTACTGAAACACGCACACACACAAACAGTGAACACTTTCACAGACATGTACCACATTTAACTTTGCACAAATCTAGAATAATTACACTGTAGAATAAACAGTATAATGCAATCAACTCTGTAAACCTGCTGTAGCTTAAATATAAATAGCAGGCTTATCCATCCCATGGTCATTATACCACTGTTGGGATGTAACACTTGTAACTGATCTCTTAGTATATAAACAACATAATATGTAAAATTCAAGATACATAATGTAGAAACTGAAGGTTAATAATAACATACTTTATACACACACACACCGCTGTGCTTTCCACAATGTACATAATAGTAGTAGTGTTTATGTACAAGTATTTCTGAGGCTTTCAGACCAGGCTCGCTCAGATACGGTAACATTTCTCTCTCTTTTCTCTTCAAGTCTTTCCTATCATGTATTATCATATCTTCTTAAAATCTGAGTATTTTTGTGTTTTTTTTTCTTTCAAATTCTAATGTATTTTTAACTTATTATTTCTTCTATTGTAATTGCTGCAAACAGTAACTGCTGTTTGTAATATGGAATATTTTTTGTAATCTACATGGAAAGCTGTAAAATGAATGACCTGTTATAAAATGTAGGCAACAGGTCTCTAAAGGAGCAATAAATCAAATCAAATCATTCATAAAAATTTCCATTGTTGTTTGTCAATATGAAGTCTATGAATGGCTACAAATGGTCTCTAAGTAGCTGAACATACACATTTCCACTGGAGCACCCAGTCCATTCTATGGAAACACAGCCCACACTGTTATGGAACCACCCCCAGCTAGCATAGCTTGTGAGGTTGTAACGATCTCTTCGGATTATTAACACTCAACTTTGCATTTGTCTGGTTCATTGATGCCTGATAATAACATCACGAAAGTTTCAAGCTTCACAAAATTATTTGTTGACATTTGTTGACAATGTAACTGCACAGACTCCGGAGGTAAGCAAAACACTGACTGACTTTTCTTCACAGCCTCTCTGCATCACTTTATCTACAAATTTAACAACTGTTACCATTGTTAATTTATTACAAAATGTAACTTACAATTAGAAACAATTTAATCTAAACTAACTGTTGTTACATTTGTACAGGTTATAACATATAATGTAAAATAACACATTATTTTTACCATCATCTTTGGTTTTATGTATGAAAATTAATTCACAATCTGATTTCAACACTTATTTTGATGTTACTTTAATGTTGTGATTGTGCCTGTATGGATTTTATTGCTAACATTTGTTCAAAGAATACACATTGTGCTTTGCCAGATTACATAAATTAAATACACACATGTTTTTGTAGATAGCGAATTTTGGAAATTCGGGTGGTGTAACTAACAAGTGGTAATTATCTGCGTAATTTACAAGCACCATTAATTATAGTGAATTACATAAAAATGAATAATGAATCAAATTACATCACTGGATAATAATTGTTATTTTCTTTTGAATCGAAATGAGGCTTTTTGTGTTAGTTAATTTACCAATTGCAATTATGGTAATTAGAGGCGTCAGTTATTTATACCAACATTTCTGCAACCTCTTAATATTTGTTGCTAAGAATTTATTACTTCAGTTACACAATTTGATATTCAATTTGGAATATGTATATATTTTTGTTAATGACAACAATCTATTAACAATCACGAGAATATATGTCATTCCAGAATATGCTATATGTGTTTACAAAGAAGAACAGGTTTTTTTGGCAAACTGAAATGAACAATACCTATAAAAACACACATAAAAGGCCCTAGGAAGCACTGAATCAAATGATAAATACACGGATGCATATAAAAAAAAGGTGGTATCAGACAGTATCAGACACTTCATACTGATCTTGGGGGAGGCTGTATCAGTATAATGTGATCCATTCAACAAAGGCATGATTGTCACGTTGGAAAGTCATGCTCTGCAACAGAATATTTTGTGTTGCCAATATACATCCCCTGTTTACACTGATTCATTTTAACTGATAACTTGGTGGTAGTCAAACCAATGCAAAAGGCCAAATAGCGTTTATGTAATAGCTGGTGCGTGATATATGTCATTTCACAGGTGGCTCTCCCTTTGATGATTTAAGTTTTGCCGTTATGGGGCTTGTACAGGCAGTAGTAGAAGAGTGCATAAGGCAAGTATTACAGAAAGGATGGTCACAGAGGTAGGAGCCACTAGGTACAGAAGTAGGTGCAGAAGGAGTGTAGGGTCTGACAAGGATACTGTGGAGACTGGGAGCCTGAGAAAAATCTATTCTAGGTGTGGTGAGCAAACTGTTGCACAGAATGGACTTCATTTCAGGACATGATGGTAGGAAATCATAGCTGAGTCAAAGTAGCTGTATCAATAAAGCTGCTTCAACAAAGCTATGAAGTCCAAAATCATACCCTGAAATAGGGTCAAATCTGTCTGACATATACATATATACCAGATGTTACATTTTACTATTTGGCCTTTTACATTGGCCTGACTACTACCCAGTTATCAGTTAGGATGAATGGGCATAGACTTTAATACAGATTTTCTAATGCAATCTTCCAGTAAACATTTACTGCAGTTAGTAATGTTGTCTTTCAATCTAACTCACACTGTAAACTTTCCAACTAGGATCACTAAATCCTCAAGGACAGCCATTGATATTATTTTTATAGACAAATCAAAGGAACAAAATCATCTCATAAAACCTGTTATAAATGGACTATCAGATCATGACATACAGCTGCTTGTTTTAGATGTAAGTTCTAAGCAGATTATCAAGACTGCTAAATCTGAGTACAGGAGAGTAGTTAATCAACCAAAAATTGAGTGTTTTAGAAAACTGCTCAAAGATATGAACTGGAAAGACGTTTATAGTGCTCATGACATGAATGAAAAATGTAACACATTCATGAACAATGTCAGTACCATGTTTGAAAACTGTTTTCCTCTAAAAGATACTCAAATTAAACAGAAGTCTATAATAAAACCATGGATTACACAAGGAATAAAGATTTCCTGTATGTCAAAAAGGAAAATGTATCTGTCGACAAAGAATAGCTCCAATGCTGATGATTTAGCTAAACACAAGGAATACTGTAAAATATTAAAAAACGTAATTCAAACATCTAAACAAATGCAGTATGAGAAGAAGATAGTAATGTCAGGGAACAAAATAAAAACAATATAGGACATAGTGAAAGAGGAGACAGGTAGAACCAGAAAGGAACAGGAGCAAATAGCGCTAAGGGTAGATGACACATTAGTAACGGATGGGCATAGTGTGGCAAATCTATTTAACAAGTACTTTATATCCACTACTGATAGAATAGGATTGTCAGGATCAGTAAATAATGCCCTTGAATATCTGAAACTAGCCTTTACAAATAGCTTCAGGTACATGAATATGTCACTCACTTCACCAAAAGAAATAACTTCCATAATAAAATCTTTAAAAACAAAGCATTCTAGTGGTTACGATGAAATACAACAAAGTTAATTAAGGCATGTTCCTTGTGAGTTTAGTACAACTCTAAGTTACTCGTGTAACCAGTCAATTATAACTGAGACATTTCCTGACTGGTTAAAATATGCAGATGTTAAGCCTCTATTCAAGAAAGGGGATAAGGAGATATCATCAAACTACAGACTGATTTCACTTTTGCCAGCATTCTCAAAAATTTTATAAAAAGTAATGTACAGGCAGCTTCTCAACCATCTGACCACAAATAACATATTATCAAGAACACAGTTTGGATTTCTGAAGGGTTCTGATATCTAGAAGTGTGGTGTCACCGCCAGACACCACACTTGCTAGGTGGTAGCCTTTAAATCGGCCGCGGTCCGGTAGTATACGTCGGACCCGCGTGTCGCCACTATCAATGATTGCAGACCGAGCGCGCCACACGGCAGGTCTAGAGAGACTTCCTAGCACTCGCTCCAGTTGTACAGCTGACTTTGCTAGCGATGGTTCACTGACTTCTACGCTCTCATTTGCCGAGACAATAGTTAGCATAGCCTTCAGCTACGTTATTTGCTACGATCTAGCAAGATGCCAGTATCCGTACTATTGATATTGTGAATCATGTACCATAAAGAGCGACGTTCTCCATTAATGGATTGAAGTTAAGTATTCCACCAGCTATGTCCGTTTTTCTAAATTCTAATTCCCTTATCATGTTCCAGACCTCACACCAGCCTGCGTGAGCTAAAACGCCTGCATTTCGGCCTCCTTTAGGAACATGGTTGGCTCTCCTGCCAACCACAACAAGAAGGCTATTTACACCTACAGTGAAAATGTACTTAATTCATTAAATAACAAGTTACAAGCACAGGTATTTTCTGTGATTTGTAAAAGGCATTCGATTGTGTGAACCACAACACCCTTTTAAATAAATTAGAATTCTATGGTGTTACGGGCAGTGCTGCAAAATGGTTCAAGTCATACCTCGCTAACAGGAAACAAAGGGTGTCAGTGCAAGGGACTAGTGAATTAAGTCATCAGTCATCATCAGAATGAGAAGAAGTTACATCTGGTGTCCCACAAGGATCCATCTTAGGGCGATTGCTGTTTCTTGTGTACATTAATGATCTCTCACCAGTTACACTGCCAGAAGCTGAGTTCGTTTTGTTTGCAGATCACACAAGTATTGCAATAAATAGGATGTCGAGTGTAGTTCTAGAAAAAAGACTCACTATATGCAATTCAGAAACTGTAAGAGGTTTCCACCAAGCATATGCATAAAGTATGAAGAAGAGCGGATGGAAGAGGTTGACAGTTTTAAATTCCTGGGATCACAACTTGATAATAAATTCAGTTGTGAGGAGCACACCAAAGAACTGCAGAAACGCCTTAACAAATCTGTATTAGCAATTCGAGTGTTAGCAAACATAGGCAACATAGGAATGAGAAAGCTTGCATAATTTGCCTACTTTCATTCCGTAATGTCATATGGTATAATATTTTGGGGTAACTCTTCAAATCAAACAAAAGTTTTCAGAGTCCAAAAGCATGTAATACGTATTACTTGTGGATTAAATTTATGGATATACTGTAGAAACCTCTTCAAAGAACTGGGTATACTAACTTCTGCCTCTCAGTATATTTATTCCTTAATGAAATTTGTCCTAAATAATATATCAGTTTTCCCAACAAACAGCTCAGTTCATTCATATAATACCAGGAACAAAAATGCTCTGCACAAGGACTTAAAAGCACTTAATTTAGTTCAAAAAGAGGTCCACTACTCAGGAACACTCATCTTCAATAATTTGCCAGCAAACATAAAATATTTAGATAAAAATAAAGATCAGTTAAAAAGGAGCCTGAAAAACTTACTATTGGCCAACTCTTCTACTCCATTGATGAATTTTTTAATAGAAACAAATGATGTGTTGTATATAGTCATACCATTAGTATTGTTATTTCAGTTTTAAAGAAAAAAATTGACATGTTCCACATCCATGAGGATCCCCTAAGCACAGATCTATGGAATGAAAAACTAATCTAATCTAATCTGACATGGTGTGTATACTGGTAACACAAAATATTCTGTTGTAGAGCATGTCTACAGCATGACAGTTGTGACCTTCTATGTCTACATCTACATGTACATGGTTACTCTGCAATTCACACTTAAGTGCCTGGCAGAGGTTTCATCAAACCATTTTCATACTACTTCTCTACCATTCCACTCTCGAATGGCACATAGGAAAAAGGAACACCTAAATCTTTCCATTGAAGCTCTGATTTCTCTTATTTTATTATAATGATCAGTTTTCCCTACGTAGGTGGGTGCCAACAAAATATTTTTGCATTTGGAAGAGAAAGTTGGTGATTGAAATTTCATAGATAAAACTACCTTTGTTCCAGTGACTGGCACCTCAACTTGTGTATCATTTCAGTGACACTCTCACCTCTATTGCGCAATAACCTGAAACGAGCTGCCCCCTCTTTGCAATTTTTTGATGTCCTCCATCAATGCTACCTGCTATGGAACCCACACTGTGCAGCAGTATTCCAGCAGAGGATGGACAAGTGTAACGTAGGCCGTCTCTCTAGTGGGTTTGTCACATCTTCTAAGTGTTCTGCCAAAAAAGCACAGTCTTTGTTTTGCCTTCCCCACAATATTATCTATATGATCTTTCCAATTTAAGTTGCTCGAAATTGTAATTCCTAGGTATTTATTCAAACTGACAACCCTTAGATTTGTGCAGTTTATAGTATACCCAAAATTTATCAGATTTATTTTAGTACCCATGTGGATGACAATGCACTTTTCTTTGTTTAGTGCCAATTGCCACTTTTCACACCATACAGAAATTCTCTCTAGATAATTTTGTAATTGGAATTGATTGTCTCAGGATTTTATTTGACGGTAAATTACAACATCATCTTCAAACAGTCTAAGGGGGCTACTTAGATTATCACCTAGATCATTTATATAAATCAGGAACAGCAGAATGCCAGATATCACTTCTGTTCTTCTTCATGTTTTACCATCTATCACTACAAACTGTGACCTCTTTGAGAGGAAATCACGAATGCAGTCACACAACTGATATGGTACTTCATACGCATGCAATTTGATTAATAGTCGCTCGTGAGGAATGGTATTAAAAGCCTTCTGTAAATCTAGGAATATTGAATTGATCTGAGATCCATTGTCAATAGCACTCATTACTTCATGGGAATAAAGAGCTAGCTGTGTTGCCCAAGAATGATATTTTCTGAATCTTTCTTGTTTGTGTATCAATAAGTCATTTTCTTCAAGGTGATTCATAATGTTCGAGTACAGTACATGCTCCAAAATCCTACTGCAAATTGAGGTTAGTGATATGGGTCTGTAATTCAATAGATTACTCCTATTTTCTTTCTTGACCATTCGTGTGACCTGTACTACTTTCCAGTCTTTAGGAACAGACATTTTGTCAAGTGAATGGTTGTATATGATTGTTAAGAAAGGTGTTATTGTGTCTGCATACTCTGAAAGGTTCCTGATTGGTATACCATCTGGACCAGAAGACTTACATTTCTTAAGTGATTTGAGACATTTCACAACACCTAAGATATCTACTTTTATTTCACTCATGCTAACAGCTGTTCTGGTTTCAAATTCTGGAATATTTACTTCGTCTTCTTTCATGGAGGAATTATGACAAACTGTATGTAGTAACTCAGCTTTAGTGGCACTGTCATCAGTAACATTTCCATCGCTGTCACGCAGTGACGGTATTGACTGTTTTTTTGCCACTGGTGTAGTTCACATATGACCAGAATCTCTTTGGGTTTTCTACCGTATTTTGAGACAATGTTTTCATTGTGGAGACTATTAAAAGCATCTCGTGTTGATGTCCACACTAAGTTTAAAATTTCCATGAAACTTAGCCGGTCTTGAGGATTTTGTGTTCTGATTTTGGCATACTTTTTTCTTTGCTTCTGCAACAGTCTTCTGATGTGTTTTGTGTACCATGGTGGATCAATCCTGTCACTTATTAACTTATGCGGTATGAATCTATCTGTTGCTGTCGATACTGTATCTTTGAATTTGAGCCGTATCTGGTGTACAGTTACATAATTAGCTTGGAAGGAATGGAGATTCTCTCTCAGGTAGGCATCAAGTAAATTTTTATCTGCTGCTTTAAATAGATATATTTTGTGTTTATTTTTAGTGGTTTTGGTTGATTTGGTTTTCAGCCTCGCTACAATCACCTTGTCTTCACTAATCCCTGTATCCATCGTGATGGTCTCTATTTGTGGCTAAGAGGTCAGATGTGTTTTTGCAACCATTTACAATTCATGTGGGCTCATGAACTAATTGTTCAAAGTAATTCTCAGAGAAAGCATTTAGTAAAATTTTGGAAGATGTTTTCTGTCTACCACCGGCTTTGAACATTAATTTTTGCCAACAAATCAGAGCAGATTGAAATCTCCATGAATTATAGCTGTATGAGTGGGGTACTTATTTGTAATGAGATTCAAGTTTTCTTTGAACTATTCAGCTATTTTATCATCTGAGTTGGGGGGTCGGTAAAAGGAGCCAATTATTATTTTGGTATGGCTGTTGGGTATAACCTCTACCCATAGTAATTCGCAGAAACTATCTATTTCAACTTCATTACAAGATAAACTTCTACCAACAGACACAAACACATCACCACATACTTTATTTAATCTATCCTTTCTGTATACAGTTTGCGCCTCTGTAAAAATTTCAACAGAATTTATCTCCGGCTTTAGCCATCTTTCTGTTCCTATAACAATGTCAGCTTCAGTGCTTTCTATCAGCGCTTGGAGCTCTGGTACTTTTAGAACACAGCTATTACAATTTACAACTACAATACCAACTGCTGCTTTTTCAATTCTCATTGTTTCTTTGCCCAGTACCCATTGAGACTGGAGCCCTTGATCTTTTCCGACACTGTCTAACCTGAAAAACAGACCAGTCCACACCATACAGCCCCTGCTACCCTTGTAGCTGCCTCCTATGTGTAGCGAACACCTGACCTATTTAGAGGAACCCGAAACCCCACCACCCTATGGTGCAAGTCAAGGAATCGCAGAACCTTCTGAGTCTCTGATTCAGACCCTTGGCTCTGTACTGAGTGTCCACAATCAGTCAACAATGCTGCAGATGGTGAGCTCTGCCTTCATCTCACTAGCAAGACTGCAGTATTCACCATCTCAGATAGCCGCCAGAAAGACCAGAGAGAATCTGTTCTGAAACATAGCAACACATGTCATTATTGCCAACATGAGCCACCACCTGCAGTTGGCTGCACCCTGTATCTTTCATGGTATATGGAAGGCCCCTTTCCACATTTTGGATGACTCCCCCAGTATGCACACAGAGTGCACATTGGCTTTCTTCCTTTCCTTAGCTGCCATATCCCTAAGGGACTCCATCATCCACCTAACATTGGAGCTCCCAATGACAAGGAATCCCACCCTCTGCACTTGTCCAGACCTCTCAGGAAGACCAGCCACTGCCGCAACAGGCAAGGGCACCCTTGCTGACTAAGAAATACTTTCAGCAGTGGGCATTACCTCAAACCTGTTACGGAGGTGTGAGGGTACAGCCTTGCGGCCAGCACGAACTTTCGCCTTCCGCCCAGGGATTCACGAGCCCGCCACGTTTCACCAGTCACCGTCAGGCAAGTGTCGACTGGCAGGGATGTCCAAATCCAAGGGTGCAGTGGCATCAGAGATCCCAGGCAATGCTACAGGTTCCAGAGGCACCAAAGTGCTTGCATGGGGTGTCCCAATGTCACTTCAGCCCAGGGCAACAGCCTGGAGCCTGTCGACCATAGCCAACATAGCTTCCAGCTGTTTATGGACACTGGCCAATTCCCCCTGAATCCGTACACAACAGGCACAGTCCCTATCCATATCTAACAATTTTTTTCCTCTATTTTATCTCACAAGCCGTTCAAAACAGATACCTGATGTCTATGCGAATTTACACCATATGGGTACTAAAACGCGATGCTACTACTCTCAGATACTGTATTACGCCTGAAATTTGTGAGATAAACAATGCAAGTACCCAAAAACACGCAAAGACATTAAGGATGAAACTATGAAACAAATAAGTGTGCTAAGATTATGACTTGCTGCTGGCTGCTGTTTATCTAACAGCGACAGGGAGCTCACTGGCTGTGACTACACTGGCCGTTCAAAACAAAAGCAGATGACTGATGACGATGCAAATTTACACACCTTATTGCCTGTTTCACTACAAGTGCTATCTGGTTCCCACCCCCCGCCCACCCCCCAGACACCAGTTTCTGCAAACTCTGCAGGTGGAAACTGGTTTTACATGTCCTTAGTTCTCACTACCCATCTGGCCTTAATTTACATTAATTTCTTTCATCTTAGCCTTTCTTTTCTCAGTAACTATTCATTTCTGTATCTTTTATTTTCTGACCAGTCCTAGCTTGCCTTGTGAACCATGTACAGTCAGCAATCTTTGTTTGCATATTACCCTATCTTCCAAGTTTATGCTCTCAGGTTTTCAAATCTCACCTGTTGCAGTTCCAACAATCAGTTTCTCTTTCTCATCCTGTGTGGTAAGTGGTCCATGACCTGGGGTTCTGGGTGACTTTTCTGAACTTTCCCCATATACTAAAAGTTATGCTCTTTTTCTTCATACCTCTTCCTTCAACTTCAACCCTTCTGCCAGAAGAAGGAGCCTCTGGTACAGAAAGCTTGCAGATTTCATATCTTTTTATATTTGTGTTCCTGCCACTTCTTGGTGAGGAGACTTTTTGTCTATTTAATTGTATTACATGTGTTTAAAAATTGATTTTCTTCATTGATGTATTAGCCCAGCATTCCATATAGGCCTACTTATGTGAGTATACCTTATGAATAACTCAAATTTCAAAGCAATTTGTAAGAAACCAAGATTTAGGGGGTACTGAGTCAACTAGGTCTTATGATACCATCCTGAGTTAACTGCAGATTATGATTCCACTTCCATTTGGGTAATATTTATTCTGATTTTGATCATCATGTACAGAACTTATGACTTAATAGTATAACTGTGCCATACATTGAAGTGTTTTCAACATAATTAATTTCCAAATTTGTCTATAATATATTAAAATAGTTTATTAGCTATAATATGAAAACATGAAATTATGGAAAACTGGGTATCCTATGAAAGACTTGGTCGTACAGAATAGCTGGCAGCTGTCGAAGTGGAGGTATTGATCCTCAAGGTGAAGGTTAATATCTATGAAGGTGGTTTGCTGGATTGAGGAGGATCTGGTGAACCAAATGGGAGAGAAAGTGTTGAGGTTCTGGGGGAATGTGGATACAGCATTCTTGCCCTCAGTCCATATCATGAAGATATGATCAATGAAACTGAGCCAGATGAGGGTTTTAGCATTCTAGAAAGCCCATGGGTAGGTTGGCACACACACACACACACACACACACACACACACACAAAAGTGCGACTCACACACACACGAATGCAATCTCTGGCAACTGAAGCCACACTACAAGCATCGGCACAAGCGATAGGAGTGGTGACTGGATGGGAGGGTTATTGGAATGTAGGACATATTGGCGGGAAAGTTCCCACCTGTGCATTTCAGAAATGCTGGTGTTGATGGGAAGGATCCATATGGCACAGGTTGTGAAGCAGTCACTGAAATGAAGGATGTCATGTAGGGCAGCACACTCAGCAACAGGGTGGTCCACTTGTTTCTTGTTGTTTGTTGGTGCCCATTCATTTGAAAAGGCAGCTTGTTGGTTGCCATGCCCACATAGAGTGCAGCACAATAGTTGCAGCTTAGCTTGTACATCACATCTCTGGTTTCACAGGTAGCCCTGACTTGATGGGATAGGTGATGTTTATGACTGGGCAGTCTGTTACAGGGGTATGAGCCATAAGGTAAGGGGCTGGGAGCAGGAGTTGTGCAGGGATAGATGAGTATATTGTATAGTTTCAGTGGATGGCAGAATACCACTGTGGGATTGGTAGGAAGGATAGTGGGCAGGACATTTCTCATTACAAGGCACAATGAAAGGCAGTTGAAACCCTGGCGGAGAATGTAATTCAGTTGCTCCAGTCTTGGGTGGTACTGAGTTATGAGGAAAATGCTCCTCTGTGGCCAGACAGCAAGGCTTTGGGAGGAGGTGGGAGACCGGAAAGATAAGGCATGGGAGATTTGGGTTTGTACAAGGTTGGGAGGATAATTACAGTCTGTGAAGGCTTAAATGAGCCCCTGAGTACATTTCGAGAGGATCCACTTGTCACTACAGATTCTAGCAATACCACCACTTGTCAAGTAGGTTAGAAATCAGATTAATAATGTTGCTGACGCAGCATATGTTTGCTTTATCGGCCAACAACAAAGTTATTGACTGTGGATGGTATCGTCAGAATGGAAATAATGAGGTCACCATAAGAAAGTCATTAATTTGGCACTTATCTTAAATGGATTCTCACGAAGATTTCATCAAAGTCGTTATGGCTCATCTTGTTGATTCTAGGGTGATTCCACTTTGACTGCTAGAAGGTCCAGGTCTGTATTTCACCAATATTTGAAGAGCTATCAAATGCGTTTTTCAGGAAATTCTTAATGATCAAACAATTCCAGATCAGAACAATGGTATGGTAGAAATAATTTTTGACTTGGTGTTCACAATCCACATTTTTATTAAACTTCTTGTTAACTCACATATACTTCTAAATTGTCACATCATCAAGAAAACAGTTTTGTATCAATCTTCATATATTTAATTTCCACTTTAACCAAACACAAGACTTGACTGTTCTTTTATGAAGCGAAATAACAACTTAATTTCTGCCAAAGTGAAACAAAGACTGCTCTGTGTGCATTCACACCAAAACGGTGACAACTAAACCAAGGATTATACAGCCGATAGAAACACAAAAAAAACAACCGAAAATTTAAGTTCCTAGCTTTCGGAATAAATGTTCCTTCATCAGGGAGGAGAGAGGGGAAAGAAAGGGAAGAAGGGAAAGTGGATTTAGTTACTCACAACCCAGGTTATGAAGCTTCATAAGAATTGGGCATCTGTTATGAAGTAACAAGGTTAGTTGCACTGAGAATGAAGGGCACAGTGACAAAAGTAAGGATGATCAATGAAATGAGCATGAACTGTGACCACACAGACTGAGTGAAACGGAGATGCGGTCTCTCTGCAGTCCTGTTTAACTTAGCACTACATAGTCTGATACAAAAAATGTACAAGAGTGGAACAATAATTATGAAATCCAAACAGATACATAAATATGCAGATTGTTTTACAGTTGGAGAATGAAATATAAAGACCCTTAAGGAAACGTGCAAAGTAGTGGCTGCAGAAGGTGCAAAAGTTTGTTTATTTCTTTTGTCCTTTAATCATATGTAGTTCAATGTACAAGGTGATGTAAGACTTAACCTTAGTCATTACAGAGAAAGATTATATATAGTTCAACATTGGAAAGTAGTTGTATTCAGCTTGGCATTAATGTATTCAATGTTTCTCCCACTTTAGATCACTTTACAAATGCCAATAAATTTTATTACTTTTTTATTTACACTGGGTTGATGGTGATACCTGGATAATGTAAGATTTTGTTTTGACAGTTATGGAAATTTAATACTACTGTTTTCTTGTTGTTTATTATGAATTGAATCATTGCTGACTATTTACTTAGTTGATTTGGAACAGAATTTATGTATATAATTATTCCTGCTGCTTTCATGAATACTGTTGTGTCATTAGGAAACACAATGATTTTGTGTGACTCAACTTGCACATCCAGATTAGTGATATATGTCAGGGAAAAAAGTGGTCCCATTACTGACCCTTGGGGTATCCCACAGGTGATTGGACATTCTTCTGAAAAGTATTCTGAGACCATTCGTGCTTTATTGTCTGCATGCCTAATGCTCACTTCTTCCTTGTGCGCACTGAGAAATGAACTACTATATTAATTTGTTGAAGCCCTAATACCACAGTACTCAGGATTGTTTAGAAGAGTTACATGGTTTACCACATTGCAAGCATTGGTTAAGTCTAAAAATACACCAGTTGTTTGGTGTTTTTCATCAATGACTTTTAAAACAAAGGTCATGCATCTTCAGATCACTTGATTTCTTATTCAGAATTCATGCTGAGAGGTGGATAATATTTGCTTTTTGTTTAAAGCTTTATTAAATTATTGTACATTATTTTTCCAATACTTTTGGAAAACAGCAAGTAATGGGGAATAGTTTATTATTTTACCTTTGTCCCAGCTTTGAATATTGGAAAAAATTGGTTAGTTGTAGCTGATCAGGAAAGTTGTCCATCTGTAATGAGCAGTTACATATATGAGTGAGGAGAGTCAATAATTTATGGACTTACTATTAATGAAAACAGGGCAAAATTCCTGATAATGTGGATAGAAGAACACCATATGACCTGAAGATCTCTAATAACTGTTTTAAAGCAGTCAGCCTTCCGTTATGTACCTATACATCTACATGGTTTCTCTGCTATTCACAATATAGTGCCTGGCAGAGGGTTCAGTGAACCACCTTCAAGCTGTCTCTCTACTGTTCCACTCTCAAATGGTGCATGGGAAAAATGAGTACTTAAATTTTTCTGTGCTCTTATTTTATCATGATGATGATTTCTCCCTATGTATGTGGGTGCCAACAGAATATTTTTGCAATCGGAGGAGAAAACAGGTGATTGAAATTTCATGAGAAAATCCCATCACAACAAAAAATGCCTTTGTTTTAATGACTGCCACTCCAATTCAGGAATCACGTCTGGCAATATCTCCCCTATTTTGCAACAACACAAAATGAGTTACCCTTCTTTGTACTTTTTTGAAGTCATCCGTCAGTCCCACCTGATGCGGATCCCGCACCACACAGCAATAATCCACAATAGGGCAGACAAGCTTGGTGTAAGCAGTCTCAGATTGTCTCCTATGTGATTAATATAGATCAGGAACAATAGAGGGCCTATAACACTTCCTTGGGGAATACCGGGTATTACTTCTCTTTTACTTGATGACTTTTCTGTGTATTACTACAAACTGCGACCTTTCTGACAGGAAATCACAAATCCAATCTCACAACTGAGGCAATACTCCATAGTCATGCAGTTTTGTTAGAAGATGCTTGTGAGGAATTGGGTCGAAAGCCTTCTGGAAATCTAAAAATACAGAATCAGTTTGATATCCCCTGTTGATAGCACTCAGTACTTCATGTGTATGAAGAGCTAGTTGTGTTTCACAAGAACGATATTTTCTGAATACATGCTGAGTATGTGTCAATAAATTGTTTTCTTTGAGGTACTTCACAATGTTCGAATACAGTATATGTACCAAAACCCAACTGCAAATCAACATTAGTGATATGGTCCTGCAATTCATCCTTTTAACCAATGATATTAATATGATCCAATGTGTTAGAGAAAGGATACAAGTTGGAATTAGAGGCTATTACACAAAGTTATAGGTACCTAATATTAATGACAATGTGCCAGCTAGTGAGTTCTATAATTTAATTTCTTGTGCGAAAGCATGTGCAGATGATAAGAATATTTCAAGTACCAAACATGATAGTGAAGGTAGGTCACTTGTTGATACTGGAAAGCCAAATTATTTCTTTATGATCTGTGGTTTACTAGTGGTGACATTAGTAAAGATCACAATTTCAGAGAAATGATTATTAATGTGTGCAAAAGACTGTATCTTGACTGTTCACATAATGGTAAGTATACTATTGCTGAACAACTAAAAGATAAATGTTATCATGGTGAAGAGTGTCAAACAAATGAGAATAGTTGGATTGATGAAATTATTAGTGAAGAATGATGATGGTGCTTACACTAATGTAATGAAAGTGTGTAATCTAAATGAGCATAGTAGAAATAACAGTGGGTCTGGTGGCCATAGTTTCAAAGAAATTGAAGATGATTTACAATGTGAAAATGATAGTTATGAAAATAGTGATGAAATTTTCGGTCCATTTATCAAATTACAGAGTGATTCTTGGAAGGCAGCTGTCATATAGACACAGTGTATGAAATGTCAGGTGTATCAGAAGCATTATGTAAAAAACTGAGACATGAAAAAATGTTCCTTTAATTGGTGTAAAAATAGTAGGCACAATAGGAAGACACAGTAAACTAGTGATCAAACTCTGCTAATTTTTATTATTGAAGGAGTGACTTTTACACACAGATATTTAATTAAACCAAAAGTCAGTGAAGACTTGATTCTGGGAATTTCTTGGATAAGAAGTGAGTGCAGGTTTTGACTGGTGAGAACAAAACTTTACACCAAATGGGGAATGTATTTTTACCAATTTAATTAAATCAACTGTGAAGTCTCATGACAATAAAAGTAACAACATAAAATTGTGAAAAGGGTAATGACATGTAGACAGCAAGATATGAGAACCAAATACAGATGAAATAGAATTTTAAGAACTTGTAGATATAAAAATTTCTGGAACAGGAAGGCTTACTAGGAAACAAAAACATTAATTGAAATCTTTATTGTGGGAATATAGTCATGTTTTTATCAACATTCTAGGGAGAGTCAAGGGTTATCAGTATGCCTTACAACCGAAACTGCTTCAGTCAGTTTTCATAAAGTCATATGGACTACCCCTGGCAAAAGAAATAGCTGATGAGAAGGAGTTACAGAAAATGGAAACGTGAGATATTATTGAAAGAAGAGTATCCACTTGTGGCGGTATTAAAAAGGGATTGAAGGCAGTTTTAGATTCTAGACATCTGAATGAATTTTTGTACTGAGAAACAGGTTGTGGCAACTATCGACCAAGTCGCGTGTAATATCTTTGTTTTTGGCAAGCTCTTTGCCCCAGTCTGTGGTCGCGCGCTTAAGTGTACGGACGAGTACCGAGAATTCAGAATGTAAACAACTGTATATGTGTGCTTACGAGAAATAAAAATAGTGTTTATTACACGTGGTGTAGCGTGCATCATTGGATTTGGCAACCCTACAACGCTAAACCCATACTGGTGAACCCGAATTTTGTTCGCGAGTGCTACAACGAAATCTTATACCGTCGAGCAGTACACAATGGATCGCTTGCCGCCTGCTACACTGAACATGTGCCAACTAAGTGTTCCAACGGACGCTTCGGCATGGTTTTACAATTACCCACCGGGCGTCCGCAATAGTTCTACGCAGTTTCCGAACACATCGACTAGCTGTACTCAACAGGACAGTGTTTATACAATTCCACAGCCACGTGTGCAGGCATCAGGTGCGAACAATAACTTTCCATGACCGTACATGAGTCAGCCTTCGTGTGACAGTGTTCCGTACCATCAGAACGTTTTCCGCGCACAAAACTTTGAATATGAACGTATTACGTCCAATACGAACTTTCCACGTGTTCCGAGTGCTCAACAGCTGACACAATGTGCTCAAACCCCAGTGACTATGTTTACAGGTTTCCCAAGTGCAAGTGTGAATTTTCCACCCGAATCAGTGACTGTACAAATCGAGCCGGACGCTCAAGACAGGAGAGTTCATATTTTTGCCGGAACTCCGGATTTTGCACTACCCCCCCCCTACACCACCAGCGTCCGCTTTACGAGTGTTTCCTACGGCACACGCCATTCCTGCCGCGTGTATTCCACAAACATTAGGTGATTTTAACTATTTTAATGCACCTGTAGGGGAGGGGCCCGGAAACTGTATTCCGTCGTTCGCCGCACATCGGTCGACTATGGTCGATTCTACCGCGCCGGTCCATTCTACGCCCGTTGACGTTACTCCATCGACTGCTCGATTCGTTGATTTCTCGACCAAGGTCGAGCCAGCCGCGCCTACCGTGCCGCGTGCCACTGACAGTGGCGGAAGCTGGTGCACCGCTACTGCACCCGAGACAATTACGTTGCAGAACTATGGACAGGGAGAGACAGTTTCTGATAAACATTTATGTCAAGACTTTCCCACCCATTGGCCGAAGCTACCACCCCTTCGCAAGGATCACCCACGCACATGGTTTGCCTTGGTTGACCACGTCCTGCAGCTACACGGCGTCGCCGACGACAATTCAAAGTTCCTATGCTTATTGTGTCACCTCCATGACGAACTGGATCTGATCTGCGACATTGTGGCTTCGCCCCCCGCTACGGACAAATATGCGTTCGCCTGACGCACCATCCTCGAGCGACTATCCACATCGACAGAGGAAGCTATCCGCCTCATCAGTCAGGAATCGCTGGGATCCAGGTCCCCGGCGCAACTCTGGCGTCATCTCCTCGCTATGATTGACACGCATCACATGCCGGACATTACACTTTGGACCATCTGGTTGCTGAAACTTCCCCCGCAAGTTCAACTTCACCTTCTACATGTAACTTCGGCCCCACTAGATGTCAAACTGAAGATTGCAGACCAGGTTTACAACATTCTGCCCCCCCCCCCCCCCCCCCGCATACCCCCACAGGGTGCCCTCAGGCCTCAGGGGTTGGCACACCTGCGCGGCAGTTCCCATCCTGCAGTACAGAGTGCGCACGACTCGCTCCACGCGTGTGCACGGAGCCAACGCCGCCTGGCAACCGCCGCAGTAACTCCTCTCCTACCAGCACTACTGCAGTTCCGCCATCGGAGGGAACTACAAACAAGTCCCCCTCCACTGCCGCTTCGACCACAACCAGCGCGACGGGCGACGACACGCGCCGCCCTGCTTGGTGTTATTTCCACTCCCGCTTTGGCGACGCGGCTAAGAAATGTCGTTCTCCATGCGCGTTGCCAAACTAATAACGCGACCCAATTCAGGCGCTACGGGCCGCGTTGCACAGCACAGACGCCTATCACTAAATACTTCTTCTCCTCACGCGCCAGGACGCTTGTACGTGAAAGATGCAGTGTCTTGCCTTTCATTTCTAGTCGACACGGGGGCCGAGGTTAGTGTGATACCTTTGTCCGCAGGTATTAAATTCGAGCTTCAGCCTTGCGCCCCGCTTCGAGCCGCCAATAATTCCCTGATCCGCTCTCATGGAATAACGAATTTAAGCCTTAAACTGCAGGACAATAATGCGCCCTTACAGTGGACTTTCGTTATCTCGGATGTGGATGAACCCGTGCTTGGGGTAGATTTTCTCTTAGCCCACACACTGTCACCCAACCTACAACGAGGTACACTAACCTTTCACTCGGGAGACCGTACCACCGGTTCAGATATCTTACCCCTCTCATCCGAAAGCGCTATTCTGCTGTGTGAGCAAGCGGAAACTGCTGTTGCAGTGCTTTCTCTTAGATCACACAACGACGAACTTCGGGACAGCAATGGGGCCCTCCGCTTACGCATCGCCGCCGTGCAAGCCAAGCTCATGGACGCGCATAAGCAGACCGCCCAGCTGTCGCACACGGCCACGCCCCCAACCCCCACACCACTTCCTCGCACCTGCAGCTGACGCCGCGTGACATTTCTACTGCCGGACGGAAGCTGTACCCGCGACGCTACCAGGTACCCCACCGAGCTCTTCGACAAGGACTACCAGTGGATCACCGCCACTGCTGCTGAACTGCCGGCCTTGGACACACACACGTGTGCATTACAGGTTAGTCACAGTGCAATGGTTGCTGGTCCAGCATCCCCATCGGTGTTCGCGATCAATAACGGTACTGTCCACAGAATAAATACCACAGAAGGCCCACCGGTACGTGCAACGGCTAGGCGTTTAAATCCGGAAAAACTTAAACACGCCAAAGCTATTGTTCAGGAACTTTTAGATAATAAGACTATCCGCCCTTCTTCTAGTTGTTGGTCGTCACCCATTCATTTGGTGCCCAAGAAAGACGACACTTTCCGCCTCTGCGGTGACTATCGGGTGCTTAACGCCAGAACAATTTTAGATAATTATCCCGTCCCAAATATTCAAGACTTTGCTTCCCAACTGCATGGGGCACATATTTTCAGTGTAGTCAATTGTCATAAGGCGTACGACCAACTGCCAATGGCACCTGAGGACGTTGAAAAGACCGCTATCATCACCCCGTTTGGGTTGTTCGAGTATTTGTTTATGCCATTCGGCCTTAAAAATGCTGCACAGACGTGGCAACGGTTCATCGACTCGCTGGTTGGAAAACTGGACTTTGCATATGCGTACCTGGACAACTTGTTAATTTTTTCTTCCTCCCTCGAGGAACATGAACAACATTTAAATACAGTGTTCCAACTATTAAAAGCAAACGGTATCGCAGTGAACAATACTAAGTCACAACTCCGCCGCACCAGTGTCACTTTTCTGGGCCACTGAGTTTCTGGCGACGGCATCCGCCCCCTAACTGAACGAGTGGAGGCCATTAGTACGGTGCCTTTGCCCAAAGATTTTCAGGGCCTCTGCCGCTTCCTTGGAACGGTAAATTACTACCGTAAACATATTCCCCGCGCCGCCGACATACAAGCCCCACTGACGGATGCCCTCGCAGGAAAAAACACATCAGGGTCTCGGGCGGTCACATGGACTCCAGATATGCGTCGCGCATTTGATAATCTAAAGTCAGCCTTACAGATGGCTGTTACGCTTGCTCACCCCATTCCTGATGCTCCCATCTCGCTTACTACAGACGCAAGTGATACAGCAGTAGGGGCAGTACTTCAGCAATCCGTGGGTTCTGTTGTACAGCCGCTCAGATTTTTCTCCCACAAACTGACCGCTTCCCAAAGTAAATGGTCGACCTTCGACCGGGAACTGTTTGCTATTTACGCTGCTATCAAATATTTCCAAGATGATATCGAAGGTCGCCATCTCGTGGTATTTACCGACCACGAGCCATTGGTTTACGCTTTCCGTAACCCAGGTAAGGACTCATCCCCGAGACGTTTTAGGCATATGGACCTTATATGTCAGTTTATGAATGACATACGTTATGTCAGAGGCGCAGACAATGTCGTCGCTGATTTTCTGTCTCGTGTGTCGGTTTTATCTTCACAACTGGACCTCAGTGAGCTCCCTAAATTGCAGAAAAAGGATACTGAACTCGCAGCATTGCTTTCCGATATCAAAACAGGACTCAAACTAGAGTTACGGACACTTCCTGGGTTTTCATCACCCATCTGGTGCGACATTTCAACAGGACGCATACGCCCGGTGATTCCGGCACCTCTCCGCCGGGACATATTTAATAGTATCCACGACTTGGCACACCCTGGCATTCGCGCCTCCGCACGTCTGGTATCTGAACGTTTTGTTTGGCCCGGGGTGATAAAACAGTGTCGCAGTTGGGCACGAGCATGTGTGGCTTGTCAGCGCGCAAAAGTAGGACGTCATGCACAGCCCCCCATGGGTACGTTCGATGTGGCAAAAAGAAGATTCCGGCACATACACATCGATATCGTCGGGCCCTTACCCCCCTCAGGCCCCTTCCGTTACATACTGTCCGCAATTGACAGGTTTACCCGCTGGGTAGAGGTAATTCATCTCACTACTATCACAGCCGATGCAGTGGCCCGAGCCCTGCTGTTAATGTGGATCTCGCGCTTCGGCTGCCCAGTCTCTGTCACCACCAACCAGGGCCGCCAGTTCGAGTCTTCCCTCTTCCGACAGCTTTGTGAACTGTGTGGGGTGAAACGATTTAGGGCTACAGCATACCACCCCCAGAGCAATGGGCTTGTGGAACGCTGGCACCGAACGCTTAAAGCTTCCCTGATGTGCCACGGAGGTGTGTGGGCCGATGCCTTACCATGGGTAATGTTAGGCGTTCGGGCCGCGTACAAAGAGGACCTTGGCACATCCTTGGCAGAGGTACTGTATGGAGAACCCCTCACACTCCCAGCAGAGTTAGTCGATCCTTCACTTCCTCCAGATCAAATCTGCGACTCGACATTCGTCAGGCAGGTCAAGGAGCTAATTGCTAACATCCGCGTGCCGCCTCCTCGACCACACACGCCCCCTCCCGTATTTCTGCATAAGGACTTGGCGTCGTGCACTCATGTCATGGTGCGTGATGACACCATCCGACCGGCACTCAGACCTCCATATACGGGCCCGCACAGAGTCATATCACGGCGTACCAACACGTTCGAAGTGCTCATTAACAGCACGCCTCAAACGGTATCCGTCTGCCGCCTCAAACCTGCATGGTCTCTGGGAGAACTGCTCGATACCCCACCCAGTCAGACCCCATCCCCTGCTGCACCCACCTCGCATGAGGCATCTACCGACAGTCCACGGATGAGTGACGCCCATTCCCACACGTGTGACGTTCCCCACTCCCAGTCGTGTGACAGTGCTACAGGTGCGTGTGACATTCCTATGCAGAGTGATGCATGTGATGACTTACCCTCCTACAGGCAGCCCCTCGCCTCTCCCCTGTTAGGATTCAGTGATGTATCAGGGACCAACCTCAGAGCGTGTGATGTCACCGATGACGACTCGTGTGGAGATTCTGTCAACCCGTATAAGGAAGTGGTAGTGAATGTCAACACAGATTTTATTTGCAGCTCTAATGTGTTTTTTGTTATGCAGCCGGATAATGTGTACATCTTCTACGAACAAGCCAGCTTCCCCAGTGACAACTTAACTCACATTCATCTCCTCCAGTCTGTCCCCTTGCCTGTTGGTACTGACCCATCAACGGTCAAAGTCCTACGTACCGCCACAGGCATTCAGATCCGCTATCCTGGCCCCTCACAACCCACCATCCCCTCCCCAGATCCCTCAACTGCTGTACGAGGATTCACCTGGTCAGGCAGGACCATCCGCCCCCCTCGCTGGCTCGAAGACTTCAATTACTAATGTAATGTAATGTAAGGTATGGTTTCTGATTAAACACCCTCTCCCTCCCCCCTGGGTGTTCCCTTTACATGTATGCCCCAATATTTATGTTTGTGCTCCACACTCTAGGGGGGGGGGGGCTAATGTGGCGACTATCGACCAAGTCGCGTGTAATATCTTTGTTTTTGGCAAGCTCTTTGCCCCAGTCTGTGGTCGCGCGTGAAAGTGTACGGACGTGTACTGAGAATTCAGAATGTAAACAACTGTGCTTACGAAAAATAAAAATAGTGTTTATTACACGTGGTGTAGCGTGCATCATTGGATTCGGCAACCCTACAACGCTAAACCCATAAGGTCATCATTAGAACACTGACAAATCATTGCATAAATTCAAAAACATTCAAATTATATCAAGCCTAGACTTAAAATCCAAATTAAAACTTTTCGGATGTGTTATTACTGAAAAGGGAAATGTGGCAGATCTAGAGAAAATTAAAGCCATCTAAAACTTTCCAGCTTCACACAACAGAAAACAACTGAAATCTTTTTACAGTGATTTTTACAGAAAATCCATAAACTGACAAAGATTAAATGCACCCTGTCTGAGTAACTTGTGTAGTAAGAACACTGTTTTGATATGGAGTAAAGAATGTCAAGAGGCTTTTGAGAACATGAAGAAAGAATTAAAAAGCCAGAACTTACCACACCAACCTGATTTCAGGTTAACATGTTATTATGCATTGGCAGCAGCAAGACCGGCCGGTGTGGCCGAGCGGTTCTAAGCACTTCATTCTGGAACATTAGGTTAGTTAGTTTTAAGTAGTTCTAAGTTATAGGGGACTGATGACCTCAAATGTTAAGTCCCATAGTGCTCAGAGACATTTGAACCATTTGACAGCAGAAATTTTGGTTTGGGTGAAGAATTATTTCAGGAGAATGAAATTGATAGAGAAATGGTACATAACACAATTCCTTTCACAAGTAGATTGCTTCTAAGACATGAAAAGTCATACACAGTTACTGAGAAATAATTCTAAGTGATATAATGGACATTACAAAGTTTAGAACATGTTTGCTTGGACATAAGGTAAAAGTGTATTCAGACCAAAATGCCTTTAGCTACCTTCAGGAATGTAGACCTTACCATAGTACATTCACTAGATGGGTGATGTATTTACAGCAATTTGACTATGAGATCAAATACATTATACAGTCTGACAATGCTGTTGCAGATGCTTTATCGAGCATGCAATTAGAAGGAATTCATGGAACTTTTGACTGAGCTGTAGCATGGCTACTGGCAGGTTCTCCCATGCCAGAAAGGCCTCAGCTGATGACCAGACAAAGAATCCACAATGCCACCTCTCCAATATCCACTCCCATAGCCCTTCCCCAGTTCCCCAGATACCCAACCCAACATGTGAGGGGATGCATAGCACATGGGAAGATGTGTCATTAACAGAGCCTCAGGGGTACTGGGCGATCTCCATGAGTGATTAGCCTTCCACCATGTGGGGGTCTGTGGTGTTGACTGAACAGGCTCACAGTTCCCCTGGGACCAAAATGGAGAACATGGAAAACAAAACAAAAACTGAGGGACTTGATGAGACCTCATACACACAGTTATTGGGGGTGGAAGCAATGGAAGCTGTTTTCACAATCAGATTGGGGGACAGACCAGCCCAAAAAGTGGAAACTGTTACTAAAAAAAATGGACCAGGTCAAAATTAAATCCTTATCTGGAGCTCAGAGGAGGAAATTTCTCGATGAAAAAAAAGTGTAGTGAGTAATCAGACCCCACTATTTTTAAGACAAGGAACTAGAGAACAAGGAAGAAGTCTAATACATTCACTTCTCAGGATCCAGAAAAGATGAGGCAGTAAATAGAAAAAAAGACCTATAGTACTACAGTCTCAATTTTCTGGATGATGGTTATCCAACAGGTACATCCACTGGTGAACATCACTTCACAGCTGATGGACCTTTCTCAGATGTCTCTCTTTGAGAAGTGGGTTGGGGTGGGGTAGGGGTGGAGGGGGGGGGGGAAGTTCCAGTCCCAAATTAAAGAGGGTCTGTGATGCTCAAGGCATCTCCATGGGAGGAGGAGGAGCTGCTGGTTGATACAGAGGCTGAGATCTTCAAGTCTGTAAAGGTAACAATTTGGGTACTGAAACTTCTTAAGAATATGCCTCCAAAGACTCTTTATGAGAAAATAAGAGCACAGAACCATGAAGTCTTGGCAGAGGATTACAGGGTAAGTGATTGTGAGAATTATACTCCTCCCTGTGTTAGATGCCCAAACCATTGTAGTGAAAGTTAGAAAAGAATCTGTAACGGAAATGTGAGAACAGGACCTGAAAATATACTTTGCTTCTTGTAGTTTGCTATTAGGATAATCAGAGACATTGGAAGTGACCATGGCTGTATGCTGGTAGCTGCAAGTGTTCCAGATAAACCTTCAATAATGTAAAGAGGCAACAGCCACCTTGAGGCATCTACTAGGAAGACTGGAGGTGAACGTGACTCTGATCCAGAAACCCTACCTATATAAAGGGGACGTCTCAGGCCTCAGGCAAACTGGAAGTATATTGATTGGTGCTTGAAATCTAAAGAAATCCAGAACTTGCATGTATGTTAAGTATGGAATTTCATTCATGCTGATAGCAGTCTTCTGTTTCAGGGTCTTAGTGACTATAAGGATGAAACAGCATGAGGAAGGAAGCACGAGGAAAATTGAATTGGCTTTGGCTTACCTTCCTTACAAGGACAGTATTCCCACTTCCCAGGAAGTGAGAATACTGGTAGACAGCTGCTCACAGCAAGACGAATAACTGATGGTTGGTTGTAATGCTAATTCCCACAGCCTGGCGAGGAAAAGCAGCAGCACCAACAGCAGAGGTGAGCACTTACTCAAATTTCTACTACAAAATAGTCTGCAAATCTTGAATAGGGGTAGGGAACATATATTCAGGAACAGAATAAGAAAAGAAGTAACTGGTATAACTTTTGGGTTGACTTTAATGGGTAGTTATGTCAGACTGACCAAGGAAAATGGGACTCATCTAGAAAAGACCTAAACTCATGCTTACACGAAGTCAGAACTCTGATAATGAACACAATAGATTTAGTGGAAAAGGCAGGCACACTGACATTTGCCATTATGATCTCATGTTTAGAAAACTGTCCAGTCACAAAGAAGTGCACAAACAGGTATGTGCCTTGGCGGAGCAATGATCTGGAAGTGCAAAGGGAGTAGATAAAAAGACTGTTCAACCTTGGAAGAAAGAAGGGACAATTGGTAAAAAATAGGGAGACCCTTGTCAAATACAACACTGTGACCAAGCAAGTGAAGCTTCTTCCTGGAAGGTTTTCTGTGAGGAAGGGAAAGGTATAGCTAATGTGCGCCAGACTTAATGAAATTATCACTAGAACACCAACTAATCCAGGAGGTATTCAAAGGGAGGAGAATGTTGGGCATACACAAACAGTGAGTGAGACATTGGATGTACTCCTCAAGACTCACTTCCCTAAATGCACTCTAGCAGATAACACAGGCCAGGACTCAGTTCCTGAGAGGCACTGGTTTACAGGTAATTAAAGGGAAAACTGGGAATCTGCAAGAGAATATACTGAGTGTCACCAGGCCCAGGTGGTAATCTCCAGCTCTTCTGCAACAGTCAGGAAAGGGTTTAATTAGATTCCTATGTGGACTGTTTGTAATCAGTATAGCAGCAGCATTCATAATGCTTGGAGGACAATGGGAGTTGTTTTCATTCTGAAGCATGGAAGAACTGATCATGCCAAGGCTAATGATCTCAAACAACGGAAACTCTAGGTAGGAATATCAACAGTGCAGGAAAAGATAGATTCCAACTTACCATAAAGAAGACACATCAAGTTGCAGACTGGCACGGTTGAAAGACACTCACATATATCTTTCCTCCACAGCCTTTGTCAGTAAAGAGAGAGCCACATGAAACATTCGCACCGTATGCAGGTTGATTAAGGACATACTAAGTAGAAGAAAAGTAGAAGTCAGCTAATGATATAAGGCCAATCAAGTCGTCCTCCCTTCCTCTAAAGACATTATAAAAACTGGTTAATATGCACTTGAGGAGCAACAGGTTAACTGAACTTGCTCTACATGTTAATCAGCTCACATATCAACCAGGTACATAATGCAAAATGGTACTTCACCAGCTTGTTGGAAAGCTGGTAAAATCTCCGCACTTTCAGGAAGTAGCTCTCTGTATCCTCATGGGAATAACATGGCTTTTAGAAATACAACCTTCAAATCCATAGTTAGAGCTGCTGAAGAACATAGCATAGAGAGCACCATACGCATGTATTTAAAGCAGAAGAAAAGTAGCAGGCAACATGATGAATGAGAAAATAGTGATCAACACCATCAGGAAGTGTCCACAAGGAGGAGCTTTATCCCCACTACTGTGGAGCCTAGTGGCAAAAGAACTCATTGAAAAGTTAACTACTAGAGGCTACTTTTGCCAGTGATATGCCAAGGATTTAGTCACAGTAATAGTTCAAAAATTTGCTAGTATCATTAGAACAATGATACAATTGTGGAAAACTGGTGTGGAAAACAGGATCTAAAGATCATTCCCAAGAAAATGGTTGTAGTATCATTTATAAGGGAGAAAATCCACAACATATACTGGAATCTCAAGCTCCTTGATAAAACTTTATCTGTATAGGGGCTAGTGAATCATCTAGGGATAGCCCTGGATGCAGAACTAGTATGGACCTGTGACATTCACCTGCTTTATTGTTCTTTGTTGATAGTTCTTGGTGGTGACCTACCGCATTTTTGTACTGGCTGAAAAATGGGGGTTGAAGTTCAACAGTGACAATTACAAATGATGTAGCCAACAGTTGGACAGTTGCATTTCACAGTTCCTTACTCTCACTGTTCTCAGTCCCCCCAATATTACACATATATATAGCCAGTTCACTATTGGGAAATTTCAATAAGCCTCATTAATAGCTTGCAGGCAAACATCAGCATACTGCTACAACAGTTTGCTGTTGAAAATTTAGGAGCAGTAAAAACCTAACCACACAGTTCACATTATTTTTAGAATAATAAGTCACTGTCATTGTTTTAACACATGGCCTATAGGTGTTACACTAATTCCACTGCATTATTGTTACAATAATTGATACAGATTTCCCCTCTGAAAATCGGCCATGGACTGACTGACTTGGGACCAAAAATTGGACTTTTATATATCCTCACTATAACAGGCACTGAAACTACACATTATTTGATGTTTAATTTACAGAAATTACAATTAAAACATAACTCATTCACTTAACTCAATATATGGAAAAATGTCTTCCTCTTTAACAGTTCCTTCTCTCACAAAGGTTGGGCCAAATGATTTGTTTAAATAAAGGAATTAACAAATATAGTTATGCAAACAATGCTTTTGACAAATCTGGTAATTATTTTCAAATTAAATAAGGACTGGCTTTGCTGACATGTTTCTGAATAGATCAAAATAAATATTTTAATAAGGCTAGTAGTTCTTCTTCCAAATATTTATGTTGTTTGTTGTTGTTGTGTTCTTCAGTCCTGAGACTGGTTTGATGCAGCTCTCCATGCTACTCTATCCTGTGCAAGCTTCTTCATCTCCCAGTACCTACTGAAGCCTACATCCTTATGAATCTGCTTAGTGTATTCATCTCTTGGTCTCCCTCTATGATTTTTACCCTCCACACTGCCCTCCAGTACTAAATTGCTGATCCCTTGATGCCTCAGAACATGTCCTATCAACCGATCCCTTCTTCTGGTCAAGTTGTGCCACAAGCTCCTCTTCTCCCCAATTCTATTCAATACCTCCTCATTAGTTATGCGATCTACCCATCTAATCTTCAGCATTCTTCTGTAGCACCACATTTCAAAGGCTTCTATTCTCTTCTTGTCTAAACTATTTATCGTCCATGTTTCACTTCCATACATGGCTACACTCCATACAAATACTATACTATTTTTCTTTTGTTTCCTTTACTGCTTGCTCAATATACAGATTGAATAACATCGGCGAGAGGCTACAACCCTGTCTTACTCCCTTCCCAACCACTGCTTCCCTTTCATACCCCTCGACTCTCATAACTGCCATGTGGTTTCTGTACAAATTGTAAAATACTGACCCTACGGCTTATCTTAGAAGCTAGATTAAGAAAAGACAAACCTACGTTTCTAGCATTTGTAGACTTAGAGAAAGCTTTTGACAATGTTGACTGGAGTACTCTCTTTCAAATTCTGAAGGTGGCAGGGGTAAAATACGGGGAGCAAAGGCTATTTACAATTTGTACAGAAACCAGATGGGAGTTATAAGAGTCTAGGGGCATGAAAGGGAAGCAGTGGTTGGGAAGGGAGTGAGACAGGGTTGTAGACTCTCCCTGATGCTATTCAATCTGTATATTAAGCAAGCAGTAAAGGAAACAAAACCAAAAAAATAAAAAAGTTCAGACTAGGTATTAAAATCCATGGAGAAGAATTAAAAACTTTGAGGTTCACTGATGACATTGTAATTCTGTCAGAGACAGCAAGGGACTTGGAAGAGCAGTTGAACGGAATGGACAGTGTCTTGAAAGGAGGGTATAAGATAAACATCAACAAAAGCAAAATGAGGATAATGGAATGTAGTCGAATTAAGTCAGGTGATTCTGAGTGAATTAGATTAGGAAATGAGACACTTCAAGTAGTAAAGGAGTTTTGCTATTTGGGGAGCAAAATAACTGATGATGGTCGAAGTAGAGAGGATATAAAATGTGGACCGGCAATGGCAAGGAAAGCGTTTCTGAAGAAGAGAAATTAGGTTAACATTGAGTATAGATTTAAGTGTCAGGAAGTCATTTCTGAAAGTATTTGTATGAAGTGTAGCCATGTATGGAAGTCAATCATGGACGATAAATAGTTTGAACAAGAAGAGAATAGAAGCTTTCGAAATGTGGTGCTACAGAAGAATGCTGAAGATTAGATGGGTAGATCACATAACTAATGAGGAAATATTGAATCGGATTGGGGAGAAGAGAAGTTTGTGGCACAACTTGACCAGAAGACAGGAGCGGTTGGTAGGACATGTTCTGAGGCATCAAGGGATCACCAATTTAGTATTGGAGGGCAGCGTGGAGGGTAATAATCGTAGAGGGAGACCAAGAGATGACTACACTAAGCAGATTCAGAAGGATGTAGGTTGCAGTAGGTAATGGGAAATGAAGAAGCTTGCACAGGATAGAGTAGCATGGAGAGCTGCATCAAACCAGTCTCAGGACTTAAGACCACAACAACAACAACAAGGCATCGGCCCACTCACCTCCGTGGCACATCAGGGAAGCTTTAAGCCGAAGCGCGAGATCCACATTAACAACAGGACTCGAGCCACTGCATCAGCTGTGATAGTAGTGAGAGGAATTACCTCTACCCAGTGGGTAAACCTGTCAATTGCGGAAGGTAAGTAATGGAAGGGGCCTGAGGGAGGGTAAGGGCCCGACGATATCGATGTGTATGTGCTGGAATCTTCTTTTTGCCACATCGAACATACCCATGGGGGGCTGTGCATGACGTCCTACTTTTGCGCGCTGACAAGCCACACATGCTCGTGCCCAACTGCGACACTGTTTTATCACCCCGGGCCAAACAAAACGTTCAGATACCAGACGTGCGGAAGCGCGAATGCCAGGGTGTGCCAAGTCGTGGATACTATTAAATATGTCCCGGCGGAGAGGTGCAGGAATCACCGGGCGTATGCTTCCAGTTGAAATGTCGCACCAGATGGGTGATGAAAACCCAGAAAGTGTCCGTAACACTAGTTTGAGTCCTGTTTTGATATCGGAACGCAATGCTGTGAGTTTAGTATACTCTGTCTCAATTTAGGGAGCTCACTGAGGTCCAGTTGTGAAGATAAAACCGACACACGAGACAGAAAATCAGCGACGACATTGTCTGCGCCTCTGACATAACGTATGTCATTCATAAACTGACATATAAGGTCCATATGCCTAAAACGTCTTGGGGATGAGTCCTTACCTGGGTTACGGAAAGCGTAAACCAATGGCTCGTGGTCGGTAAATACCACGAGATGGCGACCTTCGATATCATCTTGGAAATATTTGATAGCAGCGTAAATAGCAAACAGTTCCCGGTCGAAGGTCGACCATTTACTTTGGGAAGCGGTCAGTTTGTGGGAGAAAAATCTGAGCGGCTGTACAACAGAACCCACGGATTGCTGAAGTACTGCCCCTACTGCTGTATCACTTGCGTCTGTAGTAAGCGAGATGGGAGCATCAGGAATGGGGTGAGCAAGCGTAACAGCCATCTGTAAGGCTGACTTTAGATTATCAAATGCGCGACGCATATCTGGAGTCCATGTGACCGCCCGAGACCCTGATGTGTTTTTTCCTGCGAGGGCATCCGTCAGTGGGGCTTGTATGTCGGCGGCGCGGGGAATATGTTTACGGTAGTAATTTACCGTTCCAAGGAAGCGGCAGAGGCCCTGAAAATCTTTGGGCAAAGGCACCGTACTAATGGCCTCCACTCGTTCAGTTAGGGGGCGGATGCCGTCGCCAGAAACTCAGTGGCCCAGAAAAGTGACACTGGTGCGGCGGAGTTGTGACTTAGTATTGTTCACTGTGATACCGTTTGCTTTTAATAGTTGGAACACTGTATTTAAATGTTGTTCATGTTCCTCGAGGGAGGAAGAAAAAATTAACAAGTTGTCCAGGTACGCATATGCAAAGTCCAGTTTTCCAACCAGCGAGTCGATGAACCGTTGCCACGTCTGTGCAGCATTTTTAAGGCCGAATGGCATAAACAAATACTCGAACAACCCAAACGGGGTGATGATAGCGGTCTTTTCAACGTCCTCAGGTGCCATTGGCAGTTGGTCGTACGCCTTATGACAATTGACTACACTGAAAATATGTGCCCCATGCAGTTGGGAAGCAAAGTCTTGAATATTTGGGACGGGATAATTATCTAAAATTGTTCTGGCGTTAAGCACCCGATAGTCACCGCAGAGGCGGAAAGTGTCGTCTTTCTTGGGCACCAAATGAATGGGTGACGACCAACAACTAGAAGAAGGGCGGATAGTCTTATTATCTAAAAGTTCCTGAACAATAGCTTTGGCGTGTTTAAGTTTTTCCGGATTTAAACGCCTAGCCGTTGCACGTACCGGTGGGCCTTCTGTGGTATTTATTCTGTGGACAGTACCGTTATTGATCGCGAACACCGATGGGGATGCTGGACCAGCAACCATTGCACTGTGACTAACTTGTAATGCACATGTGTGTGTGTCCAAGGCTGGCAGTTCAGCAGCAATGGCAGTGATCCACTGGTAGTTCTTGTCGAAGAGCTCGGTGGGGTACCTGGTAGCGTCGCGGGTACAGCTTCCGTCCGGCAGTAGAAATGTCACGCGGCGTCAGTTGCAGGTGCGAGGAAGTGGTGTGGGGGTTGGGGGCGTGGCCGTGTGTGACAGCTGGGCGGTCTGCTTATGCGCGTCCATGAGCTTGGCTTGCACGGCGGCGATGCGTAAGCGGAGGGCCTCATTGCTGTCCCGAAGTTCGTCGTTGTGTGATCTAAGAGAAAGCACTGCAACAGCAGTTTCTGCTAGCTCCCACAGCAGAATGGCGCTTTCGGATGAGAGGGGTAAGATATCTGAACCGGTGGTACGGTCTCCTGAGTTAAAATTTAGTGTACCTCGTTGTAGGTTGGGTGACAGTGCGTGGGCTAAGAGAAAATCTACCCCAAGCACGGGTTCATCCACATCCGAGATAACAAAAGTCCACTGTAAGGGCGTATTAATGTCCTGCAGTTTAAGTCTTAAATTCGTTATTCCATGAGAGCGAATCAGGGAATTATTGGCGGCTCGAAGCGGGGGGCGAGGCTGAAGCTCGAATTTAATATCTGCGGACAAAGGTATCACACTAACCTCGGCCCCCGTGTCGACTAGAAATGAAAGGCAAGACACTGCATCTTTCACGTACAAGCGTCCTGCCGTGTGAGGAGAAGAAGTATTTAGTGATAGGCGTCTGTGCGATGCAACGTGGCCCGTAGCGCCTGAATTGGGAACGCGCATGGAGAACGACATTTCTTAGCCGCGTCGCCAAAGCGGGAGTGGAAATAACACCAAGCGGGGCGGCGCGTGGCATCGTCCGTCGTTCTGGTTGAGGTCGAAGCGGCAGTGGAGGGGGACTTGTTTGTAGTTCCCTCCGATGGCGGAGCTGCAGTATTGCTGGTAGGAGAGGAGTTACTGCGGCGGTTGCCAGGTGGCGTTGGCTCCGCGCGCATGCGTGGAGCGAGTCGTGCGCACTCTGTACAGCACTATGGAAACTGCCGCGCAGGTGTGCCAACCCCTAAGGCCTGAGGGCACCCTGGGGGGGTATGCGGGGGGCTGGGGGGTGGGGGGGAGGTGGTGGGGGGTGGGGGTCAGAATGTTGTAAACCTGGTCTGCAATCTTCAGTTTGGCATCTAGTGGGGCCGAAGTTACATGTAGAAGGTGAAATTGAACTTGCGGGGGAAGTTTCAGCAACCAGATGGTCCAAAGTGTAATGTCCGGCATGTAATGCGTGCCAATCATGGCGCGGAGATGACGCCAGAGTTGCGACAGGGACCTGGATCACAGCGATTCCTGACTGATGAGGTGGATAGCTTCCTCTGTCGATGTGGATAGTCGCTCAAGGATGGTGCGTCGGGCGAACGCATATTTGTCCGTAGCCGGGGGCGAAGCCATAATGTTGCAGATCAGATCCAGTTCGTCATGGAGGTGACACAGTAAGCATAGGAACTTTGAACTGTCCTCGGCGACGCTGTGTAGCTGCAGGACGTGGTCGACCAAGGCAAACCATGTGCGTGGGTGATCCTTGCGAAGGGGTGGTAGCTTCGGCCAACGGGTGGGAAAGTCTTGACATAAATGTTTATCAGAAACTGTCACTCCCTGTCCATAGTTCTGCAATGTAATTGTCTCAGGTGCAATAGCGATGCACCAGCTTCCGCCACTGTCAGTGGCACGCTGCACGGTAGGAGCGGCTGGCTCGACATTGGTCGAGAAATCAACGAATCGAGCAGTCGATGGAGTAACGTCAACGGGCGTAGAATGGACCGGCGCGGTAGAATCGACCATAGTCAACCAATGTGCGGCAAACGACGGAATACAGTTTCCGGGCCCTCCCCTACAGGTGCATTAAAATAGTTAAAATCACCTAATGTTTGTGGAACACACGTGGCAGGAATGGCGTGTGCCATCAGAAACACTCGTAAAGCGGACGCTGGTGGTGTAGGGGGGGTTGGTGCAAAATCCGGAGTTCCGGCAGAAATATGAACTCTCCTGTCTTGAGCATCCAGCTCGATTTGTACAGTCACTGATTTGGGTGGAAAATTCACACTTGCACTTGGGAAACCTGTAAACATAGTCACTGGGGTTTGAGCACATTGTGTCGGCTGTTGAGCACTCGGAACACGTGGAAAGTTCATATTAGATGTAATACGTTCATATTCAAAGTTCTGTGCACAAAAAACGTTCTGATGGTATGGAACACTGTCACATGACAGCTGACTCATGTACGGTAGCGGAAAGTTATTGTTCGTACATGATGCCGGCACACGTGGCTGTGGAATTGTATAAACACTGTCCTGTTGAGTACAGTTAGTGTTCAGAAACTGCATAGAACTATTGCGGACGCCAGATGGATAATTGGAAAACCATGCCGAAGCATCCATTGGAAGACTTAGTTGGCACATGTTTGGTGTAGCAGGTGGCAAGCGATCCATTGTGTACTGCTCGACGGTATAAGATTTTGTTGTAGCACTCGCGAACGAAATTCGGGGTCACCAGTATGGGTTTAGCATTGTAGGATTGCCGAATCCCATGATGCACGCTACACCACATGTAATAAGCACTATTTCATTTCTCGTAAGCACACATATACAGTTGTTTACATTCTGAATTCTCGGTTCACGTCCGAACTCATCCGCGGGCGACCACAGACTTGTGCAAAGATCTTGCCAAAAACAAAGATACTGCACGCGACCTGGTCAATAGTTCGCCACAGGAAGAGCAGTTGAACGGAATGGACAGTGTCTTGAAAGGAGGGTATAAGATGAACATCAACAAAAGCAAAATGAGGATAATGGAATGTAGTCGAATTAAGTCAGGTGATTCTGAGTGAATTAGATTAGGAAATGAGACACTTGAAGTAGTAAAGGAGTTTTTCTATTTGGGGAGCACAATAACTGATGATGGTCGAAGTAGAGAGGATATAAAATGTAGACCGGCAATGGCAAGGAAAGCGTTTCTGAAGAAGAGAAATTAGGTTAACATTGAATATAGATTTAAGTGTCAGGAAGTTGTTTCTGAAAGAATTTGTATGGAATGTAGCCATGTATTGAAGTGAAACATGGACGATAAATAGTTTGGACAAGAAGAGAATATAAGCTTTCGAAATGTGGTGCTACAGAAGAATGCTGAAGATTAGATGGGTAGATCACATAACTAATCAGGAGGTACTGAATAGAATTGGGGAGAAGCGGAGTTTGAGACACAACTTGACTACAAGAAGGGATCGGTTGGTAGGACACGTTCTGAGGCATCAAGGGATCACCAATTTAGTATTGGAGGGCAGCGTGGAGGGTAAAAATCGTAGAGGGAGACCAAGAGATGAATACATTAAGCAGATTCAGAAGGATGTAGGCTGCGGTATGTACTGGGAGATGAAGAAGCTTGCACAGGATAGAGTAGCATGGGGAGGTTCATCAAACTAGTCTCAGGACTGAAGACCACCACAACAACAAACAACATAAATATTTGGAAGAAGAACTACTAGCATTATTAAAATATTTATTTTGATCTATTCAGAAACATGTCTGCAAAGCCAGTCCTTATTTAATTTGAGAATAATTACCAGATTTGTCAAAAGCATTGTTTACATAACTATATTTGTTAATTTTTTTATTTAAACAACAACAACACCAAACCTCAGAGGGGAAGTTACCTCATTGAAAGGCAGTCGAAGCAGACTGGGAGACTTGTGCAGTCCACTGGAAGCATGGGAGTGTATGTTTACCAGGTAAGAAAAGACAGATTGCTATTTACTGTAAAGAAGACATGTTAACTTGCAGACAGACACAGTTAAAAGACACTTATGTAAGGCTTTAGGTCTCCAGCCACACCAGCAAAAGAGAAACACACACCATTTATACATACAAGTAAGCACACCTCATGCACACTTGACTGCCAACTTCAGCATCTTGGGCCACAATGCCAGCATTCCTGCCCAAGATGCTGGAGTTGCCAGTCTTGAGGTGTGCTTGCTTGTCTGTATGAATGGTGTGAGTGCCTCTTTTGCAGATGAAGGCTGTGCCTGAAAGCTTTATGTAAGATCTTTTAACTGTGCCTGTCCACAGTTTATCATTTCTTCTTTACAGTAAGTAATAATCTGTGTTTTCCTACATTATTGATATTCCTACTTGGAATTTCCATTGTTTCTTTACAAGATATCTGTTAGAAGAAATTTGCCAAACATATTGTTCAGTTATGTGTAAAGAGTGTGGAGAAGAGAACCTGGGTAAATATTCAATATTTGTGAAAAATTTTCTATCAATTTATATTTGAAATCCATTGTACGCTGCTAATTGTTCACTCACTGTATGTTCACCTTACATCATTGTACTACTGTTTTTTTTTCTAATGCAATAAACTAGCTTGAATTTTTGTTTCATTTCACTTCACTCTTGTGCAGAGCTACATCAACTTGTTTTCCTTTTGCCATTCATTTTTAGTTTTTTGTGTTAAACTGATGATTTTTTCTAATATACTGTTGAAAAATATTAGGGAACACATACATCAATGTACAGCATGTTAAATCTATTTCCATAACGGCAATATCTGTGGTCTTACTATATAGCTTCAGATCTTAGCTTTCAATGTATGCAGCAACTAGAGGCATTCACCATCTATCATCTGTGTTATATGTTACTGTACTATGTGATCCCATAACAAAGGAGTGAGTACCAGTGTCCCATTGTTTTCTAGTGAAGTACATGGATGGCAGTTGTCATTCATGGATGTTGTATTCAACTAAGCACAAGAAATGCTATGCCTTTGTGCAGTTCAAATTGCTTGGTCACTTTGTTTGGTGATCCAAGAAGGATGAACTACCCATGGTGTTTTTGCAGATGGCAATGTCTCAATATCTAGCATAGACAGGCATTGTACAGCTACCACCAGAGCACAGCAAGATTATCTCAGAATGATGGCTGGAGCCTCTGTGCCCAAACAAACCGTAAGGAACAGGTTACAAGAAAGAACCTTATGACCTAGACAGCTTATACAAGTACCCCACTTGACATGATAACATTTCACAGCTCGTTTTCAGTTCTGTCATTCCTATGTCAACTGACAACTGTGTAACTGGTGAAACGTGTTATTCATAGATGAGCCCAGATTTCCTCTGACACAAGGTGATGTCTGTGTTGATTGGTGGAGATGTAGTCGTGAGTGGTATCTGGCAAATGTTGTCTATGAAACTGACAGCTTCAGCCAGGGTTCTGTAATGTTGTTGGGGATGCATCAATGTTGAGAGCCATATGGATCTTGTTGTTATTTTTGGTTAATTTACCATCAGGCAGTACATTGAACAGATTCTACTGGACTGTGTGGTGGCTGCTGCACATAGTGGTAGCCTTCAATTCCTTCTCACAAATGATAATTAGGGGCTCATCGGGCAGATGTCACCAGGAATGTCTTGCGGAGCCTGGACATTGAAGTAATGGAATAGGCAGCAGAGAGTCCCAACCTAAACTCCATCAAGCATGTGTGACAAGTGCTTGGTAAGTATGTTTGTGATCATCCTGTCTCACCACAGACTCACCAAGAACACTCAAGGGCTGTCATTGAAGAATGGCAATGGATACCACAAGGTGACCTCCTCAGCTTTATGTGGAGCATGCCACATAAGTGTCATCTGGCGATAAATGGACACAGAAAGCATACACATTAAAGAAGCTGTCAGAGCTCAATGTAAAGCATCTAGGATGATGAGATGAATGATTGTTTCCACTTTGTGTCTGACACCTGCCAGGCATTTCAGTTCCTGCTATATAAATGTATAAATATGTAATGGAATTTTATTATGTACTTAATTTGTGAAAGATAAAGGTATATTTTGGTAACATACCAGTATTTAGTTATTGTTAAGTGGAGTATGGCAGACACTCAGAGTCATGTTTCCCTAATTTTTTGAGCAGTGTAGCCTATATGTAAATATGAAATTTATGAAGAAGTGTTTGTGATGAAAGTAAAATAATTTTCATGACCAAAACAAAGTGGTATCCTTCTGGACCCCACAACACCATTTATGATATGAAAATGTCACTACTCCATTTGAGGGTAATGTGGTGTTTAATCAAACAATGGTTGTGTATAGTAAAGTGTTCAAAGATTTTAGTGTATGTTTTGTTGTACATAAAATTGTCTTGATTGATAAAAGTAGGATTTCACCCAATGCTGTAAGACTAGAGTGGGGAGCATAGGATACTTCCTTTCTTGGTTCAATCATTTCTTCAGCTACCCTGTCTGTAGATTATAATGGATTATAATCATCTCCTATCTTTAATTTATAAGTAGATACTTAAAATTTCTATTTCAGTACCAGCAAATTTCAGAGAAAAATGCTGTACTTTGTTTATGGGTCCACTTATATTGAAATTTAATGTAAAATTAATTATTTCTCACAGCAAAAAGTAACGTACAGTATGAGATAAGTCAAATATAAAATTATCAAAAAGTATTATTGGAAAACCAAAGGAAGCTGTAAGTATAAAAAATTATAAAAGTTTTTAACAACAGCAGTAGAGGAAAGGTTTAAAGTAAAATTCAGTGCCATTTTTTGTCAGCATTCAAGATACTGCTAAAGTCAAGTGTTTAGTTTAAAGTAAAATTATGTTCAGTTGCCTACACTGATGTGTGTTGTCTGAAAAATGCGTCATTGTGTAGCTCCTTAGACTGAGATAAGAACAAACATATGGTTTAAAGTGAAGTAATGCCTGAATTAATTTGTGTATCTTCCTGTTATGAAAAGGAAGTAAGTTTTTCTCTATAACATTGTTGTTTGTTGCTGTAGATAATCGTCCATTTCAGTAAACAATGTGAGAAAGGGAAAGTGAGGAACGTGATATTCAATGATGTTATAATGAAGAGGTAATTAGTGAAGAAGTAAATAATGTAACAACAAATGTAGTGGAGTAGTGTGGCAAAGACAGTGAAGAAGTTTTCATGAAGTAATTAATGGAGTAATGAGGTTTATGAAATAATAATGAAGTGAGTAATGACAAATATGAGAAGTATTAATTGATGCAGCAACAGTTGCAGCATTGGTTAGGGATCCTTTTTCTTAATTTAAATAATTAATTTCCATTTATTATTCAAATGATTGTTTTATTGATATGATGTGTAACAAGTATGTTTATGTTTACAAGATATGTATGAATGATTAGTGTTAATGTCAATTAATAAATTTTATTTTAGTCTTTCTCATGAAACTACTCGTAAAACACATTTTTCTTTCCTTTTTTTTAGCTGTCTATTAGGTTTTGTATAGAAATTTGATAATGTAATAGGAGTTGTCCAGGAGAAATGATTTTAAGTAGATGCAAAACTTACTTAATCACCTGTCAGACATTTTATGTTATTGGGCAAATGAGCAAAAATATTGCATATTGAACTCTTTCCTGAGCTACAGACAGTTTCATTAAGGTTAATAAAGATCATGTATAGCTCTAATAAAGTAGCTGATCATCTCAAATTGTGATGAATTATGTATGAGGTACCTATATGATAACTGAGGGTGAACATTGTATATTATTCTTACGTATTGCTTTTATGCAAGCAATACTTTCTTTCTAAAATAATTCCATAACATGTTACTGAGTGGGAATATGCAAAATATGATGTCTGTTAAAAAATTCTGTAACATAGACTACAAAATTCTGTGCTTATCTTTTACTTAGTGTGCACGGTCTTCTTCAGAATACTCTCCACCGTAATCGCTAGACTGTTAAAAATGCTGTTTCCATTTCCAGAAGCAGTCTTGGTATGTCTGGTACCACGCTTCACAGAATTTGAATCCGTGTCAGACGTCATGGACTCAAAGATCCCTAGAGGTCTCTGCACCATCACGCCATAAGCATGGCCCGCTTTTAGTGTGAGGGTGCCACAGTGGAATGCGTGGTTCTAGCGGCCAATAGCAGCACCCCCGATAGAGTACTTAAGTGCCTGCCTCTCACTCAGCCAGCCCATCTGATCTCGCGTACATCTGTGGACACACTGCCTCGCATTCGCATTAGACAGCTTACTTACTTTCTTGTTCTGTGTACGAGTGGACATGTTTGTTAAGTTTCCTTGTTACTCCATTGCTCGAACTTGTTGTTGTTGGTTCTGTCCTTTGTTGCGTGTGTCCATCCTCTCCTGTTGTGTTGTTGTTTGCGGGCGTCTCCGCGGTTCCTGCCGTGCTTCCCGCCATTTCAACCCTGTGACTGTCCCAGTTGTAGTTTCAACATTTTGGCGATGAGGATGGGATGGTCATTGATGGTATGGAGGTGAAGTTGGTCTGTCTGCTGGACCAACAGCAGCAGCTCATGCAGCAGCAGCAGCTTCAGCTAGATGTCTTACAAAAGTTGCTGCAGTTGTTAACGGACAAAGTCGATGCCCAGGACGCGTAACTGCAGCAGCTTTAGAGTCCTCGGGTGTCCAATGCTTTCCCACGTCCACCGTCATTTCCACCCTTTAATGACACTAAAGAGGACTGGGAAACCTACTTACATCATCTGAAACAACATTTCATGTCTTTTCAAGTCACGGACGACTCCTTGCAGTGGTCGTTGTTTTTGTCTTGGGCCTCTCCGGACACATTCTTTCTTCTCCGCAAATTGGCATCATTGTCCAATCCTGTGGCTCTCTCTCCAGGAGATCTGCCTTTTGCTGGCAAACTATTATTCCCAATGCTACCATGTGGTTGCCTCTCGGCTGGAGTTCCACCAGTACCATAAATAGCCTGGTCAATCGTATCATTCCTGGGTCACAAACTTACGGGGTCTCAGCCGTTGATGCGATTTTATGTGCACTAATCAGCAGTGTAAGGCTGCATATTGAGACTTCCTGGTCTGGGATGTGGTGGTTCAGCTGGTTCCCAATCCTGAGGTCCATACTGCAGCATTGAAACTCGACAACCTCTCCTTGGAAGAGATTCTCCACATTGCCAACTCCTTTGAAATTCCTCAAGCGGCTAATGAGCATCTTATGGTGCGACCGCAGGTGGCAGCAATCATGACGTCATCGCGGGTTCCACCCTCGCAACGTCAACATGGCTCAGCCAACAGAGGCCAGTGCCATCGGGACTCCTCGTTGTCCGACGTCTCTATGGCATCAGCGCCTTCAGTCGCCCCTCGTCACTGTTCATGCGGCCCTCTTCCAAATTGCCAACAGTGCTTTACTGCTCATTCGCGAGCTGATTGTCCCCTCTGCTGGAAATTGTGCATGCTGTGTAACAAGGAGGGCCACATCCCATTGGTTTGTCATAGTCGCTTGACTCGTTCCAGTCGTGCCCCTCCTGGTCCTCAAGATACCGTCCATGCTCTGCAGTAGGTCATCTCACAGGATGACCCATCTGCATGGAAGCTTTTCCTCACACTCCGCATTTTCACAGAGGATGTCAGTTTTCAGGTTGACACTGGGGCCACCGTCTCCATGATTAATATGGCGACGTATATCCGCTTGGGCTCTTCTGCATTGTCGCCTCCCTCTCGCCATTTGGTCGCCTACGCAGATGGTTCCATTCCCCTTCGTGGGCAGTTCGTCGTTCAGGTGACGTAAAAGTGTGTTCCCCAGCTCCGTACCCTCTTTGTCATCGACCATCCATTAGCTTCAAATGTTTTTGGTGATGACTAGAGGATAAGCTGTGTAAATTGTTCCAGGAATCACTGGAAAATGGCCGGCTGTGTGGTTCTGCGAGTACAGGCGCAAGGCGGGTTGGTCACCCACCATGGTCGACGCGGCCCATGGGCGGTGTGTGACATTGGTGCAGATGTCAAAAGGGTTGGAGCGCTGCCATCATAATCAGCTCTGCCCTTGTGCTGCCACGGGACTCACACCACCACCTCTTTCCCTACCTCCTTCAGGTATGGATGTGGTCCTCGAGTCACTGTCCCTGCCCACGGTTGCTGTCTTCCCGTGGGCCTGCCACCAGCCCTCTCCACCTCTGGGTGGATTGGCGGCTCCCTCCCCCACCCTGGACTCTGGATCGGCTGCCATGGATACCTCGGGCTTCCCTTCCTCCCCGTCAGTTGCGGTTGATGTGCCCAGTTCCTCTTCCCACTGCCACCCACCTCGGCATCGTCTGGGGCATTTACGCCCCTACACACAAGCTTCGGGGTGGAGGGATGTGGTACTGTGTGCCACAGAAATTGAATCCGTGCCAGATGTCATTGACGTTGAAGACCCCTAGAAGTCTCTGCACCATCACGCTGTAAGCTGTGGCAGCGCCCGCCTCCCAGCCTGCTTTTAGTGTGAGGTCGCCACAGTGGAACACGTGGTTCCGGCAGCAGGTAGCGGTGCCCCCAATAGAGTACTTAAGCGCCTGCCTCTTGCTCAGCCAGCCTGTCTAATCTCACATACGTCTGTGGACACATCGCCTCGCGCTAGACAGCTTACTTTCTTGTACTGTGTATGAGTGGATGTGTTTGGTAGGTTTCCTTGTTACTCCGTTGTTTGATCTTGTTGTTGTTCGTTCTGTCTTTTGTTGGTTGTGCCCATCCTCTGCCATTGTGTTGTTGTTCATGGGCCTCTCTACGGGTCCCACCGCACTTTCCATCATTTCAACCCCGCGACCGTCCCAGTCGCAGTTACAACAGTATGCATCTTGCTGGATCACAAATTTTCTTTCATCTCATCTTTTGTTGCAAATCTTCACCCTTTCAATGAGATTTTCAACTTTAGAAATAAAAAAATGTCCAAAGGGCCCATGTCTGGAGAGTATGCAGGATGAGACAGCAGAGTGATTTTGTTTTTTGTGAAATAGTCACATACCAACCGGGTGAATGTGCCAGTGTGTTATTGTGATGTAAGAGCCATGAATTTTGTGACAACGTCTCAGGCTGTTTCCTTCTCATATTTTGTCACAGGTGTTGCAACACATCCTGATAGTACCACTGATTAAGAGTTTGTCCCTGTGGCATGAATTCATGATGAACTAATCCTTCAAAGTCAAAGAAAACTATCAGCATGGCTTTGACATTTAACCTGGCCTGATGAGCTTTTTTTGGTCTTGGACAACCTTTCCAAATGCGTAATGGAGATTGAATCTTGGTCTCAACATCATAACTGTAGACCCACATCTCATGACCAGTTATAATTATCTTAAAGAAACATTTCATTCTCATTTACATGATCTAAAAGCTCTTACCAGATTGCAAGGTGAAGGTATTTCTGGTCTTGACTCATGAGGTGTGGGCAAACTTGGTGGCAACGCAACACAATCCACTCCAAGGTGCTGTGCCAGGATTTCATGACATGATTGATGATGATGATGATGATGATTGGTTTGTGAGGCATCCAACTGCCTAGTCATCAGTACTTGTACAAAGTACACAGGCCAATTTTTACACAGGCCAATTTTTATGCAATCCAATCTAGACACTGTCACGAATGATGATGATGATCATGATCATGGTGATGAAATGATTATGACAACCCAAACCCCCAGTCTCCTGGCACAGAAAATTGACACGACTGAAGTGGAATGTTACGCTCTTCTAGAATCGCTTGGACAGTCAGTCTTTGATCAGCATGCACAGTTTCATTGATGTTCCTGACATGAGCATCATCGGTAGATGTCTAAGGGTATCCTGCATGAGAGTCATCTTTAACATCTATCCAGTCATTTTTAAACTACATGAACCATTCATAACACTAAGTATGGCTTAAGCACTCATCACCATAGGCTTCCTGCATCACTTGTTGTGTCTCTGTAAAGGTTTTATTGAGTTTCACACAATATTTAATACAAACACATTTGCTCCTCTAACTCTGTCATCTCAAAATTTGCTAACTGTGTGACACAATGTTCTACTCAATAAAGTACTGAACAATAACTAACAGACATATAACGATAGAACTTCTGGCAGTTAGACATTAAATATAGGCATGTGCAGGGATGCCAACCATGTTCCACTCCAACACACCATTGGTGCAAAATTATGAATGTTTCAGAATTTTTTGAACAGACCTCATACATCAGGAGGTTGATTCATTTGCTTCCAAGATAAGAAATTTTACTAATAGCAAAAGTAGGTGAATTTAATTTTTTGAGAAGCTCAGTATTATGCTTCGAATTTTTCATCAGTATGTACACCCAAAACCTTCGAGCATTCTTACCTCTTTACTGACTCATGTTGAAGTGCTACATCAATAGTTGGTATGACTATTTATGGTACAGAACTAAATATAGTGTGTGTTTTCAAAATGTAGGGAGAGTCCATTTTTCTGAGAACCACTTTGTATTTTTTGGGAAATGTCAGTGGCACGTAAAGTGCCCTCCGCCACACACCATTGGGTGGCTTGCGGAGTATAAATGTAGATGTAGATGTAGACTCTCTCTTCTGTTGCTTTCTCTCTATTTTCTGCATAAAGTACCAGTTCTACTTGTTGCACGTTAAGTGTAAATTCATTTCCATATATAAGGAATATGAAATTGAACCCTGTGGGACTCTTTTTGTGATTTCTTTCAAATCACTAAAATTCTCTACCCTTCTGGTGTCTTTTGAATCATTCAGTACAACATTTGCACTCTGTTTGTTAAGTGTGATTCAAGCCAGCTCTTAGGAAAGTTGTCAGTTCAATTAGATTTTAGTTTTTCTGAGAAAGTACCTACATGATCAGTTGCCTTACAAAGATCACAAAAAATACCAAATAGTGATATTTTACAATTTAAGGCTTGTACTGTTGGATGAGTGAACATATAGATAGTATTCTCTATCAAGCAACCCTTCTGGGATACCAACTGTAAGTAAATAGTATCACCTAAATATGAAACTATTCTTGAGTACATTACTTTCTTGAATATTTTGAAAAAATATGTCAGTAACAAAACTGGGCAGTAATTGTTTAAGTCTGGCCTGTCATCTTCTTTATGAAGAGCTTTAACAATTGCATATCTTAATCTGTCTGGAAAAATTTCCTGTGCCAGTAATGCATTATTTATGTACCAGTATATCATTAAAGACATTACTTACTAAGTCTGAACAACTTTTCAAAACTCTGTCTGAAATTCCATCAACACCACAAGAGCTTTTGGTTTATAGAATTTTTATGATTCTATTAATTTCAGTGAAGCCTACTGGCGCTACTTCTAGCTGCTTGAAGTTTTGTGGAATGATGTTTTTAATATGTGCTCTTACTTCTTCAATTGAACCATTTAATCCTATTTTTGCTGCTACATTTAAAAAGTGATTGTTAGATGCATCTGCAACTTGTGAATTATCAATCACAACATTGTCATTTAGTTTAACTGTTATGGTATCTGTCTTTGTAATAGTTAATTTCTGTTAATGCACTAAATTGGCTAAAGAGCTATAAGTAAAGAAGTAACTGATGTAACAGATACTAGCAAATGTTAAAATATGATCATGAACAAGACGGTATTATTCTCACAGTGTAAAAACATCTATGTATTTTTGAGGAAAATCTGTGAGAACTTAAGTAAGAGTTATGATAATGTGGTAAAGGCAATTCAGAAACACTAACAATACTGAAAATGTACAATCAAATTCTTTAAAATGTCAAAGGAGATAACAGTTATTGAACCATCCATAGTAAATCATGATAATACTGCTGCTGATCTTTGCTCAGTTTACTGTTGTGCTTACATACTCAGAGTCAGAATCAGAATTTTTATCATCTCATAACATACAAAGTCAAATCACATATCTGATGTAGTGGGGACTCGTCAACATTACATTTACTTTTCAATTATAATTTATTACAAAAACAATATATCAACACTACAGTTTACTTGTATTACAAAGTAATATATAACAACAGTATTTACATAGTGAACATATTTTTACAATAATTTATTTGACACAAAACTTAACACAAGCTTAATTTACAGGTGATGTTTCTGTGCTCAGACTTCCACATCATCATTCATAAATTCTTCTAAGGAGTAATAACATTTCTCCAGTAATAACTTGTGCAGCTTTGATTTTAGTTGCCCTAGCTCCATTCTGTTTATTCGTTTCTGTTTTAGCACGTTGTATATTTTCATGCCCATATATTCTGGGGCTTGCGCATATAACTTTAACCTGCGAGTAGGAAGCATGAAGTTTGTCTTATTCCTAGTGCTGTATTGATGCTTAAAATTGTTGTCTGTGAATAAAGAAGGGTTATGTATACAAAAATAATCAGTTCATAGATGTACAATCAGGGGCACTTAATATTTTTAAATTTATTAACAGTGGGTGACAAGATTCTTTTGGTCTTGCATTACACATACTTCTAACAACTGATTTTTGTAATTTTAATATTCTAGTGATTTTGCTTGTATTAACCCAAAAGATAATGCCATACCTTATAACAGCTTCAAAATAGCTGTTATAAAATACTTTTCTTATCTCCATGCTAGCTGAATATGACAAAAACTTCATAGCAAAGGTCAGGCTGTTTAACTTATTTGCTAAGTATTCTATATGTGAAGACCAGGATAAATGTTGGTCCAAATGTATTCCTAAAAATGTAAAATAATCTGATTCTTTCCGTTCCTGGTTTCGGCACGTAATATGAATTTCATTTATCTTAGAGTTTTTAGTTTTAATGTGTAGTAAATGTGTTTTCCCAATATTCATTTTTAACCCATTTAGTTGGAACTAGTTTTCTAAACTGTCTAGTAGATTTGTGACAGTTGAGGGAATTGGTTCTGAGTGATTGCTTTCAATGAGGGCAGATGTATCATCAGCGAATAAAGCTGAGTGTGAATTTATGTTTAGTGGCAAGTCATTTATGGTAAGTATGAGGGTCACTCCAAAAGAAATGCACACTATTTTTTTAATGTTTGAAAGTTTTACAGTGTGTAGATACATCCTTCAGGAACTATATTTTAATTTCTTCACTTAATTTCCATCCCTCTCAACTGCCTTGACCATCTTGGGACAGCGCCTGTATACCCGCATGGTAAAATTCTGGATCAACCTGATGGAGACACTGTTTGGCCGCGTGCACAAGGGACTCATCATCTTCAAACCTTGTTCCACGAAGAAAATCTTTCAGTTTCCCAAAGGGATGATAGTCACATGGAGCCAGGTCAGGACTGTAAGGCAGGTATTTCCGTATTGTCCATTAGAGTTTTGTGATTGCTTCCATGGTTTTTTGACTGACATGTGGCAGAGCATTGTCATGCAACAGCAAAACATCCTGCTTTTGCTGATATGGCTGAACATGACTCAGTCAAGCTTGAAGTTTCTTCAGTGTCGTCACATATGCATAAGAATTTATGGTGGTTCCACTTGGCATGATGTCCACAAGCAAGAGTCTTTCAGAATCAAAAAACACTGTAGCCATAACTTTTCCAGCAGAAGGTATGGTTTTGAATTTTTTTTCTTGGGTGAATTTGCATGATGCCACTTCATTTATTGCCTCTTCATCTCTGTTGTGTTTTTGCCTTTCTGAAAGGCTTATTGGTTAACTGACAGTGTGTTTGATTTTCCTATAAATATTTTGATTTGCATTACTACCACTTTTTCAAATATTTTTGAGAAAATTGGGAGAATAGAAATTGGGCAGTAGTTCCCCATATCTTCTTTTGAGCCTTTTTTGAACAAAGGTTTTCCTCTGCATGCTTCAGGTCATCTGGAAAGTGGCCTTCTTCAAGTGATTTATTGATTGTTGAGCAAAGGGGGTGAGCTATTATCCTGGCAGCTGATTTAACTACTTTAGCAGGTATGCCATACCACCCTGCGGAATTTTTGTTTTTGAGCTGTAATATAGTGTTCTCTACATATTTGGCCGAATTTTTTAAAAATTTGTTAAAGTATTCTTCCACCTTCTGACCTAATTGTACTTTTTTGGTATAATCATTTACATCTGCAACTGATTTTGATACATTTTTTTTAAAAAAATGTTAAAAGATTCTGAAATCAGAGCAGGATTTGTTATAGTTCTCTTTCCCACCTTAATTTTGGAGATAACTTTGCTGTTAGTTCTCATTCCCTGTTCTGATTTTATGACAGACCAGACCGCCTTTGATTTTTTTTCATGAGCCAAGATGTATTTATTGTTTACCATTTCTTTTGCAACTTTCACTACACTTTTAAATAAGCCTTTATACCATTTGATATAATTTATGTAAACAGGGTCTTTGTTGTATTTCAACTCCTTGTGCAGTTGTCTTTTCTTCCAAACGGATATTTTTATTCCAATGGTGATCCAATTTAGATTATTTGCACATTAGTGTGGAATACTCCAAGTGGAAATAGTTCATTAAATACATGTAAGAAACTTTATAGAAACCTGTAGAATTGTACAGAGTTTAGAATACTTTAAATGTAAATTGTAATTAATGTGTTTTGTACTTATGATGTGGCATGGAAATTGTGAAAGTAAATGGTTCCCTACCATGGTATTGCAGAATCTGTTCAAGCAATAGGGAAAGAGCTAAACAGGAAGGGAAGATTAGATCCCATAAGGCTGTACTAGATAGTGCTATGGAGAAACCGATGAGGTTAAGGGGGAGAGTGTGAAGGGAGGTGGGAAATGGTAACAAGGAACAGGATCCACAGAAAGAGAACTGTATCTGTGGTTTCATCATTGGCACAAACAATAGATTTGCCTTGCTACCTCAGATAACTAAGGAAGATGCTCAAGTAAATGTAAGTGTAGTCAGCACTCAACAGACTTTCACGAGGAAATCAGCTGTTCCAGAAAAGTAGAAAGTAGAGGGGAAATGCTGTTATTATGTAGTAGCCATGGAAGAGGTGTGGGCCAGATCTTGCAGGAAAAATTAGATGACAGGTACAAGGTCACAAGTTTTTTCAAGCCAAATGCATGTCTTACCAAATGATAGAGGATGTCGGATATTGTGCAAGGTTTATACAAAGCAGGATCATGTTGTGGTAGTGGGTGGAGTGGGAAGCAGTACTGCTAGGGATCAGGGCAACAGTATTGAGTGTGACCTGGGGAAAATAGCATCTGCAATGAACCATACAAATGTTGACTCAGTTCCTGCTTTCATGCAGGGATTTCAATGTACATTTTCTCAAAGAGTCTGATAGAAAGTTTGACCTTGAAGTATTACCTGGTAATTTCAATTTGACGTCAGTTATTGATATACCAACTCAGTTGGTACAGGCAATCAGCATGTTGATAGGTTAAAACTATGTGCCAGACTGAGACTCAGACTTGGGACCTTTGCCTTTTGTGGAGAAGTGCTCTACCATCTGAGCTACCCATGCATGGCTCATGACCTGTCTTCTCAGCTTCACTTCTGCTAGTATCTCATCTCCTACCTTCCAAACTTAACAGAAGCTCTTCTGCGAACCTTGCATAACTAGCACTCCTGGAAGAAAGGATATTGTGGAGACACGTCTTAGCCACAGCCTGGGGGATGTTTCCGGAATGAGAATTTCACTCTGCAGTGTAGTGTGCACTGATATGAAACTTGCTGACAGATTAAAACTCTGAAGTGAGGTACAGGCAGAATTGAAGCTGTGAGGATGGGTCGTGAGTCGTACTTGTGTAGCTCAGTTGGTAGAACACTTACCTGTGAAAGGCAAAGGTCCCAAGTCTCAGTCTGAAGGTCTTTACATGGATAGTCAGGCAGCAGTTAGAGTTGACAGTAAATTGAGTTCATGGTTCAGAGTAGTTTCAGGGGTAAGACAAGGCTGCAACCTGTCTCCACTCTTGCTCATATTATTTATGGATCATATGTTGAAAACAATAGACTGGCTGGGTGAGATTAAGATATGTGAGCACAAAATAAGCAGTCTTGCATATGCAGATGACTTAGTTGTGATGGCAGATTCGATTGAAAGTTTGCAAAGTAATATTTCAGAGCTAGATCAGAAATGTAAGGACTATGGTATGAAGATTAGCATCTCCAAAACGAAAGTAATGTCAGTGGGAATGAAATATAAACGGATTGAGTGCCTAATAGGAGGAACAAAGTTAGAACAGGTGGATGGTTTCAAGTACTTAGGATGCATATTCTCACAGGATGGCAACATAGTGAAAGAACTGGAAGCGAGGTGTAGCAAAGGTAATGCAGTGAGCGCTCAGCTACGATCTACTCTCTTCTGCAAGAAGGAAGTCAGTACCAAGACTAAGTCATCTGTGCACCATTCAATCTTTTGACCAACATTGTTGTATGGGAGCAAAATCTGGGTGGATTCAGGTTACCTTATCTATAAGGTTGAGGTTACGGATATGAAAGTAACTAGGATGATTGCAGGTACTAGTAGATGGGAACAATGGCAAGAGGGTGTGCACAATGAGGAAATCAACGAAAAACTGGGAATGAACTCTATAGATGTAGCAGTCAGGGAGAACAGGCTTAGATGGTGGGGTCATGTTACACGCATGGGAGAAGCAAGGTTACCCAAGAGACTCATGGGTTCAGCAGTAGAGGGTAGGAGGAGTCGGGGTAGACCAAGGAGAAGGTACCTGGATTCAGTTAAGAATGAGTTTGAAGTAATAGGCTTAACATCAGAAGAGACACCAAAGTTAGCACTGAATAGGGGATCATGGAGGAATTTTATAAGGGGGGCTATGCTCCAGACTGTACGCTGAAAGGCATAATCAGTCTTAAATGATGATGATGATGATGATGATGATGATGATGATGCACAAAAGTGTGTAATCAAAATAACAGCTGGAACCCACCCAAGATCACCTTGCAGATGTTTACTTAAGGAACTTTTGCTATATATATACCCACTTACAGAATTTGTTATTAATAACCTATCCCAGTTCAAAAATAATTGCAGAGTGCATAGTTACAACACTAGAAGAAAGGATAACCTTCACTATTCTGGGTTAAATCTGACTTTGGCACAGAAAGGGAAGAATTATGCTACCACAAAAATCTGTGGTCATTTGCCAAGAAGCATTAAAAGCCTGACAGATAGCCAATCAACAGTAAAAAACAAACTGAAAGTATTTCTGAATGACAACTCCCTCCACTCAATAGATTAATTTTTAGATATGAAGTAGTAACTGTAGAATTAAAAAAAATTAATTAATTATATTGTGTAAAGAAAACTTATGCTAAACTGACACATTCCACATCATTACAAAATGTTGTATTCATGATCTATGGCACAAGTATTAATGTAAGATGATGGAATGTATACTTTTATCATCAGTGAAGAAGACTTTAACTAACTGGTAAGTTTTTAATCTTGTAAGTGTTAGGCATGACAAGACATACTGCAAAATAGTACTAATTGTTTTATCAGAAAACAGCTTAGAGAGATAGTTCAGATGCTCTTTCATGAAGGAAATATGTAAGAACTAATAACAACGAATAGTCCTATCCTCTTTGAGAATGTCCATATAGAAATTGGCATAGTTACCTTGAAGCAGTTGTAACAAATATAATTACTTACGTATAAAGGGCAGCAAAACCAAGTAGAAAGGTTTAAATGTTTAGTGAAGTAGATAAATGACAGTCACTTCATATATTGAAGAGAAAATTTATATCTGGGCAGGGGCATGTAGAGCAACTGTGGTTCAAGTTTAAAGATTAGCTCATCAGACACTGGATAGATACAAATCTACTACAGCAGTCTAAAGAAAGAGTGACTATTGCAGAATAGTATAAAACTAAGGATAGAGCTATCGCTAGATATATGTTAAATGAAACCCATTGGGCTACCAAAAAAACAATGCATGGAGCCTGCATCCAGGGCTGTACTGAGGGCATGGTCAGATGGGCCCTTGCCAAGTGCTCTGGGACAGACGGGGTGCAAAAACTTATCCGAAAAAATACAAGAAAGATACATGGATTACAAAGGAACCATGAGAGGCACATGAGTTATCCTATCTATCATGTGCCTGTCTTCTGCCTATGAGGAGATGCCTTCCATTCCAGACTGCGAATAAAAATACAATCTATTGTCACAGTATTATTTCTACAATTTAATTTTGTCCAACAAATGTCCACAAATGCTGCATACGCAAGCCACTAATCTTCCACAATGGAGTTCTTGCTGCTACTTTGGTACAGTGTTATAGGACCTCAAAGGTTGACACGTGGGTGCTGAATCATATTTACTGTTTGCCCCAAAAGCTTCCAATTTTTGCTGACTGTGACTGGGATGGGGCTATTTCAGCAAGAGTTTTCAAACTATTTGATGGATAATAAGAGAAATGGAAAACAGGTGACACATGTATCTCACCATATGATCTCACTTTAAATTTCTGTCAGGGAAAGCTCTGTATCTGGTCTTGAAGAATTTGCATCTGATTTTGGTGCCAAACATTGCAGGGATATTGTTACATTGGAATTAATTAAAATTGAAAGAACTGATGAAGAGCATTGGCACAGATTTCTGTCTGAATATTTTGAAGTTTTTTTTCCAATGTATGGATTAAGGGATACCTATCCAAACGTCAAATTGGCTTTGAGGATATTTATATGAATGCCAGTGACTGCATTATCTGATGAATGTAGTTTCAGTAAATTAAATTTGGTAAAAAACTGCTTAAGATCAAGTATGTGTGAAAGCAGACTATTAATTTCAGTTGTCTTGTTGAGATAAGTTAACACAGCTTCTATACTTGACTTCAGTACCATAATCAGTGAGTTTGATTTGCTCAAAGCAAGGAAATGCAAAATGAAACTTTAATAGAAACACCTTACCTGGCAATAGATATTCACTTAGTTCTTAATTATTGCCCTTTTTTCTTTGAACTGTAATTAGTATTTTATGCACTATTAATAACTTAAGAGGAATAAATAAAATATGTTTTTAATTACATATAATATTCAGTCACTGCCATAAAAAATATAGATTTTATTTTACTTGAAATTTATAGAACACTTATACAATTTGTAATTGGTTTACTACATTGATAAGTTTAATTTATTGCACACAGCATTTTATATCAGCATAGTTCATAGTTCATTCGTATAAAAGTTTTAACAAACTTTTTTTTTCATAAAAATTGTGTACAAAATTATAAAATTGGGAACTATGATTACAACAATTGAATAAAGATTATGTCATTATTGGAAGTTAATGGCTTGCTGCAGTGCTACCGCATAGGCCCATGATTCATTAAGACAAATGGTGAGTCAGTATTATGTGTCTGTATAAAGTGAATGGAAATGCAGGCTCCCGTGACATCTACGGAGAAATGGTATTGGATACTGATACGATGCTTCAGGAAAACATGATACAGCACCCACTTCATGGTCTCATGTCCTGAGAATGCAGTATCTGGCTCATGGAGCCTATTACATTATCGTGAGATCTGATCTCTATTTGTGAACTAGATACAAACCACTGTGATACCATGCATGCAGCCATTGTTGTTGTTGTTGTCTTCAGTCCTGAGACTGGTTTGATGCAGCTCTCCATGCTACTCTATCCTGTGCAAGCTGCTTCATCTCCCAGTACCTACTGCAACCTACATCCTTCTGAATCTGCTTAGTGTACTCATCTCTCGGTCTCCCTCTACGATTTTTACCCTCCACGCTGCCCTCCAATGCTAAATTTGTGATCCCTTGATTCCTCAAAACATGTCCTACCAACCGATCCCTTCTTCTAGTCAAGTTGTGCCACAAACTTCTCTTCTCCCCAATCCTATTCAATACCTCCTCATTAGTTACGTGATCTATCCACCTTATCTTCAGTATTCTTCTGTAGCACCACATTTCGAAAGCTTCTATTCTCTTCTTGTCCAAACTAGTTATCGTCCATGTTTCACTTCCATACATGGCTACACTCCAAACAAATACTTTCAGAAACGACTTCCTGATACATAAATCTATATTCGATGTTAACAAATTTCTCTTCTTCAGAAACGCTTTCCTTGCCATTGCCAGTGTACATTTTATATCCTCTCTACTTCGACCATCATCAGTTATTTTACTTCCTAAATAGCAAAACTCCTTTACTACTGTACTAGAGACTGTAATTCCCAACTGCGTTACATTAGACTCACCTGTGTTGTTGTTGTGTCTTCAGTGCAAAGACTGTTCTGATGCAGGTCCCCATACTACTCTATCCTGCACAAGCCTCTTCTTCTCTGAATAACTACGGCAACTGTTTCTGAATCTGTTTACGGTAGTCATCTCTTAGCCTTCCTCTCTGATTTTTACCTCACCACACTTTCCTCCAGTATTAAATTGGTGACCCTTTGATGTCTCAGAGTGTGTCTTATCAACCAATCCATTCTTTTGGTCAAGATGTTTGCTTTCCAAATTCTATTCAGTGCCTTCTCATTAGTTACATAATCAACCCATCTAATATCCAACATTTTTCTGTAGCATCACATTTAGAAAGCTTCTATTCTCCTTTGGTCTAAACTGTTCATTGTTCACATTTCACTTTCATACATGGCTACATTTCATACAAATACCTTCAGAAAAGACTTCATAACACTTAAATCTATGTTTGATTTTAACAAATTTTTTTTCTTTAGAAATATTTTGCTTGCCATTGCAAGTCTACATCTTATATCTTCTCTACTTCAGACATCAACAATTACTTCGTTGCCCAAATAGAAAAACTCATTTACTACTTTATGTGTCTTGTTTCCTAATCTAATTCCCTTAGCATCCTCAGATTTAGTTTGACTACATTCCATTATCCTCATTAATGTTGTTAAAGTTGGTCTTATATTTTTGTTTCAAGGCACTCTCCTTTCCATTCAACTGCCCTTCCGAGTTCTTTGCTGTCCATGACAGAATTATGATGTCATCGGCAAACCTTAAAGTTTTTATTTCTTCTCCCTGAACTTTAATTCCTACTGCAAGATTTTCTTTTGTTTCGTTTACTGATCCTTCAACATACAGATTGAATAGCATCAGGGATTGGCTACAACCCTGTCTCAGTACCTTCTCAGCCACTGTTTCCCCATCATACACCTCGACTCTTTTAATTGCCATTTGGTTTCTGTACAAGTTGTAAATAGCTTTTTGCTTTCTGTATTTTATTGCTACCATATTCACAATTTCAAAGGGAGTATTTTAGTCAACATTGACAAAAGCTTTGTCTAAGCCTACAAATGCTAGAAACATAGTTTTTTCATTCCTTTGCCTATTTTCTAAGATAGGTCATAGTGTCAGTACTGCCTCATATGTTCCTACATTTCTCTAAAATCTTAACTGATCTTCCCCAAGGTTGCCCCAAGTTTTTCCATTCTTCTGTAAAGAATTCATGTTAGTATTTTGCAGCCATGACTTATTAAACTGACAGTAAGGCAATTTTCACACTTGTCAGCAAATGCTTTATTTGGAATTGGAATTACCACATTCTTCTTGAAGTGTGAGGGTATTTTTCTTGTATCATGGGGATCTTGCATACCAGATGGAAGAGCTTCGTCATGGCTGTCTTTCCCAAGTCTATCAGTAGTTCTGACAGAATTTTGTTTACAACCAGGGCCATGTTTCGACTGAGCTCTTTCAGAGTTCTGTTAAATTCTTCTCACAGTATCATATATCCCATCTCATCTTCATCTACATCTACTTCCCTTTCTATCACATTGCCTCCAAGTTAATCTCCTTTCACTTATGATAACTGAAGTTCATTTATTTGTACTATGTATTTGCTTTAGTCACTGTGCTAGTTTAGATTCCTTTAAAGTACCTCAAGTTCTTTTATATGTATACTGTATTTTGCTACCACCAAGTTCATTTATTTGTATTTCCATATTTCCTTGATCACTTTGTTAAGTTAGCCCAATTTAGCATACTCCAAGAACATTAAAGTTTCTCATGTTGTCTTGATAAACTGTGCAGACTGATTGCACACACATGGATGATGGACACCCCTTTTGTGTACTCATAATGCGTTCATGAGTGGTGGGATTTATCGGACCTTTGACTGAGAGTTTTTGTTGTTACAGATTTTTGTGGTAACACCTCTGTTGATGCCCTATGCAATAAATTATGCCTGTTAACGTTCAAGTAAAAGGAATTGTTTTGTATTCAGACACCTTTTGTTACATTGTTACTGTACTTTACCCATTTGTTTTAAACTCCTCCTCAAGCAAACCCATGACATCAGCCTGTTATGTTCAAAGAGGAACACAATTCCTAGAGGAAAAATAAGTACAAACTATTCAGGAAGTTAATTTGTTTGTGGGATTGTGTGCTGGTTAACAAAATGAATAGAGATGTGGGTAGGAGTGAGATAGAATTGGAAGCTGTAGGATCCAGTCAGGACATGTCTGAGACAAGTGAAATCAGAGTCAGCAGTTAATTTGGGCAAAAATAGAGGAAATGAAGACAGATAACAATAGTAAATTAGACAAATACAAGATCAAGTGGACCAACTTAGTAATCAAGTTTCAGAACTAAAACATGGGTTGTCTGTGGGGTTAAAAAGTGTGAATGAAAAAGCCGATGTTTCAGAAAATAAATTTATTGTTTTGGGTAATGAGTTGATAGATGAGTCAGCAAGACAATCAAAGAGTGTTGATGATGTCAGAGCTGAACAGAAGGCCAAAGTGGAAAAATGGAACAAAACATCACCAGTTTCAACCAAATACACTCCTGGAAATGGAAAAAAGAACCCATTGACACCGGTGAGTCACACCCACCATACTTGCTCCGGACACTGCGAGAGGGCTGTACAAGCACACACACGGCACAGGCGGACACACCAGGAACCGTGGTGTTGGCCGTCGAATGGCGCTAGCTGCGCAGCATTTGTGCACCGTCGCTGTCAGTGTCAGCCAGTTTGCCGTAGCATACGGAGCTCCATCGCAGTCTTTAACACTGGTAGCATGCCGCGACAGCGTGGACGTGAACCGTATGTGCAGTTGACGGACTTTGAGCGAGGGCTTATAGTGGGCATGTGGGAGGCCGGGTGGACGTACCGCCAAATTGCTCAACACGTGGGGCGTGAGGTCTCCACAGTACATCGATGTTGTCGCCAGTGGTCGACGGAAGGTGCACGTGCCCGTCGACCTGGGACCAGACTGCAGCGACGCACGGATGCACACCAAAGACCGTAGGATCCTACTTAGTGCCATAGGGGACCGCACCGCCACTTCCCAGCAAATTAGGGACACTGTTTCTCCTGGGGTATCGGCGAGGACCATTCACAAACATCTCCATGAAGCTGGGCTACGATCCCGCACACCGTTAGGCCATCTTCCACTCACGCCCCAACATCGTGCAGCCCGCCTCCAGTGGTGTCGCGACAGGCGTGAATGGAGGGACGAATGGAGACGTGTCATCTTCAGCGATGAGAGTCGCTTCTGCCTTGGTGCCAATGATGGTCATATGCGTGTTTGGCGCCGTGCAGGTGAGCGCCACAATCAGGACTGCATACGACCGAGGCACACAGGGCCAACACCCGGCGTCATGGTGTGGGAAGCGATCTCCTACACTGGCCGTACACCTCTGGTGATCGTCGAGGGGACACTGAATAGTGCACGGTACATCCAAACCGTCACCGAACCCATCGTTCTACCATTCCTAGACCGGCAAGGGAACTTGCTGTTCCAACAGGACAATGCACGTGCGCATGTATCCCGTGCCACCCAACGTGCTCTAGAAGGTGTAAGTCAACTACCCTGGCCAGCAAGATCTCCGGTCTGTCCCCCATTGAGCATGTTTGGGACTGGATGAAGCATCGTCTCACGCGGTCTGCATGTCCAGCACGAACGCTGGTCCAACTGAGGCGCCAGGTGGAAATGGCATGGCAAGCCGTTCCACAGGACTACATCCAGGATCTCTACGATCGTCTCCATGGGAGAATAGCAGCCTGCATTGCTGCGAAAAGTGGATATACACTGTACTAGTGCCGACATTGTGCATGCTCTGTTGCCTGTGTCTAAGTGCCTGTGGTTCTGTCAGTGTGATCATATGATGTATCTGACCCCAGGAATGTGTCAATAAAGTTTCCCCTTCCTGGGACAATGAATTCATGGTGTTCTTATTTCAATTTCCAGGAGTGTAATTTTACATGTTGAAAACAACTTACAGATTAATGTAACTGTTTTGGATCAAAACATTTCAGCAGTTCATGGAGATTGCATTCACAAAAATTGTGTACAAACAATGGTATTGCATGGTCCAGCACCCCTATCAAAGTTTTCCAGCAGACAATTTACATCCAGTGGATTTTCTAAGTCACTGTAGAGATAGCTTTATGTCAGGAATGAATGACAACCAACAAATTAAATTTGTTAAAATATGTCTTGAAGGCGAAGTTTTATCATTTGTAAATTTAAATATAACTCACTGGGAAACAAATGAAATTTTCAAAAAAAGTTTTTAAAATAAATTTTGGTCAGAAGCTGAAGAGGTGAGAATCAAAAGTGAATTTTTGAGTGGTCCTAATTATAGGAATTTTGATGGTACTTTGAAAGAGTTTAGTAAGAATCAACTAAAAAAATTAACACACTTTGACAAACCATTTGATGAAATGACATTAATTGATGGACTTAAAAGGAGATTACCAAAAAGATTGGAGTGGGTTTTAGTACATGGACTGGACAGTTCTCTTGAACAATTTTTACAATATGTTGACAGGCTGGATAAGGTGGCAGAAAGAAGTATGTACTTAATAATTGGAATGATAGAAATCACAATGTGAGTAATTACAGAAACAGAGATAATTGTAACTTCTATCAGGATCAAAGTGTCAATAGAGAAATTTTGAACATCGGCTGGATAGGAATAATAGGGCAACCATTGGCATTTTAATAGAAGAAACAATCATAGAAGTAACTACCTGGGAAATCGCAGTTCCCCTAAATGAAGGTCCATAGTTTTGGGGTGAAGAAACACAACAAGCACAGGACCACTAAGATACACTTGAAATTAAAGATTAATAACAGTGTTAATGTTATGGCACATCTATCTGAAATTGAACAGAATTAATATGAGATTTCTCATTTATGTTTTTGTAAAAAGTTTTGTGATACTATGTTTAATTATGGTGATATAAATGCTAATCACAAATCAGAAGAATAGAGTAGTGAGAATTGTGGTGTAGTATGTACTAATGACTTCTTCTCCTGGGGGAAAACACTGTTGTAGATGTATGTAAACCAGGTGGCCTCCCCCCATGAACCATGGACCTTACCGTTGGTTGGGAGGCTTCTGTGCCTGAACGATACAGATAGCCGTACCGTAGGTGCAACTACATCGGAGGGGTATCTGTTGAGAGGCCAGACAAACGTGTGGTTCCTGAAGAGGGGCAGCAGCCTTTTCAGTAGTTGCAGGGGCAACAGTCTGGATGATTGACTGATCTGGCCTTGCAACATTAACCAAAACGGCCTTGCTGTGCTGGTACTGCGAACGGCTGAAAGCAAGGGGAAACTACAGCCGTAATTTTTCCTGAGGACATGCAGCTTTACTGTATGATTAAATGATGATGGCATCCTCTTGGGTAAAATATTCCGGAGGTAAAATAGTCCCCCATTCGGATCTCCGGGCGGGGACTACTCAGGAGGATGTCGTTATCAGGAGAAAGAAAACTGGCATTCTACGGATCGGAGCGTGGAATGTCAGATCCCTTAATCGGGCAGGTAGGTTAGAAAATTTAAAAAGGGAAATGAATAGGTTAATGTTAGATATAGTGAGAATTAGTGAAGTTCAGTGGCAAGAGGAGCAAGACTTTTGGTCAGGTGAATACCAAATCAAATAGGGGTAATGCAGGAGTAGGTTTAATAATGAATAAAAAATAGGAGTATGGGTAAGCTACTATAAACAGCACAGTGAAAGCGTTATTGTGGCCAAGATAGACATGAAGCCCACTTCTACTACAGTAGTACAAGTTTATATGCCAACTAGCTCTGCAGATGACAAAGAAATTGATGAAATGTATGATGAGATTAAAAAAATTATTCAAGTAGTGAAGGGAGATGAAAATTTAATAGCCATGGGTGACTGGAATTCAGTAGTAGGAAAAGGGAGAGAAGGAAACATACTAGGTGAATATGGATTGGGGGTAAGAAATGAAAGAGGAAGCCGCCTGGTAGAATTTTGCGCAGAGCATAACTGAATCATAGCTAACACTTGGTACAAGAATCATGAAAGATGGTTGTATACATGGAAGAACCCTGCAGATACTAGAAGATATCAGATAGATTACATAATGGTAAGACAGAGATTTAGGAACCAGGTTTTAAATTGTAAGACATTTCCAGGGGCACATGCGGACTCTGACCACAATCTATTGGTTATGAACTGTAGATTAAAACTGAAGACACTGCAAAAAGGAGATGGGACCTGGATAAACTGAAAGAACCAGAGGTTGTACAGGGTTTCAGGGAGGACATAAGGGAACAATTCACAGAAATGGGGGAAAGAAATACAGTATAAGAAGAATGGGTAGCTTTGAGGGACGAAATAGTGAAGGCAGCAGAGGATCAAATAGGTAAAAATACGAGGGGTAGTACAAACACTTGGGTAACAGAAGAAATATTGAATTTAATTGATGAAAGGAGAAAATATAAAAATGCAGTAAATGAAGCAGGCAAAAAGGAATACAAACGTCACAAAAATGAGATTGACAGGAAGTGCAAAATGGCTAAGCATGGATGGCTAGAGGACAAATGTAAGGGTGTAGAGGCTTATCTCACTAGGGGTAAGATAGATGCTGCCTACAGGAAAATTAAAGAGACCTTTGAAGAAAGGTGAACCACTTGGATGAATATCAAGAGCTTTGATAGAAACTCAGTTCTAAGCAAAGAAGGGAAAGCAGAAAGGTGGAAGGAGTATACAGAGGGTCTATACAAGGGCGATGTACTTGAAGACAATATTGTGGCAATGGAAGAGGATGTAGATGAAGATGAAATGGGAGATATGATACTGCATGAAGAGTTTGACAGAGCACTCAAAGACCCGAGTCGAAACAAGGCCCCGGGAGTAGACAACATTCCACTGGAACTACTGACAGCCTTGGGAGAGCCAGTCCTGACAAAACTCTACCATCTGGTGAGCAAGATGTATGAGACAGGGGAAATACCCTCAGACTTCAAGAAAAATATAATAATTCCAATCCCAAAGAAAGCAGGTGTTGACAGATGTGAAAATTACTGAACTATCAATTTAATAAGTCACAGCTGCAAAATACTAAAACGAATTCTTTATAGACAAATGGAAAAACTGATAGTAGCCAACCTTGGGGAAGATCATTTTGGATTCCATAGAAATGTTGGGACATGTGAGGCAATACTAACCCTATGACTTATCTTTGAAGAAAGATTAAGGAAAGGCAAAAGTATGTTTCTAGCATTTGTAGACTTAGAGAAAGCTTTTGACAACGTTGATTGGAATACTCTCTTTCAAATTCTGAAGGTTGCAGGGGTAAAATACAGGGAGTGAAAGGCTATTTACAAGCAGATGGCAGTTATAAGAGTCAAGGGGTATGAAAGGGAAGCAGTGGTTGGGAAGTGAGTGAGGCAGTGTTGTAGCCTATCCTCAATGTTATTCAATCTGTATATTGAGCAAGCAGTGAAGGAAACAGAAGAAAAGTTTGGAGTAGGTATTAAAATCCATGGAGAAGAAATAAAAACCTCGAGGTTCACCGATAACATTGTAATTCTGTCAGAGACAGCAAAGGACTTGGAAGAAGAGCTGAATGGAATGGACAGTGTCTTGAAAGGAGGGTATAAGATGAACATCAATAAAAGCAAAATGAGGATAATGGAATGTGGTCGAATTAAGTTGGTTGATGCTGAGGGAATCAGATTAGGAAATGAGAAATTTATGGTATTAAAGGAGTTTTGCTGTTTGGGGAGCAAAATAACTGATGATGGTCTAAGTAGAGAGGATATAAAATGTAGACTGGCAATGGCAAGGAAAGCGTTTCTGAAGAAGGGAAGTTTGTTAACATCAAGTATTCATTTAAATGTCAGGAAGTCGTTTCTGAAAGTGTTTGTATGGAGTGTAGCCGTGTATGGAAGTGAAACGTGGACAATAAATAGTTTAAACAAGAAGAGAATAGAAGCTTTAGAAATGTGGTGCAACAGAAGAATGCTGAAGGTTAGATGGGTAGATCACATAATTAATAAGGAGGTATCGAATAGAATTGGGGAGAAGAGGAGCTTTTGGCACAACTTGACCAGAAGAAGAGATCAGTTGGTAGGACATATTCTGAGGCATCAAGGGATCAACAAATATAGTACTGGAGGGCAGTGTGGAGGGTAAAAATCGTAGAGGGAGACCAAGAGATGAATACACTAAGCAGATTGAGAAGGATGTAGGCTGCAGTAGGTACTGGGAGATGAAGAAGCTTGCACAGGATAGAGTATCATGGAGAGCTGCATCAAAGTAGTCTCAGGACTGAAGACCACAACAACAACAAATCAGGTGATGATTGTACTGGATCTGAACTATGTGATATTTTTGATGCAGATGTGAATGAGAGCTGTAGAATAACTGAGGTTTGTAAGTCTGAGACTGGTGGCTTATTGCAAATGAATATTGGTGAGGTAAGTGACTTTGATGGAGATGAGACTTGTATTGATAGTGATGTTGTTGATGAGGTGATTTTGAAGGAATATGATGATGCTGAGTATCAGGTATTTTTGGAGTATAAGAGTAAGAAGTTTCTGAGTTATTTGCAAATGGTGTTGACAATACAGTTAAGGTAAGTGACATATTTGGTTTGTGGGCCTAAAGAATAAACATGAAAACTGAAGTTTGTTTGGGACCCAACTGATGATAACATAGATCAATGTGCATTCTGGAGTAAGTTAGCTGTGGTTAGTCAGAATCTGTATCCAAATTGATGGAATGAAGTGACAGAAGACCTAAACAAGAAGTGTAATTTTGACAATAATGTGTTTTGTGTTCCTTCTGTAACAAGTGTTGTTAGTTGTGCCATGGAATGCATTCACTGTGTTCAATCTCTATCTGACAGCATGACTAACTGAAGTAATGTTATGATATCAGTTAAGTTGATAAAATGCTGTGAAGACAGTGAGGATGCAGTATTTGATGAAATTGAAAATGATCTATGGGATGAAGTGTCTGACAACAGAGAAGACGATTCAGATTTTTGGTGTCCTTACATTAAAATTCAGTTTGATCAGTGGGAAGGTAACTATTTGATTGAATCAGGTAGCCCAATTTGTGGTGTATCTGAACAATTTAGAGGCATGATCAATTATTGCAAGAATTTTGTGGAAATGTCCTTTGTATGCATAAAGATAAGAGGAGCTACTGGGAAGCAAACTAAATGGTAAAATCTCAGATACTATTAATTTTTCCATAAGAAAGGTGCGATCTTTGAACATGGATACATAGTGATCCCTGGTCTGGAAGAAAATATACACTATGTTTGCAGATTCATATGACCATATAATTCTGTCTTGTTGTCAGGAATGTAGTACGTAAGATGGTGTGATTTCTAAGGTTCTGTCTCATCTATTGACTGAGTTTAAATCTATGACACACCATATTTGCACCATATTTCATACAACTATATAACAATTTTTGTAATAGATTTGTGCTTTAGAATTTGATGCATATATGTCATAATACTAAATGAGTAGAGCCTTTTACAGGTTTGAAATGGGACAATGCCATTATCTATGTAATAATAACTTCTTATATTTGTTCTGTAAAAAATAGGAATAATATCTTAGTATATCTGTGCAAATTACCTTACTAGTTCATTTTTTCATTGCATTTAGCTCTGTTTACTAAAGTTTCATATGTGACCACTTTTTAATCCAGTCTGATGTCAATCTTGTGGAGCATGTGATGAGAAATCTAGGGAGGAAATTGAAAGATGTGGGTGGATCCACTCCCACACTCTTTTATGTCTGTCCCCTTGCTGGTCGAGTTGACTTACAGGAGATCATTGGTGATGGGTAAGGTACTCAAGCATCTGTCACCTACATCAGTGTTGTGACTGAGATTTGTAAATTGTTAGCCAAGAAATTATCCTATATGAATAATTCATGGAACTATTTGTTTAGAAAAGTTCTCACTGGGATGGGCAGTGTTATTCTATATAAATGTATTTTTTTTTTCAGGTAGGGAGATTAACTTCCCAATACTTTATGTAACTTAAAATCAATCTGTATTTTTTATCATTGTAAATGAATCTTCCAGGCTTGTATGTAAGTAGGTTAGCTTGTATGAACAATTAGCAAATAGTGTGGGAGAGATTTATGAGTATAGACAGTATAACAAGTTGTATATGTTTCTGATTTCACACACTATTTATGAGTCTCAGTATTTATCCTGTGTTCTGCAGTATTGTATCTCATTGGAGTTTGAGTTGTGGGAAAACTGATGCTTGACTCTGTTTTGTGTATCCCTGGTCATCGTGACTGTGTGTGTGTACTCAAGGAGAGCATGCAACTATTGATGGAAGCTAGATGCTTCCTATAATTACTCTTTACATATGACTGAACTTATTGATATGATTATCAACTTTATTTCCTTTTGTTGTGTTGAAACATTGCTGGTGTGCACTGGGTGTGGTTTCGATTCATGGGTTGGTCCCCACATCGTAAGCTTAGGCTCTAATATTTTTTCATTATTTTGTCCCTTCATGAGTCAACATATAATTAAATACTATGTTTTATGTTTCTGATTGATTTCGTGTTTTTGATTGAGTATATTCTTCTTATATGTACCTGTCATTGTGAGTTTTTTTGAGTTGGCTCACTCTTCATACACTTAGGATCTGAAAGTTTTCTCTTCTCTTTTGAAGATTTTGAAGGTGTGACATTACAGATGTAAAACTGTGATTTGTAATTCTAGTAATTTACATTGCCCCTGCACTTATTTCTATACTTTACTGTTGTAATGTTGTAGTTTTGACTTTTTATCATTTGTCTTGTGGCAGAATGTTCCACAGATCTGAAAATCTGAATGTCATTTCCTGATAAATGTATAAATTATGACTTATATAGTAGATATTTTTCTTATGTTTTTTGTAATACATTGTGTATCAAATACTTCTAGACATCTGTATTCTATCTTATGGCATTATTTTGTACAGCGTTTCACAAATCTTATAGTATGATATGACAATTAAATCAAGGCCCTAAGCTGCTGACGGACGTTGATATATGCCCCAACTGGGACTCCTGCTTACACAGCAGATGCTCTATCCATCTGAGCCACTGAGGGCACAGAGGAAAATGTGACTGGAGAGATTTATCCCCTGCACATTCCCTGTGAGACCCACATTCCTAACTTAATGTCCACACACTACATTCATAATGCCCCTGCCCATTACACTCATTACTCGTGGCATACAATTTTACCAAGCCCCATATGAGTTTGGGCAATGTGTGTGCATCCGAACAGAAGAAGGTCAATGGATGGTTAGCCTTAACTATATGAAGATGGTATCTGTTCTTTCGGACATGTCCGAAAGAACAGAAACCATCTTCATATAATCTTATAGTATATCTAAAACTTACCAAATTAAAGCATTGGTACGTTGATAGAAACAATAACAAACACAAACACACACACAAATTTCAAGCTTTCACAACCCACGGTTGCTTCATAAGGAAAGAGGGAAGGAGAGGGAAAGACAAGGATGTGGGTTTTAAGGGAGAGGATAAGGAGTCATTCCAATCCCGGGAGCGGAAAGACTTACCTTGGGGGGAAAAAGGGACAGATATACACTCGCACACACACATATCCGTCTGCACATAACAGACACAAGCAGACACAAAAGTGTATACCTGTCCCTTTTCCCCCTCAAGGTCTTCAGATGTAGTATAGAGGGTCATGTGGTCAGCATACTTCTCTCCAGGTTATTGACAGGTTTCCACTCCCGGGATTGGAATGACTCCTTATCCTCTCCCTTAAAACCCACATCTTTGTCTTTCCCTCTCCTTCCCTCTTTTCTGATGAAGCAACCATGGGTTGCGAAAGCTTGAAATTTGTGTGAGTGTTTGTGTTTGTTATTGTTTCTATCAACATACCAATGCTTTCGTTTGATAAGTTACAGAATCTTTGATTTTAGGTATATTATTCCCATGTGGAATGTTTTCCTCTATTATATTTATATCTTAATCTTATAGTACGTCACAAAATATTGTAAACACACTGTTTCTAAATTTTATGAGGGAGATATTGTAAAGGAACACCCTTCTCTAGCATTACTTTTTCTCAACAGAAGTAGTCGATACCAGAACCAGTTTTTGAATTTTGGACACGTCATTGTGTTTTCTTATTATGCAGACATAGAATGTTGTATTTTCTCCCCTATATAGGGTACCAGCCTGTTAACTGTTTAGATGAAAAATTTCATATAATTTTATGTACAATATATTATGTTTCAAGCTAAAAAAATATGAAATTGGATTAATTACTTTAATTCCTAGTACTTTCAGGGATTTTTCTTGTTGGGAGGACTGGCAAGAGGCTCACTCAGCCTTGTGAGGCCAACTTAGGAGCTACACCACCAGTTGTGGTGGTTTCAAGGTTAAGAAACCTGTCAATTCAGAAATTCAGAAAAAGAAATAATGTCTCTGTCAACAAAACTTTCAAGTCCACCAACACTTGGTACTCCTGTACCACCACGAACAATGGCTACGGTAAACCATCCGTTACCATGACCAAATGAATCGTTTATATCTAAACTAAAATTAAGTCTGCAACTGACGAAAACAGCAGGACCATCGAGTAGAGCTTGTGCAGCGACGGACTTAACTGGAATACGATTCTTCTTGTCTCCAGCTGTTGTAGCAAATTCGATGTTCTCGATGGTCTTGTAGACTGTTTGCTTTGAACGGCGGCGATAACTTCTGTACGGAATCTTGGCAGCGTTCAATGCAGTTGCCTGTGCAGCAGCAGCAGCGCGACTGAGCCACTGCGCGGCGCTCGCTCGCTTATATACATGTCCGATAAGGCGTGACCTTGATTTGGACTTAGAATATTTCTGCGTGCTGGCGGAGCGTTATCCCGTACGCGGGCACTAGTCATACTAGGTGCCCGCGTACACTGTGCGCCAGCCAGGCGTGCTCCCAAGATTACGTAAGTTGGTCCGCGAGATGCGACAGCCGCCGTTCAAAGCAAACAGTCTACAAGACTGGTTGGTGGACTTGAAAGTTTTGTTGCAGAGACATTATTGCTTTTCGCACTTACCACCAATTCAGAAATAAGGTAAGTGCGAAAAGCAATAATGACTCTGTCAACAAAACTTTCAAGTCCACCAACACTTGGTACTCCTGTACCACCACGAACAATGGCTACGGTAAACCGTCCGTTACCATGACCAAATGAATCGTTTATATCTAAACTAAAATTAAGTCTGCAACTGACGAAAACAGCAGGACCATCGAGCAGAGCTTGTGCAGCGACGGACTTAACTGGATTACGATTCTTCTTGCCTCCAGCTGTTGTAGCAAATTCGATGTTCTCGATGGTCTTGTAGACTGTTTGCTTTGAGAGAAGTATGCTGACCACATGACCCTCCATACTACATCTGAAGGTGTGATTGGCAGAGGATTACATGATGGTCAGTTGGGACTGATTAGCTGATCTATGACCAGAATGCAGAACGTACTACTTTTATAAAGTTTAAAAAAATTTACTCATCTTGTTTGTTTCATGAGGATTCTAGAAAGCAAAAATTAACACAAATTACACTCCTGGAAATTGAAATAAGAACACCGTGAATTCATTGTCCCAGGAAGGGGAAACTTTATTGACACATTCCTGGGGTCAGATACATCACATGATTACACTGACAGAACCACAGGCACATAGACACAGGAAACAGAACATGCACAATGTCGGCACTAGTACAGTGTATATCCACCTTTCGCAGCAATGCAGGCTGCTATTCTCCCATGGAGACGATCGTAGAGATGCTGGATGTAGTCCTGTGGAACGGCTTGCCATGCCATTTCCACCTGGCGCCTCAGTTGGACCAACGTTCGTGCTGGACGTGCAGACCGCGTGAGACGACGCTTCATCCAGTCCCAAACATGCTCAAAGGGGGACAGATCCGGAGATCTTGCTGGCCAGGGTAGTTGACTTACACCTTCTAGAGCACGTTGGGTGGCACGGGATACATGCGCACGTGCATTGTCCTGTTGGAACAGCAAGTTCCCTTGCCGGTCTAGGAATGGTAGAACGATGGGTTTGATGATGGTTTGGATGTACTGTGCACTATTCAGTGTCCCCTCGACGATCACCAGAGGTTTACGGCCAGTGTAGGAGATCACTCCCTACACCATGATGCAGGGTGTTGGCCCTGTGTGCCTCGGTCGTATGCAGTCCTGATTGTGGCGCTCACCTGCACGGCGCCAAACACGCATACGACCATCATTGGCACCAAGCCAGAAGCGACTCTCATCGCTGAAGACGACACGTCTCCATTCGTCCCTCCAGTCACGCCTGTCGCGACACCACTGGAGGCAGGCTGCACGATGTTGGGGCGTGAGCGGAAGACGGCCTAACGGTGTGCGGGATCGTAGCCCAGCTTCATGGAGATGGTTGCGAATGGTCCTCGCCGATACCCCAGGAGAAACAGTGTCCCTAATTTGCTGGGAAGTGGCGGTGCGGTCCCCTACGGCACTGCGTAGGATCCTACGGTCTTGGCGTGCATCCATGCTTCGCTGCGGTCCGGTCCCAGGTCGACGGGCACGTGCACCTTCCGTCGACCACTGGCGACAACATTGATGTACTGTGGAGACCTCACACCCCACGTGTTGAGCAATTTGGCGGTACGTCCACCCGGCCTCCCGCATGCCCACTATATGCCCTCGCTCAAAGTCCGTCAACTGCACATACGGTTCACGTCCACGCTGTCGCGGCATGCTACCAGTGTTAAAGACTGCGATGGAGCTCCGTATCCCACGGCAAACTGGCTGACACTGACGGTGGCGGTGCACAAATGCTGCGCAGCTAGCGCCATTCGACGGCCAACACCGCGGTTCCTGGTGTGTCCGCTGTGCCGTGCGTGTGATCATTGTTTGTACAGCCCTCTCGCAGTGTCCGGAGCAAATATGGTGGGTCTGACACACCGGTGTCAATGTGTTCTCTTTTCCATTTCCAGGAGTGTATCTCACATTTTTTTAATATAAGAAATGAACGAATGCACTGTGGGGGATATTGTAAGATATATCACATGCATTCCATGGGTGCCAGATGGGGAATGCCATCAGCGATGATGGATTGGTTTGAATATCCAATATGGACCTGTGGACCAATAAGCGGTCCAGTTTCTGGAAGCTTGATAATACTGAATCACACTCTCTACAGGGGACATAATTATGTGGTGCTTAGACCAGTGTAACAGGGTAATAACTTCAATTATGGATAATAAGAACAGTGTACCTATGGAAGTGGAAGCTTTCCAAGTAGGAAAGGTACAGTTGGCAACAGATCTGAAGGTTGTGAGGAGGCAGCCCCTCCATTGGACCTTCCTGGTGACAGGCTGGTACCCTATACAGGGGAGAAAATACAACATTCTATATCTGCATAATAAGAAAACACAACTGGATGGATCAATGGGAAATGGGGCTAAGTGTCAAATTAAGAACAAACAATTTGGGATTGTGATAGGAAAAGAAACTGAAATTAATACAGTGGCCATAAGGGAAACACAAAAAAATGTAGGATACAGTAGAATTAGAAGATTATATGATGATATAGAGTGATTTTTCTGAAAATATATAGAAGAGCCTGCTGTGGAATAGCAATTTTAATCAATAGTAAACTGAAAAATAAGGTAATAGGTTGTAACCACGTAAATGAAAGAACTGTCACACACTAACTTAAAACAGACAGTGGATATCTTAAGGTGATAAGTGTTTATGCGCAAGAATGAGGAAGGAAAGAAGACACAACTGTATGGGTTGATAACATGATACATTTTTGGGCAAATTCAGGACTGTGTTGAAAAAATTGAGCACTGTCTGGTTTACACCTAAGCATCTGATCTCCCTGAAAATTAATATCACTCATGATCCTCCAGTCTTTGTTGAGAAGTTAAGTAAAATGATAAAAGGTTGTATCCATTTGGATAGCTAATTGTAGGCTACACCAAAGAATTAAGATTTTATGACTAATAATTCACTCAGCCGGTTAAGACATACAAATGAATGAAATGTGGGTCCTAAAAATATTTGTTGAAGCTTGAAAATAATAACAAAAATAAATAATCTCAGTAAAGATTATGTACGGGCATATCTGAATGGTAGCAGATGCTCCCAAAAATCAACTAAATGTGTGTTCCATGAAAAGCCAAGTCCCATTCCACTAAGCAGTTCACAAAAAATTCACCATAGTGATTAATGCATCTACAAGGTGCCACAATAAAGTAGTGAGAGTGATTTTCTTTGCAAGATGTGGCAACCCTGTAGGCTTACATAGGCATAATGTCTTTGACTTTGGTCTATAAGCTGCTTCTACTCCGAGTGGCACATCGATGCAACTGCTCAGTCATGAGTTGTGCTGTAATAAATTAACACATGTTTGTGTCTCTCGTCACGGAAATGGAACTGCATAATATTGCGCAACGGTATGCCATTTCTTTTTACGTTAAATTGGGTGAAAATGTGACGACAACTTATGGTAAGCTTCAGAAGGCTTTTGGAGAGGAGGTTATGTCAAGAGCTCAAGTTTTTCATTGGCATAAAATGTTTAGTGAAGGCAGAATGAATGTTGAAGATGAAGACCCCAGTGGATACCGTCAACCTCATGGATGGATGTCATCTTGGCCAGGGTGCATGATCTCGTATGATCTGATCGAAGCTTATCCATGAAAATGATTACAGAAGAACTGAACATCAATCGAGAAATGCTTTGTCTAATAATAACTGAAGATCTTCGTATGAGAAAGATTTGTGCAAAAATCACGATAATGTGCCATCCCATACGGCCCTGTCAGTACAGCAATTTTTAACCTCAAAACAAATTTCATTACTACCACAGCCACTTTATTCACCAGATATTGCTCCGTGTGACTTTCTTCCATTTCCAAGAGTCAAAATTGTGGTCAAGGGACACGATTTTCAGACAACACAAGATGTCCAAAACGCTGTGATGATGGTCTTGGAGAATATTACAGAAGATGAGTTCTTGAAATGTTACCATCAATGGCAGAAGCGCTGTAAAAAGTGTATTCAATCAGAAGGGAACTACTTTGAAGGAGACAGCACTAAACTTGACTAAATGGTAAGCAACATTTGTTTTCAAGTCAGTCTCATTATTTTATTGTCACACCTCGTAAATGTACATAATCACATGTAAATTCTAACAGTTTAACCGGAAACAAGCCTAAGATGCAACTGAAATAACTGAGTGTACAAAGCTCCACATTGCCAGATGCTTGTGGAATGTTAGCATCCCATATGGCTAACAGATATTAAGCTGAACTTAGCCCAAAATTCTTAAAAGGTTTAACGAAAGATCAAACGTTCACCTGGTCATTTATTGCTGAGAAACTAATATTTTACAAATTCTAAACCACACTAACAGCTCAACTGCCTGGTGTAGAATGATACGGAGTGGCTGTTTACGAACCTTTATAACCCCTTGTTAAGCCCATCAATTTTTACAGTGATCACAAAGTATACAAAATGTGTCATAATTTAATACAAATACAAGTCACCAATAAAAAAAAAAAATGTTCAAAGAAGTGTCTCTCTCTGCCGGTCCACAACACATGACACACATTGTCCTAAGTCTAACAGTTAATTTAAATATGTGCAAAATGAGCAACATTATTCACAAAGATAATGTCATTAATACATGATTGACAATTAAGGTGGCGTGCTCAATCAAAGAATGTCTTTGTGCTATACTTACTGGTGGTATCAAATTTTACATGTATGCTACCACTTTCAAGTGACGTTCATCTTTATTACAAATCAAATGAAATGTAATTAATTTAAGAAATGTCATTTAAAAAATGCACATAAGATGCATTGTTACACAGGGAAAGGTTCAAGGAATGTCATGCTGCTTTCACTTCCTGTGTAATTGAGGGGATATGATGTTTTGACACATTTTCATGATTAAATGGACATACAACATGGTGTAATTCAATAAACAAAATAGTTACAGATGTGTGACCTTTAGTGAACATATATTGATGTTGAAGATTATTTGAATCATTCAAGAGTAATTAATGTATAACTGACATAACATCTGTACTTTTTATAATGTAACTGTTACTAAATTGGCAAAACATACACCTCAAAGCTGTGATTACACCGATGTGTCTATGTTTACAATATGATGAGTCTGTGAATTACTACATATTTCAATGTATTTATTAGTTACCATTATCTGCCAGTTGGCTCAGTCTGCCATATTTAAAGCCATTGCCTCCTTCACATGCTGGCCAACACAGCTAACTTCTCACTCTCACCACGAGCGCCAGGGAAGCCCATTGCTTTCATACTACTTATTGGCAAACAGTGGACACCTGAGCTTGGTTACTGTGGCTGTCTCAGCCTGCCTCACGTCAGCCCATCAGCCATGTCAAACTTAGAATTTTGATGATTTCCCCCCAGTTGATAGTTCACCAGCATGCTTGTCATCTTAAAAGGAGACAAAAATATTTATGATGTCCTAAGAAAAGAAATACACAAAACAAATAAGAATGATCACAATACACAGGGGTGTAAATGCAACAATTCGTAAGCGATCAGTAGCAGAAGTAGTTGGCAACTCTGGGGAGTAAGAAATTAATGATAAAGGAAAAGAGTTAAGTTAGTCCGTGACACATACACTATTGGCCATTAAAACTGCTACACCACGAAAATGACGTGCTACAGACGCGAAATTTAACCGACAGCAAGAAGATGCTGTGATATGCAAATGATTAGCTTTTCAGAGCATTCACACAATGTTGGCGCCGGTGGCGACACCAATAACGTGGTGATATGAGGAAAGATTCCAACTGATTTGTCATACACAAAAACGGGTTCCCGGGTTCGATTCCCAGCGGGGTCAGGATTTTCTCTGCCGCATGATGACTGGATATTGTGTAATGTCCTTAGGTTAGTTAGGTTTAAGTAGTTCTGAGTTCTAGCGGACTGATGACCATAGATGTTAAGTCCCATAGTGCTCAGAGCCATCTGAACCAGTCTCATACACAAACAGCAGTTGACCAGCCTGGTGAAACGTTGTTGTGATGCCTTGTGTAAGGAGGAGAAATATGTACCATCACATTTCCTACTTTGATAAAGGTTGGTTTGTGTCCTATCGCGATTGCGGTTTATCGTATCGTGGTACTGCTGCTCGCACTGGTCGAGATCCAATGATTGTTAGCAGAATATGGAATTGGTGGGTTCAGGAGGGTAACAAGGAACGCCTTGCTGGATCCCAACGACCTCATATCACTAGCAGTCGAGATGACAGGCATCTTGTCCGCATCGCTGTAACGGATCGTGCAGCCACGTATCGATCCCTGAGTCAACAGATGGGGACATTTGCAAAACAACAACCAACTGCACGAACAGTTAGACGACGTTTGCAGCAGCATGGACTATCATGTTCATCTCGGAGACCTACCTTTGATGCTGCATCACAGAGAAGAGTACCTGCGATGGTGTACTCAACGATGAACCTGGGTGCACGAATGGCAAAACATCATTTTTTCGGATGAATCCAGGTTCTGTTTACAGCATCCTCATGGTCGCATCCGTGTTTGGTGACATCGCGGTGAACGTACATTGGAAACGTGTATTCGTCATCGCCATACTTGCGTATCACCCAGCGTGTTGGTAAGGGGTGCCATTGGTTACACATCTTGGTCACCTCTTGTTCGCATTGATGGCACTTTGAACCGTGGACGTTACATTTCAGATATGTTACGACCCGTGGCTCCACCCTTCAATCGATCCCTGCAAAACCCTACATTTCAGCAGGATAATGCACTGCCGCGTGTTGCACGTCCTGTACTGGCCTTTCTGGATACAGAAAATGTTCGACTGCTGCCCTGGCCAGCACATTCTCCAGATCTCTCACCAACTGAAAACGTCTGGTCAATGGTGGCCTAGCAACTGGCTCGTCACAATATGCCAGTCACTACTCTTGATGAACTGTGGTATCGTGTTGAAGATGCATGGGCAGTTGTGATTAATGTTGCAAGATCAAAGGTGCTAGATAACCCATTGCAAATGTAAAATGCTGGTACTTTAATAACTGCTGTAACTCCTGGAATGTTGAATGTAATCAAGCAAACGTGCATGCATTGTGTTGTACAAGTGCTGGGTCTCAGTTCGTGGGATAGAGTTCCATAACTGTGGTGCTTAGTCAGTCACTAGAGGGACGGTTAATGCTGGTTTTGGACGACTCATGAGTTGTCGTCCAGTGATGTCCCACAGTGCTCGACTGGAGATAGATCAGGTGATTGAGCACGCCACGGTAATTTTTCAACACTTTGTAGAGCATGTTGGGCTACAACAGCGATATGTGGGCGAGCGCTATCCTGTTGGAAAACATCCCCTGGAATGCTGTTCATGAATGGCAGCACAACATGTCGAATCGTTATATTGACGTACAAATTTGTATTCAGGGTGCGTGGGATAACCACAAGAGTGTTCCCACTGTCACACGAAATCGCACCGCAGACGCTAACACCAGGTGTAGGTCCAGTGTGTCCAGCACACAGACTGGTGGGTTGCATGTCCTCAGCTAACCTCCTAGTAACGAACACACAGCCATCACTGGCACCGAGGTAGAATCACCTTTCATCAGAAAACACAACATACATCCAACCTGCCCTCCAATCAGCTCTCGCTTGACATCACTGATGACGCAAATGGCGGTGATTTGGGATCAGCGAAACGCACGTTACAGGGCGTCTGGCCCAAATCGGTCCTCGAAGTAACTGTATCACTGTGGTGCCAACTGCTGCTCAGATTGCTGCCTCAGGTGCAGTGTGGTAAGCCAGAGCCATACTCCGAAACAATGGTCTTCTAGAGCCTCGTCTTCTTGTGACCGTATATTCTCGTGACCACCGCTGCCAGCATGGAGGTATTTCTGCAGTGTCCCAGAAGGAATGTTCTGCCTGTCATAGCCCCATTACACGACCTCGTTCAAACTCAGTGAGATGTTGATAATGGTGTTTTTGTCGCCGTAAAGGCATTCTTGACTAATACCAACTCACCACATCCAGGTTCACTACTAACTAACACTGTCGGCTACAGAGTGTATTTAAGGCAAACATGATTCGCATCTTCATAGTGGAGCTACCAGCGACTGGCTTGAAATTTGAGTAGACATTAATTTTCATATGTAAAAACACGACTACAAAATTTCGTTAATTTACCCTTGGTGTTGCGTATTTGTACCGACAGAGTAGAAAGGTGCCCTCTTTTGTTAACAGTGTCGACTCTCTAAATGTTGTGCCACCATCGCAGTGACAATCGCATTTTGCCGTGCATCATAATTTGAGATAATCCGTAAGATTTTTGCTTACGCGGCTCTTGCGTCGCTTGTGCAGCAGTGATTTATTCCGGTAGGTGTTAAAATATAACATGGTCATTTACGCACATCATTCAGTGTTTAATGAATTATGCAAGCCAGTACTAGCAGCTTAAACAGTTCTGTCAACAATGAATAAACGTTTTCCCGATAATTCCCGTATCCCTTCTGAAATATGCACTTTTAGTGATTGCGGACAAATAAAAAAGCTTGGCTCAGCGGTAACATAGAACTTTCAATCCGCTGGAAAGTATGCAATTTCGTTGAACAATTGAAGTCAGTAAAGACCTAGAGAAATACTCGTCGCCAACCAGAGTAAGGCCATGGTGAATAAGACGTTCGAAATCCTAAGAGTAACCAGGCAAAGTATAAAAACGAAAAAGCCACCCATAAAGTCTTACATAGCAAAATGATAAAAACAACTGGTAAACCGAAGAAGTAAAAGCTGGTGTTAAAAATGGTGCAGGGGAGACTGAATTTTATTGCCACCATTGTCTAACTCGTGTATCGATGGCAGAAGTGAAAGAAAATTTCAAAATAGGAATAAAATTGAAGTTTATTTACAGTTCCACACATGTGCCGGCATTTATTGAGTATTCTGTACATCATTATCTTTATTTAAGGTGATATCGTACCCCATATAGCAAAAACTGTAGATTTTTTAGTTTTAGCGGTGGATACTTTCAGTGTCTTCCTGGAACCGCGCGGCCACTACGGTCGCAGGTTCGAATCCTGCCTCGGGCATGGATGTGTGTTCTTAGGTTAGTTAGGTTTAAGTAGTTCTAAGTCTAGGGAACTCATGACCTCAGATGTTAAGTCCTATAGTGCTTAGCGCCATTTGAGTGCCTTCCTGGTTCATTAAATCTGCACATTAAACGTTGTAAATTTGCTTCCTTGTTGTGCATTAAGAATTCATCATCTGCAAATAGCATAGCATAGCACTCATATGATAACTTCTTTTCTGATCTATGCCTTCATGTAGTTCACTCTTCCATTTCCTTATGAGAATCTTAATGTAGATATTAAAGAGCGTCAGTGCAGTCTACATCCTCGTCTGACTCCTTGATTATTTTTGGGACCTTCATTTAAATTTTAGATTGTCTGTGTAAGATATATGGGATACTCCTTTTTCCATTATTGTCCACAGTCTGTTTGTAATGACCAAGTCAGAAACTTTTTCAAAGTCAGTAAAAGCAACACACATTTCCAGACTAACATCAAGCTGTCTTTCTACTCAGATTCTTCTGATAAAGAAAATAATTACCATTCGCACAGTGTCCCTTCCTAAATCCATATTCTTCTTCTCACAAACATATATCTGCTATTGCTCTCAAGCGATTGCCTAATAAATATTTGGAGTGCGTTTTGTAAACCATGGTCGGCCGGAGTGGCCGAGCGGTTCTAGGCGCTGCAGTCTGGAAACGCGCGACCCCTACTGTCGTAGGTTCGACTCCTGCCTCGCTCATGGATGTGTGTGATGTCCTTAGGTTAGTTAGGCTTAACTAGTTCTAACTTCTAGGGGACTGATGACCTCAGAAGTTAAGTCCCAAAATGCTTAGAGCCATTTGAACCATTTTTGTAAACCATGTTTATAACAATTGTACCTCTCTCCTCTCTGTCACATACATATCTTGCTCTTTTTTTAAATACAGAAATCACCGCCAAAGTCTTCTAAATCGGCACAAATTTTGTAACTTCCTTCATCAGAGTACAATGAGTGAATGTGAAAAAAGCCTTAATCAAATAGCCCCAAACACTTGAAGTGTTGTTTGCGTTCATCCACAGAACCTGGAAATACTAGTATGTCGTCCAAGTAGACATAATTCTGAAGTATGTCATCGATGGATCTCATCAGGTATGAGCAGCATTTCTTAAACTGTACGGAATTCATAAAAACTCAGCCTAAATGGTAGCAGTTTTGGCGACGTCCTCAGTGTGCACTGGGGTCTGTAGGTATTCCATCCAGGAATCTATTACACCAAGGACAGTGGCATCCCTCCGGAGATCAGCGAAGTCTTGGATGTTTTGATCCAGATGAGTGTCTGGAATAGTCTGTACGTTACGGTTCCTGTAATCCCCACTCAGCCAGAAAGTACCGTCCTGTTTTACGTATGAGACGGATCGGAGACGTCCAGAGGCTGTCAGATGGGCAGACCAAGGCGATCTGGAGACAAGGAGTGTGCTTTCTGCTGTGTTGGGGTCCAGGAGCGTTATGATGTCGCAGAGTGCACCGTCAATAACAGTGAAGTGTCACAGGATCGGAGAAGGTGGAACGTCACACGCAATTAGTCCCACTGTACTGAACTCTGTCTGGGCGAGTGCAGGTACGGCTGGAGCAGTGTTTGTGGAGACTGTAACAAATCAGATCTTGAACATTAACTCAGGACTTACCTAACTTGACTTCACTAACCAGTACATTCATTTAGTTAATTAGAATTCATTGGTGTATAAATTTACATAAAAACTGTGCTAACTGCAAGTTACTAGTAGAACAGAAGTTCGTTATCATTGTTCACAAGTAAACTTATACCCAGTTACAAACTTTCGGATAGAGTAGAGGAAAAACACAAATAAATAATTATAGCTTTTATACAGCTAACGCTAGAAATATGTTAGCAAATTTTGCACTCATTGAGTTTCAAAGTAATTAGCATTTATAATTAAAAATTGTTTCTGAAATAGAATACCATATTTTGGAAAATAAGACAGCAGAATTTAATAACAAGTATGGTTTTATCTAAAAGTCCACAATTAGAAGAATCTTCCATTTCTAATCATTTGCTTGAAGCATAATCTTTAATTATAATTTGTAAAAAGACAGAAAAAACAATAACTGAAATTAGTCTTAATTATTTTATCTTATAAGAAAAGAGGCTTCTGGGAGCCATTTTAGTCAATCTATGCAAGGTTATGAAACGAGCAAGATCTACACGCAAAATTATTGGACAGTAAACTACACACGATTGGGTACAGAATGAAGGTGGAAATTATGTCTAGCTTTATCTAAATTCCGTGTGCAAGAGTTTATATGGTCAGTATTTTTCAACGATTTACTGTGAACTGGCAGTTAATCTTAAGAACCGTGTTCAACTTCAGTAGTGACTACTGTGACAATAGGATGAGGCTATGAACTGTGTTATTTCCAAATAATATTTACTGTGCACATCGTTTTCACTGTGAATCTTTTATCTACTTGAAAGCAAAGTGATTTAAGAACATTAATAAATGATCGTGTTAATTAAATTCTGTCGCACATTAACTTTTGTCGCTTCAATGTTAGCTTACTGCACTCGAACAATCACGTTATCGATCGCCGACTGTAGTGCACGGTTAGCTATTTATCTGTGTATAAACTATAATAAATGGGACTCTACCTGGTATAAACCGTAGGTTATTCAACAACAAAGTGCAATTAAAGTATATGGACTGCAAATCTATTGCAGACTACATCATTTAAAATAGCCTACTTTAGACAACCACTTTTCAGCCATATTTGACAGAACGTAGCTGTCGGAGGTACAGGGTGTTTCAAAAATTACCGGTATATTTGAAACGGCAATAAAAACTAAACGAGCAGCGATAGAAATACACCGTTTGTTGCAATATGCTTGGGACAACAGTACATTTTCAGGCGGACAAACTTTCGAAATTACGGTAGTTACAATTTTCAACAACAGATGGCGCTGCAAGTGATGTGAAAGATATAGAAGACAACGCAGTCTGTGGGTGCGCCATTCTGTACGTCGTCTTTCTGCTGTAAACGTGTGCTGCTCACAACGTGCAAGTGTGCTGTGGACAACACGGTTTATTCCTTAGAACAGAGGATTTTTCTGGTGTTGGAATTCCACCGCCTAGAACACAGTGTTGTTGCAACAAGACGAAGTTTTCAACCGAGGTTTAATGTAACCAAAGGACCGAAAAGCGATACAATAAAGGATCTGTTTGAAAAATTTCAACGGACTGGGAACGTGACGGATGAAAATGCTAGAAAGATAGGGCGACCGCTTACGGCAACCACAGAGGGCAACGCGCAGCTAGTGCAGCAGGTGATCCAACAGCGGCCTCGGGTTTCCGTTTGTCGTGTTGCAGCTGCGGTCCAAATGACGCCAACGTCCACGTATCGTCTCATGCACCAGAGTTTACACCTCTATCCATACAAAATTCAAATGCGGCAACCCCTCAGCGCCGCTACCATTGCTGCACGAGAGACATTCGCTAACGATATAGTGCACAGAATTGATGACAGCGATATGCATGTGGGCAGCATTTGGTTTACTGACGAAGCTTATCGAAGCTTATTTTTACCTGGACGGCTTCGTCAATAAACAGAACTGGCGCATATGGGGAACCGAAAAGCCCCATGTTGCAGTCCCATCGTCCCTGCATCCTCGAAAAGTACTGGTCTGGGCCGCCATTTCTTCCAAAGGAATCATTGGCCCATTTTTCAGATCCGAAACGATTACTGCATCACGCTATCTGGACATTCTTCGTGAATTTGTGGCGGTACAAACTGCCTTAGACGACACTGCGAACACCTTGTGGTTTATGCAAGATGGTGCCCGGCCACATCGCACGGCCGACATCTTTAATTTCCTGAATGAATATTTCGATGATCGTGTGATTGCTTTGGGCTATCCGAAACATACAGGAGGCGGCGTGGATTGGCCTCCCTATTCGCCAGACATGAACCCCTGTGACTTCTTTCTGTGGGGACACTTGAAAGACCAGGTGTACCGCCAGAAACAATTGGACAGCTGCAGCAGTACATCTCATCTGCATGTGAAGCCATTCCGCCAGACACGTTCTCAAAGGTTTCGGGTAATTTCATTCAGAGACTACGCCATATTATTGCTACGCATGGTGGATATGTGGAAAATAGCGTACTATAGAGTTTCCCAGACCGCAGCGCCATCTGTTGTTGACAATTGTTAATTACTGTAATTTCGAAAGTTTGTCTGCCTGAAAATGTACTGTTGTCCCAAGCATATTGCAACAAACGGTGTATTTCTATCGCTGCTCGATTAGTTTGTATTGCCGTTTCAAATATACCGGTCATTTTTGAAACACCCTGTATATTAGGTAAATACGGCAACTAGCCCTGATGAGGCAAACTGAGGAGCTACTTGCTTAAGAAGTAGCGGCGTCGGTCTGATAAACACATGCGGTCGGAGAGCAGTGTGCTGACCACGTGCCCCTCCACATCCGCGTGTGATCTGAGGATGACACGGCGGCCGATCGGTACCGTTGGGACTTCATGACCTGTTCGGATTGAGTTAAGTTTCTTTTTTTTAAAAAAAATACGGCAATGCTTCAAGTCGTAGCTTGCAACAACGTCGCGCACAGCGGCCAGCGCGGCTTCCACTGTTGCTATGTGGGTGTTAGTCTCCTGTTGCAGTCAAACGGTCAGCCAGGATGTCCGTATGTAATTGTTCCAAATATCAGTGGCGTACTGCGGTTGTAAAGGTTGGGGAGACTCTGCAGTTATTATAGGGAGAGAAAATAGTACAATAAACAATAATGCATCAAATAAAACAACATCAACTACTACTACTACCACAACCACCACCACTAATAATAATATTAATAATAATAACTAACTTTTTCATGAAATGATGACTGATTTATAGAACTCCAGCAGTAGGAGAAGAAGCACTTAAATTTTCTTGTACACAAATGCAATGCACCTATCTTTTCTTCCCACAAATAAGTCTATAACTCGGTCTACAAAGATCTGATCACTGGATAGCTCCCCAAGTAGTGTCTTTTTTATTGCTAACGTGCTCAAACACTACTGCCGGATGTTGGACATTTAATTCCTTAAATAATTTTTCACTCGTTTCACTGCTTGCTGTAGTTGCGGGTAGGGTCAAAACCAAACGCAGGAACTTCGTTGTTTCTTCATTAACGGAGTCTAAATCATTGTTGACAATGTACCTTAAGAGGATTCTTGGAGATAAGTGTTTTTTCTCATCAGCGTATATGTTACACAGTTCATTTTCAAGTTGTTCTTGTTTGAAAAATTGGTACTCTTCTAATAATTAAAGCAGTTTCAACTTTGGGAATTCTTTTTGATAGTTCGGGAAACACTTTTCGTTCAAAAGTTCAACAATCTGATTTTGGGGAATGTCTTGAAACCTTCTTTCCATCTGAACAATTTGAAAATCCACTGTATCGATAAGTTAGTGCCCTGAGAGATGTCTTTTGACTATCACAGAATGCTAAGTTGCCATTCAAACACAAGCTCCACTTAATGCACTCATCAACGAATGTTTCCGTTCTTAACTGTCATAAGTTTCTCAAAACAGTTCTTATTTCGTCGTTGCAAGCAGTTATATTGACACATTTTGACTGAAGAACATTAAAGAGATGATCAACATAAAGAAAGCACCCTTGGTAGAAGCAAACCAAGTAGACAAACGTAGGATCGTCCATCCGTCGTTTCATTCCCGCAGCACAGCTCAAGGAGTCTGGGTCCTACTGAGAGTCTGTATCATCAATTACTTAATTAAAAACACTGTATAGATCTGAGAAATCACTAGATATTGTTGAAACTGCCCTGGAACGAAAGTTCCAGCGAGTGTTGCTTGCATGTGGCAGTTTAAATCCTTTCTCATTTAGCAATATAGATCGTTTTGATGATTTGCTGAAAAACGAATAGAATGCAGTAAGATCACATACAAACATGCGTATTTGCCGTATGATTTTGGAGGCAAGGCATGTAACAGTAACTAATTCAGCTGGTGTGCGTAACAATGAATAAACGGGTCATAGGGACAGAACTGCTTCACCAATTGTTGTAGTCCTCTTTCTCTGCCCGTCATTACTGAAGCGGCATCATATGTTTGACTAACCACTTTTCCTTCCACATTCCATTCTTTCAATATTCCATGAATAATGCTTGAGAAACCTTCAGCAATTTTATCTCCAGGAACATCGTAAAATCCAACGAATCTTTCCTCAATTTTGTGTGCAATACAGTATCTGAAAATTATACTCATTTGACTCTTGCATGACACGTCTAATGTTTCATCAGCCTGAATCGAAATGAAATTGCAGTTCTGAATTTCAAATTTTATGTTCTCATTAACTGCCAGAGTTATCATTTCTATTACATCATTCTGTATATATGGAGAAGTTCCTTTAAAGGTTGAAAATGATGGTAGATTGTCTCATATTACCTGCTGTCCTTGAGTTAGTAAATCCAACAATTCTAGATAGTTACATTTGTTGCTGCAGGATTCGTCTTCTCGATGGCCACGAAAGGCTAGTTCTTGTTTACAAAGAAATACAATTGCCTGAATAAGAGGAGCCAATACTCTCCTGGTGGATGCAACTTGTTTGTTGTATTTTATTGCTGTCAGACGAGCGGCTTCAGAAAGGGTGTGCTCAATTCTACTTTTGCCCAATAACTGAAATGATTCTTTGTTCTGCGCGTGACGTTTTGATATCTGATGCTTTTGTGCTTTCCTTTCAAATTTGCATTGTAAAAATGCCCTCTTTGCATCATTCCTTTTCACCACCAAACAGAAGACATGTATAAGAATATAATCTGTTATGAAGTGCCTTCGCAGTCAGCCAAGCATACTTTTCGTACCAGGCTGTCTATAAAGAGTGTTTTTGTTTGGCTTCACTTAAAACTACAGGAGGTTGTTTGTTCTTCAATTCGCACTTTTTTCGTGCTTTAAGGTAGAAAAAGGCGTTTTTAATAAAAGTTCTATAAGGTGTTCAGTTGCTGGCTCACTCATGTTAGTGACACAACGCAAATATGCACTAAAATCACTCAAGAATGATCATGAACACAAACCGCGCGACTGTTCACTTCCGTGTTGAAAGCCAACGTAGAAGCGGCAACTAGTCTCGATACCTGCTAGCAAGTACCATAAAACTGAATGACAAGTGTACTAACAAACAATCAGAAATTGGAAATATTTTCAATAATCATTTTTTTAAATGTTGTGGAGAAAATAGGATCTAGATCTTCACTAGAAGAGGCAAGGCTTCTAACAAACTGTGCAGTTTGAAACAACTGTATTTCCACCAACCTCTCCTTCTGAAATCAGTAAAATAATAAACTCACTGAAAAGTAAGAGCTCTTACAGAATTGATGGCATTTCCAGCAAGATATTTAAGGCTTGTTCCAGCCACGTATGTAATAGCTCTTTGGAGCAGGGTGTTTTCCCCGATAGACTGAAATATGCCATTGTAAAACCATTGCATAAAAAGGGGGATACGTCGGATGTCAACAACCATCGCCCAATCTCTCTTCTGACAGCACTATCAAAAATTTTTGAGAAAGTAATGTATTCAAGAGTAGCCTCCCATATTTGTAAAAATAAAGTACTAACAAAATGTCAGTTTGGTTTTCAGAAAGGCTTTTCAACAGAAAATGCTATATTCGCTTTCACTTATCAAATATTAAATGCTCTGAATAACCGGACATCACCCATTGGTATTTTTTGTGATCTCTCAAAGGCCTTTGATTGTGTAAATCATGGAATTCTTTTAGATAAGCTAAATCATTATGGTTTGAGGGGGCAGGGCACAAATGGTTTAATTATGCAGAAAGTTGAAATAAGTGGTTCATGTAATGTTCATGTAATGTTAAAACAACAGCTGATTCCTCAAACTGGGGGGCAATCAAGTACGGGGTCCCACAGGGTTCCGTCTTAGGTCCTTTACTGTTCTTGATATACATTAATGACTTACCATTCCATATTGATGAAGATGGAAAGTTAGTTCTTTTTGCTGATGATACAAGTATAGTAATAACATCCAAAAACCAAGAACTAAGTGATGTTATTGTAAATGATGTTTTTCACAAAATTATTAAGTGGTTCTCAGCAAACGGACTCTCTTTAAAGTTTGATAAAACACAGTATATACAGTTCTGCACAGTAAATGGCACAACTCCAGTAATAAATATAGACTTTGAACAGAAGTCTGTAGCTAAGGTAGAATTTTCAAAATTTTTGGGTGTGTCTATTGATGAGAGGTTAAACTGGAAGCAACACATTGATGGTCTGCTGAAATGTCTGAGTTCAGCTACGTATGCTATTAGGGTTATTGCAAATTTTGGTGATAAGAATCTCAGTTAATTAGCTTACTTTGCCTATTTTCATTCACTGCTTTCCTATGGTATCTTATTCTGGGGTAATTCATCGTTGAGTAGAAAAGTATTCATTGCTCAAAAACGTGTAATCAGAATAATTGCTGGAGCCCACTCACGGTCATCCTGCAGACATCTATTTAAGGATCTAGGGATCCTCACAGTAACCTCACAGTATATATATTCACTTATGAAATTTGTTGTTAATAATCCAACCCAGTTCAAAAGTAATAGCAGTGTGCATAGCTATAACACCAGGAGAATGGATGATCTTCACTATGCAGGGTTAAATCTAACTTTGGCACAGAAAGGGGTAAATTATGCTGCCACAAAAGTCTTTGGTCACCTACCAAACAGGATCAAAAGCCTGACAGATAGTCAACCAACATTTAAAAATAAATTAAAAGAATTTCTAGATGACAACTCCTTCTACTCACTGGCTGAATTTTTAGATATAAATTAAGGGAGGAGAAGGAAAAAAAAAGCTAGCTTAAACGTTAGTGTCATGCAATATTTTGTGTAATGCAGTATCTTGTACAGACATCTTGTATTAACCTGACATGTTCCACATCATTACAAAGTGTCGTATTCATGATCTATGGAATCAGTATTAATCTAATCTAATCTAATGTAGTGCAGCGCACCGGCCTTCGTGGAAGAAGGAAAGTGGCAATGCCACTAACGCTCAGGCGCGCACAGCCAGGTGAGGGAAGGGAGGCAGACACAGAGCAGTCGAGTCTCAAGCAAGCAGATAGACCAATACTCAGGGCGCTGCGGCGCGGGCTACAAAACTGATGTCTTCGCACATTTAGTGCTCTTAGTAGAACGTTGTTTATATTTTTGTTATGAATTACTGTTGCATCTTTTTTAAGTAGGCATACAGGGAAACTAAGTCTCAAAGTCTCCCCTCACGCTACGCCACTGCCAGATATAATAAATGGAATAAGAAATCTACTTATTCCACCAGCGTATGTAGACGTGAAGAGAGTGAGTCCACTGCAATGTCTGTAGGTGGCGAAATAGGTGGTGTTTTCAGCGCCTTTAGCGGGCAGAAATCCCTAGGTAATAATTCAGTGGACATGTGCATGATCGTGCGGTGGGTGAGGTCGGGAACCACCTCATGGAGAGCCATGAAATCACCTGCAATGACCATTTCAGCGACGCAAAGGAAGACACAGTGCAGTTGTAGATTGGGTGCCAAGTCCATAGTGGCAGTAGCAGTTTCGTGAACCTCGTTCGCGAAACTATTAGCGACTTGTAAGTCAGTCAGCAATGTGCCAGAAGGTGGAGAATCGAGTATGTGAGGGAGCACACTTGTGTCAGAATCTATGCCCACATGATAAAGGCTTCCTGTTGTGCAATCCGTAAGATATAAACTCCGTGATGTGCAGACTTCAGGCCGTTAAATCAGTATAGGTAATGACATGGTGGTCTGCAGTTACAAGCTTTGGCATTGAAACGTGTACGAAGCCAGCAGTGGCATGTGGGTGATGGGCTGCTTTTTGTGGTATCAGTTGATCCACTTCCTACATCATTGCTGAGCATGGCAGCAACCCTGGATCTACGATATTTCCGGACTGGGGCAAAAACTTATCTGCCCATCCCCTTCAAGAGTTTGAGATAAGCTGGCAAAAATTAAAAAAAAAAAATGATTTGTCTAAATACGTTCATGTTATGGGTTCCACTAGCAAGAAATAATCCAAATACATGTCTTTTTCTCTGTAAATTATACTATCTTGTACTTGCTTTCACATTTTTCAGTTAACATCAAGTAACCTATAATGGACTGCAATCCTCCATCCAACCAATTTATTTATGTACATCCATTTTGCTGAAGAATGACTTTGCATGTTTTTAAATAATTACACTACTGGTCATTAAAATTGCTACACCAAGAAGAAATGCAGATGATAAACGGGTATTCATTGGACAAATATATTATACTAGAACTGACATGTCGTTACATTTTCACGCAATTTGGGTGCATAGCTCCTGAGAAATCAGTACCCAGAACAATCACATCTGGCCATAATAACGTCCTTGATACGCCATGGTATTGAGTTAAATAGAGCTTGGATGCCGTGTACAGGTACAGCTGCCCAGGCAGCTTCAACACGATACCACAATTCATCAAGAGTAGTGACTGGCGCATTGTGACGAGCCAGTTGCTCGGCCACCATTGACCAGACGTTTTCAATTGGTGAGAGATCTGGAGAATGTGCTGGCCAGGGCTGCAGTCGAACATTTTCTGTGTCCTGATTGCTCCGTACAGGACCTGCAACATGCGGTCGTGCATTATCCTGCTGAAATGTATGGTTTCGCAGGGATCGAATGAAGGGTAAAGCCACGGGTCGTAACACATCTGAAATGTAACGTCCACTGCTCAAAGTGCCGTCAATGCGAACAAGAGGTGACCGAGACGTGTAACCAATGGCACCCCATACCATCACGCCAGGTGATACGCCAGTATGGCGATGACGAATACAAGCTTCAAATGTACTTTCACCGCGATGTCGCCAAACACGGATGCGACCATGAGGATGCTGTAAACAGAACCTGGATTCATACGAAAAAATGACGTTTTGCCATTCGTGCACTCAGGTTCGTCGTTGAGTACACGATCGCCGGCGCTTCTGTCTGTGGTGCATCGTCAAGGGTAACCGCAGCCATGGTCTCCGAGCTGATAGTCAATGCTGCTGGAAACGTGGTCAAACTGTTCGTGTAGATGGTTGTTGTCTTACGAACGTCCCCATCTGTTGACACAGGGATCGAGACGTGGCTGCACGATCCGTTACAGCCATGTGGATAAGATGCCTGTTATCTCGACTGCTAGTGATGCGAGGCCCTTGGGATCCAGCACGGCGTTCCGTATTACCCTCCTCAACCCACCGATTCCATATTCTGCTAACAGTCATTGGATCTCAACCAACGCGAGGAGCAATGTCGCGATATGATAAACCGCAATCGCGATGGTGTACAATCCGACCTTTATCAAAGTCGGAAACGTGATGGTATGCATTTCTCCTCCTTACACGAGGCATCACAACAACGTTTCACCAGGCAATGCCGTTCAGCTACTGTTTGTGTATGAGAAATTGGTTGGAAACTTTCTCCATGTCAGCACGTTGTAGGTGTCGCCACCGGTGCCAACTTTGTGTGAATGCTCTGAAAAGCTAATCATTTGCATATCACAGCATCTTCTTCCTGTCGGTTAAATTTAGCGTCTGTAGCACGTCATCTTCATGGTGTAGCAATTTTAATGGACAGTAGTATATGTTACCTAGACGAATGTATCCCCAAAATTGTATTACTCTAAATTGATTGTTTTTGGGTGTTGCGGTTTTGTACCGCATACATGTAGCTGGCAACTTTGACCATCCCTGTGAGATGCAGTACCAGTTTTGATATTTTGGGGTGGTCCTACGAAATTAAAAAGGACGACAAAAAATAAATAGCTTCTAACATGCGAAAGCTGCATAAAAGGGTGACACTGGTCGGCCAACAGGTTGTAAAGTTTCATGTGCCAACTTTTAAACCCCTCCAACAGCTGAGGCTTCAGTCATGTATTAATGTGCATGTCTGACTGCCTCCTGTTGTAATAGATTTATGGTAGTATGAATATCCACACACGTAGTTCCTGTATAGTGTGTTTTGTTGATTGGTGGTTTTGTTTGGGGAGGAAAGGGATCAAACTGCGTGGTTATCAGTCCCATAGTGTTTTGTATAGGTAGAGATTTTATAGTGCATTCAATTTCATTTCAATTATGAAGTGCACTGAGCAGTGGAAGACAAAGTGAAGGAAAATATGAGAACACTTTCCTAGCATTTGTGGACATAAGTAAAGCTTGCGATAATGTAAGGTGGAATAATATGTTCTCATTCTTTAAAAGATTGGACCTAAAATACAAAGACAAACGAATAATCTCCAACATCTACAAAACACAGGGGCATAATTATGGCTTATCACCTCTATTTTTAAACATGGGCTGTATGAAGTGAAGCGAAAAAAAAATCGAGAGGGGAATGAAAATGTACGGGGAGCAGACATTAGTTATTAAGGACCAGTATGTGCCTAGTAAGATGATTAAGGACGGAAAAAAGACCCACCGTGGTTTTGATAACAAAATTCGGAAAATGTTGGTGAAACAGACATCGTTGCACTCTAGTTTCGGAAAAGAACACGGAAATGTCAGTAGTTAACAGTTAGTAGATATTTGTTCATCTGATAAAAAGTTCGATGCTCGAAGTACTTGCCAACTTCCACCATCATACATTAGCGAAAGATCTTACTGAAAATATCTGAGGACATTATGGTGATACGTAAGATTACTAAGCGCGTCGAAGGCTTGTGTTACATACCGTAGCTCGTCGTACAGTTTGATGCGGCAACAGAAGCACCAAAATGAAAGCTGAAGCTTAAAATTTCGCGCTTAAAAATCATTCACGCAGGGGGATATTGTAGACATACCAGTGCTTGATCGTCTCACAGACTCGGGTATGAGGACACAGAAATAAACATCCCCGACGTTGAGAAGCAGCTGAAACAGCTGAAAACGTATTAACTTGCCAGGTCTAGATGGAATCCTAATTCGGCTCAACAGAGAAAGCTCTGCGGCATTAGCCATTGTTGCCCAGTGGAAGGTACCAAGCGACTCAAAAAAAAGCTCAGGTGACTCCTATATGACAGAAGGGTAAAAGAATAATCTCGGATAATTACAGACCAATATGACTAACATCGGTTTTCTGCAGAATTACTGAGCACATTCTACCTAGAATACAGTAAAATTCCTTCAGAGAGAAAAAATTTCTGCCACAAAACCAGCACGGATTTGGAAAGCATCGCTCGTGTGAAACTCAGCTTGTCCTTTTCTCGCAAGACATGCTCCGAATCATGATAGAGGGCAAACGGCAGATTTGGTATTCCTAGATATCCAGAATGTGTGAGACTCAATGCCGCACTGCAGCCTGTTAACAAAGGTTTGAGCATATGGAACAGTTTCTCAGGTATGTGAGTGGCTCCAAGACTTCTTAAACAATAGAACGCGTAATGTTTTCGGGGACGGTAATTGTTCATCAGAGACATAAGTATGCCCAAAGAACAAACTCGGATCTAGGGGGCGGGGGTAAAGTGGGATATCTGCCCCGGGCGGCAATTTTAGGGGGCACCAAGTACATAGTCTTCTTTCACAGAAGTCCATAGCTTCGGACTACAATTGTGGAAATAGACGACTAACAAGAATAGCTGGTAAGAAAGATAACGTATTACCTACTGGGTGAGTCCAAGAAAATGAAATTTTGACAGAAATTTTTTGCCGGGTCCTACACTACTAACGGCCAGTTGTACAGTTCCCGATTAGCAGCCGCTATTCCGGGAACAGCGCGGAAAACGCGTTGTATGAACACGTAATGAAGCCTAACCGGAGAATAAAAGCAGGATAACCAAACTAGTCATTCTAGCAGGGTTGGTGAAGTTAACTGCAGAATAAGTTTTGATAATGGCAGGAATAGTTACAACATTTGTGATGACAGGATTGTTTGTTAGAATGGGGAAGGAGAAGAAAAGGAAACATCAGACAAATTATGTGGAAGAATACGTCAATTCCAAAATTACATAAAATTTTTTACTTCTACTACTTTTCGATCTCAAGCTTGAGAAACTGGATCTTGTTAATGAAACGTGAAACTATTTCCTAAAGTAAAACTTTTTGCCTGTAATAGGCATATCAGGCATTTGATATTGTTACTTCGTGAGTTATATTCTGTCGTGTTGTTATGTAAATGAGGTAGATAAAAATGAATATTTGTGCCAAAACATTCTCGCTTATTTGGCGTGTGTTGCAATTGCTGCAATGTTAGAAAGGGTGTTTCGTTTTGTCCAGCAGACAGTGACTAAATGGAGGTAATCAAATCGAGGAACCACACCAGTCTTCATATTACCAGCTTTTTCAGTATCAGATAACGACATTTTGATTTTCCACGTAGCAAAACGTTGACGAACTTTGATTAAGCAATAGATTTTTATGCGGAAAGGAAGGCACGCGGATAAAAGACAAAAAAGTGCTGGAACCTAAGGAGTGAAGAAATGTGCACTGTCTTTCTTGTTTGTTGTCTTTAATGGTTTCATGTTTCTTATATTTAATTTCATGTCACTCAAAAGAGAAAGTTGTTAGCTAATAGGCAATAAAGAGTGCAAATTTTCTGAAGAATTCTTATTCTCCTGGCCACAAATAATCCCACCCAGTATTAATTGTGAGTTTTTTTTTTTTTTTTTTTTTTTTTTAAGTGGTGGTAGGATGTCAAACCAGCCGACCGGGAGCGGAAGAGGCACCACAGGACATTTCAATTTCCACTCTCCTGAATATAGGCTTCATGGCTTCCATTAGACGATATAAGCGTTTGATTCCATATAGTGAATACAGAGAAGTACAGTGTGAAGAGGTGTGCTACTGCACTTTGGCAAATTTAACACCAAATAACATGCCTTACATTCCATCGAACATAATATATGTTATATATATCAAACTCTTCAAAAAGATGTGCGCTACAAAAAGGACTTATTTTTCAAAAAACGATTTTTTATACATTTTTGACGTCCCATCTCAAACGTCCGAGTGGGGGAGGGCGCCACTTCAAGTTTTTGCCCCGGTTCAGAAATAACGTAGATCCGGGACTACCGAGGGAATGTCATACGACGGCGCTGTTGTTCTCGATAGGCAGAAGTGACATGATGGATGAGGTGAGCAGCAATCTGCGACTGTTTACTAATGACACACTAGGGTACGAGAAAATGTCATCGTTGAGTGGTTGTAGGAACATAGAGGATAACGTAGACAGAATTTCTATTTCGTGTCATGATGGGTAGCTTGTTCTAAATGTAGAAAAATGCAAGTTAACGCAGATGTGTAGCAAAACAACCCCATAATATTAGAATAAAGTATTACTGGGGTGCTGACTGACACAGTTACGTCGATTACTAACCCTTTGAGGACGGAAACCGTACCGCTATGGAGGCAGCTATATTATCACGCATGCCTACGAACGCACAGACGTTTCACTATCTGTCGCTTGTATCTGCGGCGTAGTTGCGATTGCTCTCTTCTGTGACTGAATGGTGCTGACATCTCTTGCGAACATCTGGATCTACTTGCCTTTTCAGGAGACATGTATACAGTCGATCTATGGGAAATAAATTCGATACTTGAGCTTTTGTTTGGTGAGAATGATGCTTTAGAAAGGTTTGAGTGGCGATCAATTTAGGGAAATACTGCTAAATGAAGACTCAGCTATGGAATATGGTAGTGATTTCATATACCACAAAGACTGAAAAGATAAAACGAAGAGTCATTGAATGACGTTGAAATTCTTCACGAAGCGCGCCCGTCACAGGTGAGAAAGTAGGAAAAAGTCGGGAACAGTGAGTACAGATGTCTGACAGACGGCGTGTTTACACCCCAGATTTACGCTTTTCTAACGTTAATGCTAGAGTGAATCCTTAATGTGTACTAAGTAAGAAACCTAGTGAAAGTGAATGTTTTGAGATTTTATTTGACACGCAATTCATAGCATACATTGCCAGTAAAACTTACAGCTTTTACAGATTAGTGAATGATCGATGTGAAGGATCTTCCAGGGACATATAGTGGACGAATACAAACGCAGACGAGACATATCAGGTTTCAGCAGCCTGCATACTGATGGCTCACATATAAAAGAATGGGATGAAGGACTGTTAGTCTACAGACCCACTGGCCCAACACATATCTTTTAGAAACTAATGCCTACGGACAGATTTCTGACAGTTCTTCGAATGCTACATTTTAGTGATGCAGGCGTGTTTTGAGACTCCGGGAGGATGAACAGGCTTTATAAAATAAAGTATATTGTGAATTTTTTGACGGAGAAATTCATATCAATTCTAAATCCATTCAGAGATTTCTCCATTGACAAGTCTTTAATACAGTGGAAAGGTAGACTTCTATTCAAACAGATTTTGATGCTGAAATTATATTCATTTTAGATATTATACTGTAAACAGGAAGGGGAACAGAAGCTGAAGATACTTTTGGCCCTGGAGTTTCTGGCACTGTTGTAACTACTCTGTTGAAATCTTACCTCAACAAAAAAATTTACGCTTCCATGTTACAGTTATCAAGTAATTAAATACAATAAAATGAGCTGAAGAGAAAACAGCAAGCCAATAACCTGTTTTATTTCGAAAACCTATGTAATTCAACAATCCCAGAACAGCTCAGTCCAGAAAAGCAAGTGAGTGTATAAAAACTTGGCCTTCAAAGGGTTAAATATCTGGGTGTAACATTACAAACCGATTTAAAGGTAAAGAACATGTAAAGTTGGCTGTAGGAAAGACGAATCGTCGACTTCGATTTGTTGGGAGAATTCTAGGAAAGGAGAATTCTAATACAGTGCAACTCATCTATAAAGGAGTCTGCACGTAGAATACTAGTGCGACCTGTTCTTGAGTACTGTCTGGGTGTTTGGGATTCCCGCCAGGTCGTATTACAGGAAGACGTCGAAGCACATCAGAGGAATACTCCTAGACATGTCAGCGGTAGGTTTGATCAACACGCGAGCATTACGGCCATGCTTTGTGAAGTCAAAAGGGATTTCCTGGAAAGAAGATGACTTTCTTTTCGCGAAACACTATCGAGAAATTCTTGAGATCCAGCATTTTAGGCTGACTGCAGAACGTCTCTACTGCTGGTAAGAGCCATGAAGACAAGATAAGAGAAATAAGCACTCATACGGAAGAACATTTGCGAGCGAGACCATGGGATGGCTTGCAGAGCACCTATGTAGATGCGGATGTAGAGGGTTCACATAAACATAGTCCTTCTAGTCAGATCTAAGGAAGATTTATTTGTTAGATCTGTTGACAGGAATAGACAGCATACTTAGCACAAAATACGATGGATAAACAAGGCATAGGTGAATTTGAGGAAGCGCAGTGGGCAGGAGAGCACCGATGCACTGAACATCAAAATCGAGAATGATGCAGTAATAGAAACGAAAGAATTCTGTCATCTAGCAAGCATGGTTGCATAGGATGGTCGGAGCAAGCATGATACCAGAAGTAGATTGCCACAGATAACGAAGGCTATTTTCAATTCAGAGACTCTAGTACTACCAGTTATTGATGTGGAAATCAGGAAGAACTTCCTGTTTGAAAATGAAACGGGAACCAACAGAAATATGGGGAAGAACAAACTGCAAATATTTAAATTAAGATACTCTATATTTGGTGGTACTCAGGAAGAATGTTAAAAATTAAATGACATGGTAATACATGAATGAAGGCGTACTAAAAAGAATAGCTGAAGGTAAGAAACCTGTGGAAGATCTTTGCCAAAAGAAGGGGCTGCTTAGTGGGATATCCGATATTATTCAGGCCAATGGCTCGGTCATGGGCTAGCGCCATGGACTTCCCTAAACAAGATAAAACACTCATTTAGAACAGGATTGAGTAGAATGGAGTACGTCCACAATATCACACAGGTGACGCACAGAATTAGAAAGCTCCTAACGAACTTGATGCGTTCGAACTTTCGAGTACTCATGGTAAAAAGTTTTCTTGTGGTCCCAAAATGTCATAGTTGCAATGACCACAGTGAAGCTGTAAAATTTTGCAAATCCGAAATTGGTACTTTAGGCTTTACAACACTAGCAGGCTAGGAAGCACCAGGAATGTACTGTCATCTGTTTCGGTTGTTTTCGAACTTGATGACAATGCCACTATGGCAGTGTGGCATCAGTATGTGTGGCACCGACTGTGATGCATGCTCTCAGGAGCTGAATGACTCCCTGCAAGAAATGTTGGACCTGAAGGTGCTGGGAGCAGACACAGTACTACATTACGTCTCTAATGAAATATTACAAATAGTCACAAATACGAAACCTAGACCTGGGCAGAAAGGGCCTCAAGATAGATTACGGACACTGCAGCAAAACCTGTTGCAAGCAATCACAGAGAAGTAGCACATATTTCATATGTGGCAGATGACACAAAACCCTACCACTAAGAGCTTACTAAATCTCCTGCAGTGGGAAATCAAGGCGGCAGTTGAAGATCACTGCACCCAGTCGTGAGTAGACTGAGTGTCTGCACTAGACATTAAATATGTCACTGCTTGGAAAGAGATTTGGTGTTATGGCGAGACACACAGGATATCTGCGAAACAGATGATCTGACAGGCAGACGTGTTCGCTGAGAACTTAACATCAGTGGAACAACCCTCTGACCCTATGCACATAGCACTGGTCAACGAGCAGCTCCGTTGTATCTGATGACATGAGCTGAGGATGACCGTACTGACCTCATCGCAGCAGAAGAGATCAAACAGCAGCTCCACGTGTCAATGGTCAACGCCCATAATCCTGGAAGGGCCGACCTGGTGACAAATGAGAGGCTCAGACAACTTCTGTACATCGATGAAGTTTGTTGTTGTTGTCTTCAGTCCTGAGACTGGTTTGATGCAGCTCTCTATGCTACTCTATCCTGTGCAAGCTGCTTCATCTCCCAGTACCTACTGCAACCTACATCCATCTGAATCTGCTTAGTGTACTCATCTCTCGGTCTCCCTCTACGATTTTTACCCTCCACGCTGCCCTCCAATGCTAAATTTGTGATCCCTTGATGCCTCAAAACATGTCCTACCAACCGATCCCTTCTTCTAGTCAAGTTGTGCCACAAACTTCTCTTCTCCCCAATCCTATTCAATACTTCCTCATTAGTTATGTGATCTACCCATTTAATCTTCAGCATTCTTCTGTAGCACCACATTTCGAAAGCTTCTATTCTCTTCTTGTCCAAACTATTTATCGTCCATGTTTCACTTCCATACATGGCTACACTCCAAACAAATACTTTCAGAAACGACTTCCTGATACATAAATCTATATTCGATGTTAACAAATTTCTCTTCTTCAGAAACGCTTTCCTTGCCATTGCCAGTCTACATTTTATATCCTCTCTACTTCGACCATCATCAGTTATTTTACTTCCTAAATAGCAAAACTCCTTTACTACTTTAAGTGTCTCATTTCCTAATCTAATTCCCTCAGCATCACCCGATTTACTTTGACTACATTCCATTATCCTCGTTTTGCTTTGTTAATGTTCATCTTATATCCTCCTTTCAAGACACTGTCCATTCCGTTCAACTGCTCTTCCAAGTCCTTTGCCGTCTCTGACAGAATTACAATGTCATCGGCGAACCTCAAAGTTTTTACTTCGTCTCCATGAATTTTAATACCTACTCCAAATTTTTCTTTTGTTTCCTTTACTGCTTGCTCAATATACAGATTGAATAACATCGGGGAGAGGCTACAACCCTGTCTCACTCCTTTCCCAACCACTGCTTCCCTATCATGCCCCTCAACTCTTATGACTGCCATCTGGTTTCTATACAAATTGTAAGTAGCCTTTCGCTCCCTGTATTTTACCCCTGCCACCTTTAGAATTTGAAATAGAGTATTCCAGTCAACATTGTCAAAAGCTTTCTCTAAGTATACAAATGCTAGATACGTAGGTTTGCCTTTTCTTAATCTTTCTTCTAAGATAAGTCGTAAGGTCAGTATTGCCTCACGTGTTCCAACATTTCGACGGAATCCAAACTGATCCTCCCCGAGGTCCGCATCTATCAGGTTTTCCATTCGTCTGTAAAGAATTCGCGTTAGTATTTTGGAGCCGTGGCTTATTAAACTGATAGTTCGGTAATTTTCACATCTGTCAGCACCTGCTTTCTTTGGGATTGGAATTATTATATTCTTCTTGAAGTCTGAGGGTATTTCGCCTGTCTCATACATCTTGCTCACCAGCTGGTAGAGTTTTGTCAGGACTGGTTCTCCCAAGGCCGTCAGTAGTTCTAATGGAATGTTGTCTACTCCGGGGGCCTTGTTTCGTCTCAGGTCTTTCAGTGCTCTGTCAAACTCTTCACGCAGTATCGTATCTCCCATTTCGTCTTCATCTACATCCTCTTCCATTTCCATAATATTGTCCTCAAGTACATCACCCTTGTATAAACCTTCTATATACTCCTTCCACCTTTCTGCCTTCCCTTCTTTGCTTAGAACTGGGTTGCCATCTGAGCTCTTGATATTCATACACGTGGTTCTCTTCTCTCCAAAGGTCTCTTTAATTTTCCTGTAGGCAGTATCTATCTTACCCCTAGTGAGATAAGCTTCTACATCCTTACATTTGTCCTCTAGCCATCCCTGTTTAGCCATTTTGCACTTTCTGTCGATCTCATTTTTGAGATGTTTGTATTCCTTTTTGCCTGCTTCATTTACTGCATTTTTACCCAAGGATTTCTAGCAGCCCTCGTCTTTGTACCTACTTTATCCTCTGCTGCCTTCACTACTTCATCCCTCAGAGCTACCCATTCTTCTTCTACTGTATTTCTTTCCCCTATTCCTGTCAATTGTTCCCTTATGCTCTCCCTGAAACTCTGTACAACTTCTGGTTCTTTCAGTTTATCCAGGTCCCAAATCCTTAATTTCCCACATATTTGCAGTTTCTTCAGTTTTAATCTGCAGGTCATAACCAATAGATTGTGGTCAGAGTCCACATCTGCCCCTGGAAATGTCTTACAACTTAAAACCTGGTTCCTAAATCTCTGTCTTACCATTATATAATCTATCTGATACCTTTTAGTATCTCCAGGGTTCTTCCACGTATACAACCTTCTTTCATGATTCTTAAACCAAGTGTTAGCTATGATTAAGTTGTGCTCTGTGCAAAATTCTACTAGGCGGCTTCCTCTTTCATTTCTTAGCCCCAATCCATATTCACCTACTATGTTTCCTTCTCTCCCTTTTCCTACACTCGAATTCCAGTCACCCGTTACTATTAAATTTTCGTCTCCCTTCACTATCTGAATAATTTCTTTTATTTCATCGTACATTTCTTCAATTTCTTCATCATCTGCAGAGCTAGTTGGCATATAAATTTGTACTACTGTAGTAGGTGTGGGCTTCGTATCTATCTTGGCCACAATAATGCGTTCACTATGCTGTTTGTAGTAGCTTACCAACATTCCTATTTTCCTATTCATTATTAAACCCACTCCTGCATTCCCCCTATTTGATTTTGTGTTTATAACCCTGTAGTCACCTGACCAGACGTCTTGTTCCTCCTGCCACCGAACTTCACTAATTCCCACTATATCTAACTTTAACTTATCCATTTCCCTTTTTAAATTTTCTAACCTACCTGCCCGATTAAGGGATCTGACATTCCACGCTCCGATCCGTAGAACGCCAGTTTTCTTTCTCCTGATAACGACATCCTCCTGAGTAGTCCCCGCCCGGAGATCCGAATGGGGGACTATTTTACCTCCGGAATATTTTACCCAAGAGGATGCCGTCATCATTTAATCATACAGTACAGCTGCATGTCCTCGGGAAAAATTACGTCTGTAGTTTCCCCTTGCTTTCAGCCGTTCGCAGTACCAGCACAGCAAGGCCGTTTTGGTTAAAGTTGCAAGGCCAGATCAGTCAATCATCCAGACTGTTGCCCCTGCAACTACTGAAAAGGCTGCTGCCCCTCTTCAGGAACCACACGTTTGTCTGGCCTCTCAACAGATACCCCTCCGTTGTGGTTGCACCTACGGTACGGCCATCTGTATCGCTGAGGCACGCAAGCCTCCCCACCAACGGCAAGGTCCATGGTTCATGGGAAGTATATACCTGAAAACCTGGGAGTAGGCAAAGATCGTGCCAATTTCAGAACTAGGGAAGAATCCATTTGTTGCAAAAGATACTGCCCTGTCAGCCTGCTTCTGGGGCATTCCAGCATTTTGGAGCGGCTATACCTATTAGGAGCTCAGATTTCAGCTAGGTCATTCTATGACGTACCTGCTGAGCGAGTGCGACCTTCCGTTCTCCCGCTCTCTCGTGTTCGTGCTGAATTTGGACTGTCTACACGTCGGAACATCCGCATCAGAGTCCTACAGGGCTTTGTACTAGGACCAGTGTTATATGCTCTCATTACGTGTGGCCTGGCACAGGTCAGAAACACCCAGCTGGCCATATGTTGCGATGACATGCTGTTCCTGAGTAAGAGCAGAGACCCGATTCTAAACCCACGATTAACGTTCGTCTCACGATTTAGAAGACTCTTCTGCTACTTAGTGATTATGCAGATATTATCTGGGGTAACGGCACATAATAGCGTGTCAAAAACTGGCCTCTTGCGCTGGCGCTGTACTACCGCCAAACTATCCAACGTGGCTGGTTCACCAGATGGCATGCATCCCATACCTTTTACTCACTTCTACACAATTTCGCGAGCATCAGTACCCACTGGCCAGATCTGCTGCGCATATAAAGTGCCAGGAAGTAACTGACAGAACAAAAGTAATTGAAAGACTTATCCTCCACCACATCATGGCAGAAAGTATAACCCAGGAAATATATTTTGGCTGTCGGGAAAGCGATACGAAGTTCCATTTGTACCTGTATGATTTCATCTCTCTTGCCTCTAGTCGACGGTCGATCTTGGATGTGGTCACACTGTGTCTGTTTTTGGGAACGATCTGAACCTGAATTGCCAGCCTTTGACAACCTTGTTTGTCATTAAGTGTCATCGACAGAACAGTGAAATTTCGTTCACTCAGCTAGCGGGACTAGCACAATGTTTTGTTACAGTGCAATTGTTGAGTTCCCTAAACTGGGCTGCACTCATCTTACATTAAGGAGGAGGGATTTGAACTTACGATGTGTCTGTGGATGCAGAACTACTTCATGAATTGCAATAGCAATTGCAAGACAAGGAAGTGAAACATCAACCGCAGATCCAATTACTTCCTGCAGCTGTTTCGCGGACTGCCGTCCCACCAGCGTCCGCAGCCTCAGACGAAAATTCCGGACGGTGGGTAGCTTATCAGCGTCGTCTTCGTCTTTGCTTTTCGGCGTTTCAGATAATTTCATATGACCAGCAAAATCCATTATTTTTGTTCTCGTCGCCTTCTGCTTTTTCGTGTTTGCTACGTAAGCTGATTTCATCAGGCTATCATAGTGGCTTATCTTTCACTGAAATTTGTGATTTGTGACTTCCTACTTTGCTAAGGAAATGCCTGTAGTCGTCGCTCGATTAGAATTCCTTCAGCGTCAAAGCTTCGGAATCAGTCTTACAGCACATGGATAAAATATTTAATTCGATGAAACCACCGTTGGCAATTTGAGAATGCCAATCCTCAATGCAATCAATCCTACATTGACAGAAAAAAATGAAAACACTAAAATATAATTAAAGTAGAGTAATGAAATTTCGGGAATAAATCCGTCTGGATTTCATATTTAAGTGTGTAAGTCGCAAGATCACAGATTAATGCAAGCGCGTGATAACCCATTGCAAATGTGAAATGCTCGTACATTAATTACCGGTGTAACCGCCAAAGTGTTGAATGCAAGCGTAAAAACGTTCATACATTGTTTCCAGAATGAGATTTTCACTCTGCAGGGCAGTGTGCGCTGACATGAAACTTCCTGGGAGATACATTGTGTTACACAGGTGCAGGTTGTCAGTTTGTGGGATGGAGTCTATGCCTTCTGCACTTGCTCGGTCAATACAAGATCTGTTAATGCTGTTTGTGGATGACGCTGGGGTTGTCGTCTGATGATGTCCCACATTTCATCGACTGGTAATAGATCTGGCTACTGAGCAGGCCAAGGCAACATTTTGACACTCTGTAGAGCAAGTCGGATTGCAACAGCGTATGTGGGCAGGCATTATCCTGTTGGAAAACATCCACTGGACTGCTGGCAGCACGACAAGTCAGATCACGAGGATGGCGACAGATTTGCAGTCGCCGTGTACGTGTAGTAATGAGAGTCCTCTTGCTGTCGTACGAAACCGCACCATAACTCCAGGTGTAGGGCCAGTGTGTCTAGCACGCAGATAGACTGGTTGCAGGACCGTAGCCTCCTTATAACTAAAGCACGGGCGTCACTGACACTGAGACAGAACAAACTTCCAACAGATAACACAACTGGCGTTCACTGTGGCCTCCAATGAGCTCTCGTTTGACACCAATAAAATCGCAAATTTAAGAATTTTTAACATAGTGCAGCCCCGTTAGCAACTGTGATAATTAAACATATAAAACGTCAGCCTCAGTTGCAACTAGGAACCAATCCTTAGCTAGGTTTCAGCTAAAATAATTTGGCCTTCTCCAGAAGCCATTGACACTAAACTATTGCATTCAAAAGTTTGATAGCGTCAAAAGTGTAAAACTGTAGCACCGTAGTACTCAGTCATAAATCTACATCACTCTTAGCTGAAGAGAAACGGCAGGCCCCACTGCGCGGACGAGGTCGGTAGGCCGCAAGAGCTGCTCTGGAACTAATCGCAGGGAACAGCTGTTTACCCAGCACCGCTGATGCTCCTGCGCATGCGCGCCTGGAAATATACAGGGTGTTACAAAAAGGTACGGCCAAAACATCTTGTATACAGGGTGTTACAAAAAGGTACGGCCAAAACATCTTGTATACAGGGTGTTACAAAAAGGTACGGCCAAACTTTCAGGAAACATTCCTCACACACAAGTAAAGAAAAGATGTTATGTGGACATGTGTCCGGAAACGCTTAATTTCCATGCTAGAGCTTATTTTAGTTTCGGCAGTATGTACAGCACTTTCTCGATTCACCGCCATGATTTCATACGGGATACTCTACCTGTGCTGCTAGAACATGTGCCTTTACAAGTACGACACGACATGTGGTTCATGCACGATGGAGCTCCTGCACATTTCAGTCGACGTGTTCGTACGCTTCTCAACAACAGATTCGGTGACCGATGGATTGGTAGAGGCGGACCAATTCCATGGCCTCCACGCTCTCCTGACCTCAACCCTCTCGACTTTCATTTATGGGGGCATTCGAAAGCTTTTGTCTACGTAACCCCGGTACCAAATGTAGAGACTCTTCGTGTTCGTATTGTAAACGGCTGTGATACAATACGCCATTCTCCAGGGCTGTATCAGCGCATCAGGGATTCCATGCGGTGGAGGGTGGATGCAGGTATCCTCGCTAACGGAGGACATTTTGAACATTTCCTGTAACAAAGTGTTGGAAGTCACGCTGGTACGTTGTGTTGCTGTGTGTTTCAATTCCATGATTAATGTGATTTGAAGAGAAGTAATAAAATGAGCCCTAACATGGAAACTAAGCGTTTCCGGACACATGTCCACGTATCATATTTTCTTTCCTTGTGTGTGAGGAATGTTTCCTAAAAGTTTGGCAGTACCTTTTGGTAACACCCTGTAGATGCATACACAGTAGCTACCTTCACGTTAGGAATTGGATAAATATAACCATTAAAACTGTTAATGGCGTAACCTGTAACCGAACTTACTTCTGAGGAAAACGAGAACCCTATAAACGGACTCTGAGCCTGTAAGAAAGACTAGCTATTACTCGACAAAATTATTCCTCAATTTTGAATACATTACTGTTCGACTAAACAAAGTGGAGTCAGGCGTCGGTGACTACAAAGACACCGTAACATCAGGACCGGTGAATCAAAGGTTGAAAAACTTCGAAAAAGTTCTTATTTCTCAATTGCAACTGGTCATTAACTAGGTTTTCTTTATCAAGCAACAGGGGTTTAAAGATTTGCAACTCATCAAGGATGTCAAGCCTAGTGCCTTTAACCTCGTAATTTAATAGCTCCGTTTTATTCGGTGGATTGGGAGAATGGGCCAATTGAAGGAGGCGCTCGGAAAAAGTCGGGTCACGCGTGCCATCACCACTTTTCCTGGGTATTATTTTAGAAGCTTTATTAAGAAAAGGCAAACCTACGTTTCTAGCATTTGTAGGCTTAGAGAAAGCTTTTGACAATGTTGACTGGAATACTCTCTTTCAAATTCTGAAGGTGGCAGGGGTAAAATACAGGGAGCGAAAGGCTATTTACAATTTGTACAGAAACCAGATGGCTGTTATAAGAGTCGAGGGATATGAAAGGGAGGCAGTGGTTGGGAAGGGAGTGAGACAGGGTTCTAGCCTCTCCCCGATGTTGTTCTATCTTTATATTGAGCAAGCAGTAAAGGAAACGAAAGAAAAATTAGGAGTAGAAATTAAAATCCACGGTGAAGGAATAAAAACTTTAAGGTTCGCCGATGGCAGTGTAATTCTGTCAGAGACTTGGAAGAGCAGCTGAACGGAATGGACAGTGTCTTGAAAGGAGGATATAAGATGAACATCAACAAAAGCAAAACGAGGATAATGGAATGTAGTCAAATTAAATCGGGTGATGCTGAGGGAATTAGATTAGGAAATGAGACACTTAAAGCAGTAAAGGAGTTTTGCTATTTGGGGAACAAAATAACTGATGATGGTCGAAGTAGAGAGGATGTAAAGTATAGACTGGCAATGGCAAGGAAAGCGTTTCTGAAGAAGAAAAATTTTTTAACATCGAGTATAGATTGAAGTGTCAGGAAGTCGTTTCTGAAAGTATTTGTATGGAATGTACCCATGTATTGAAGTGAAACATGGACGATAAATAGTTTGGACAAGAAGAGAATAGAAGTTTTCGAAATGTGGTGCTACAGAAGAATGCTGAAGATTAGACGGGTAGATCACGTAACTAATCAGGAGGTACTGAATAGAATTGGGGAGAAGCGGAGTTTGTGGCACAACTTGACTACAAGAAGGGATCGGTTGGTAGGACACGTTCTGAGGCATCAAGGGATCACCAATTTAGTATTGGAGGGCAGCGTGGGGGGTAAAAATCGTAGAGGGAGACCAAGAGATGAATACATTAGGCAGATTCAGAAGGACGTAGGCAGCGGTAGGTACTGGGAGATGAAGAAGCTTGCACAGGATAGAGTGGAGGTGCATCAAACTAGTCTCAGGACTGAAGACCACCACAACAACATGTTTTTTGTATCTAGCTGAGAGGGCTGTCCCTGTCTGGCCGATGCAATAACTCGGGCAATCACTACAGGTGATTTTGTACACCCCATATCGAGATAATTTGTCATTAGTACTCTTTAACGAGTGGGCCAAGTTCTTTTTGAGACTGTTATTCGTAGAATATGCACTCTTAGAGCCGTGGATCTTTAGGAGTCTTCCTATTTTATAAGATGCTTTGCCTGTGAAGGGAATAGAAAAGAATCTAAGGGAGTTATCCTGTGGTGCGACACCTAGTGTAGATGAGGTCGCAGTTTTCCTACATGTTTTCTTGTTAAAGAGCTGTCACACAATTTCTGGTTTATATCCTTTATTAGGTGTATACCTGACATGACCAGACTTTGGTTGCAATAATTTAGTGTCAATAGCTTCTGGGGAAGGCCAAATTATTTTGGCTGAAACCTAGGTAAGGATTGGTTTCTAGTATGAACTGGGACTGACGTGTTATATGTATAGTCACAAATGGCGGTGGTTTGTGATCACTGGAATGCATGCTACAGGTCATCTGGCTCAGAGCTGTCCTTGAAGTTTCCTATTTGTAACAGCTCTGTCTTACGGTCCCAACTGGTCCTCAAATTGCGTCTTCTACTAGTTTTTCCATTCGTCTGTAAAGAATTTGTGTTAGTATTTTGCAATCGTGATTTATTAAACTGATAGTTCGGTAATTTTCACATCTTTCTTTGGGAGTGGAATTATTATATTCTTCTTGAAGTCTGAGAGTATTTCGCCGATCTCACACATCTTGCTCAGATGGTAGGGTTTTGTCCGGACTGACTCTCCCAAGGCTGTCAGTAGTTCTAATGGAGTTTAATCTACTCCCGGAGCTTTGTTGCGACTCAGGTCTTTCAGTGCTCTGTCAAACTCTTCACGCAGTATCATATCTCCCATTTAGTCTTCATCTACATCCTCTTCCATTTCCATAATATTGTCCTCAAGAATATCGCCCTTGTATAGACCCTTATATACTCCTTCCACCTTTCTGCTTTCCCTTCTTTGCTTAGAACTGGGTTTCCATCTGAGCTCTTGATATGCATACAAGTCGTTCTCTTTTCTCCAAAGGTCTCTTTCATTTTCCTGTAGGCAGTATCTATCTTACCCCTCATGAGATAAGCCTCAACATCCTTACATTTGTCCTCTAGCCATCCCTGTTTAGCCATTTTGCACTTCCTGTCGATCTCATTTTTGAGACGTATGGATTCCGTTTTGCCTGCTTCATTTACTGCATTTTTATATTTTCTCCTTTCATCAATTAAATTCAATATTTCTTCTGTCACCTAAGTATTTCTACTACCCCTCGTCTTTTTACCTACTTGATCCGCTGCTGCCTTCACCACTTCATCCCTCATAGCTACCCATTCTTCTTCTACTGTATTTCTTTCCCCCATTCTTATCAATTGTTCCCTTATGCTCTCCATGAAACTCTGTTCAACCTCTGGTTTAGTCAGTTTATCCAGGTCCTATCTCCGTAAATTCCCACTTTTTTTGCAGTTTCTTCAGCTTTAGTGTATCATAACAGTAACGTGCGAGACTGTCACCACAAATGCGGAGAACGCAGTACCTGGCTCAGGTACATGATACAGAGGTGGGTGAATCTCCCACGCAGCTCACAAACAGCGATGCTGAACTCAGTGCGACAAGCCTTTACTTGATCCTTCCACCTTACTGGTCAACACACACAGCTGGCCGTACAGTTTTGCGACTACACAGCGCGGAAGTTTATAAATTCTTTCAGAGACTACTAATACGGTAGACTCTTTGAAAATCATCTCAGTTATAGAACACCTCACTGTGAATAACATTAAAAAGAATCAGCACCTAGTAACCTATCAAATTATCATAAAAATTATAGCAATCTAAAAGCTCAAGGATGATGAGGTGTTACCAAAAGCGGCGTACCTGTATAAAGGTGCTTTATTCGAAACTACGAGTTTCACTTCAGTACAGACGTATCTTCAAGTTTATTTGCCGAGAATACAAATCACCGTGTGAAACTTTTAGGAAATGATAGAAATAGAGAAGCATTCAGAAAAAAACGATGACAAGTACTCAAAATGGTTGTATTTTCATAATGTAGATGGACAACTATGGAGTCCCAGCATTCGGGAAGTTATCGACGTCAGGAGACAAACCACATTCGTGGGCTGTCATAATAAGTATGAGTACATCCAAAAGAAGCTTGTCAAAAGGTACAAAGCATGGCTGCTGAATGAGACACCCTAGAAAAAAAGTTGGGAAAAACAGATAATGAATGGGGCACTAGCGCTAACGAGGATAAAATATCTGAAAATTAACTAACGTCAAGGGGAAATACTATAATTAAGAACGAAGTGTCATCCAAAAAATAGTGGTGTAGTATGTAAATGCAACGTCGGGAGTGGAAGAAATCTGAGAAATAGCCTACCGGATAACATCCCATGGGATATATTACAGGATCCTCTAGACACCATCTGTAGAAAACCACTGTAAGTTAAACCTGAAATGACGTGTGGTATGCGTACTTCACATAGGATTTCAAGTTTTACTTACATTAGTTTTATACAGCTGGTGTCTACTGGATGGGCTATTTTTCAGATTTTTGCCAGTCTTGACGTTTCGGTTCCATAATAGAGTACTATTTTTCAGATGATACTGCGTTTGTAATTAAAGGACTTTCCCCAGGAGGAGGAAATTCATGTTTAATATCCCATCGGCAACGAGGTCATTAGAGACAGAGCACAAGCTTAGAGCAGAAAAGGATAGGGAAAGAAATCGGTCATGTCCTTTGAAAGGAACCATCCTGGGATGGACCGGTTTAGCAAAATTACGGAAAACCTAAATCACGATGGCCCCACGCAGGTCTTAACTGTCGTCCTGCCGAAAGCGAGTCCATTGTAATAACCACTGTGCCACCTCGTCCGGTAGTACTTTCCCTAGACGTTAGTTAATTTTTAGGCATTTTATCGCCGTTCACATTAGTGTTCCATTCATTATTTATTTTTTACCGCTTTTTTATAGGCCCGACTCATTCAGAAGCGATGATTTGTACATTTTGACAAGCATCTTTTGAGTGTGCACAGTTTTATTAAGACAGCCCAGCAATGTGGTTTGACTCTTAACGTGGGTAACTTCCCGAGTGCTGGGACTCCACAATTGCTCATCTACATTATGAAAATACAACCACTAAGACTATCTGTCGTCCTTTTTTCCTGAATGCCAATATTATGGTTCTGTATTTTTACCACTTCAAAAAATTTCACACGGTGATTTATATTCTTAGCAGATAAACCGAAAAATGCGTCAATACTGAAGTGAAACCGTAGTTTCGAATTAAGGACTTTCATACGGCTATGCATCTACTGGAAACACCCTATCATTCTTGAGTTTTTGATTGATATAATTTTTTATGATCTGAAGGGTTACTGAATATTTATTGTTTTTTTATTGTTATTCACAATGTCTCTGAGCTGTGGTTGCCCCCAGGAAGTTTTTTATAATATTCCTCTGCCCTTGTTTTACTTAACTTAATTTTTTCTTCCCTCTGTCCACAAATTTCTTTTCCACATTTCTCCTCACCTTTCCTTACTGCATTCTCAGTGAATCCACTGAACAAGATCAGCGGATAGGCTGTAACCCTATTTCAGTTACACTCCTGGAAATGAAAAAAAGAACACATTGACACCGGTGTGTCACACCCACCATACTTGCTCCGGACACTGCGAGAGGGCTGCACAAGCAATGATCACACGCACGGCACAGCGGACACACCAGGAACAATGGTGTTGGCCGTCGAATGGCGCTAGCTGCGCAGCATTTGTGCACCGCCGCCGTCAGTGTCAGCCAGTTTGCCGTAGCATACGGAGCTCCATCGCTGTCTTTAACACTGGTAGCATGCCGCGACAGCGTGGACGTGAACCGTATGTGCAGTTGACGGACGTTGAGCGAGGGCGTATAGTGGGCATGCTGGAGGTCGGGTGGACGTACCGCCGAATTGCTCAACACGTGGGGCGTGAGGTCTCCACAGTACATCGATATTGTCGCCAGTGGTCGGCGGAAGGTGCACGTGCCCGTCGACCTGGGCCCGGACCGCAGCGACGCACGGATGCACGCCAAGACCGTAGGATCCTACGCAGTGCCGTAGGGGACCGCACCGCAACTTCCCAGCAAATTAGGGACACTGTTGCTCCTGGGGTATCGGCGAGGACCATTCGCAACCGTCTCCATGAAGCTGGGCTACGGTCCCGCACACTGTTAGGCCGTCTTCCGCTCACGCCCCAACATCGTGCAGCCCGCCTCCAGTGGTGTCGCGACAGGCGTGAATGGAGGGACGAACGGAGACGTGTCGTCTTCAGCGATGAGAGTCGCTTCTGGCTTGGTGCCAATGATGGTCGTATGCGTGTTTGGCGCCGTGCAGGTGAGCGCCACAATCAGGACTGCATACGACCGAGGCACACAGGGCCAACACCCGGCATCGTGGTGTGGGGAGCGATCTCCTACACTGGCCGTACACCTCTGGTGATCGTCGAGGGGACACTGAATAGTGCACGGTACATCCAAACCGTCATCGAACCCATCGTTCTACCATTCCTAGACCGGCAAGGGAACTTGCTGTTCCAACAGGACAATGCACGTTCGCATGTATCCCGTGCCACCCAACGTGCTCTAGAAGGTGTAAGTCAACTACCCTGGCCAGCAAGATCTCCGGATCTGTCCTCCATTGAGCATGTTTGGGACTGGATGAAGCGTCGTCTCACGCGGTCTGCACGTCCAGCACGAACGCTGGTCCAACTGAGGCGCCAGGTGGAAATGGCATGGCAAGCCGTTCCACAGGACTACATCCAGCATCTCTACGATCGTCTCCATGGGAGAATAGCAGCCTGCATTGCTGCGAAAGGTGGATATACACTGTACTAGTGCCGACATTGTGCATGCTCTGTTGCCTGTGTCTATGTGCCTGTGGTTCTGTCAGTGTGATCATGTGATGTATCTGACCCCAGGAATGTGTCAATAAAGTTTCCCCTTCCTGGGACAATGAATTCACGGTGTTCTTATTTCAATTTCCAGGAGTGTAGTTCTCAATTACTGCTTCCATATTATACCCTCCGAGTCTAAGAACTATGTCTTTTCATACAAGTCTTAGAGAACCTTTCACTCCGAGTATTTTATCCCTGCTAACTTAATTCAGAAAATGTATCACAATGAACATTATCCTGCCTTCAACGCATTTCAAATGGTTCAAATGGCTCTAAGCACTATGGGACTTAAACATCTGAGGTCATCAGTCCTCTAGACTTAGAACTACTTAAACTTAGAACTACTTAAACCTAACTTAAGCGTAACTAACACTACACACATCCATGCCCGAGGCAGGATTCGAAACTGCGACCGTAGGAGCAGCGCGGTTCCGGACTGAAGCATCTAGAACTGCTCGGTCATAGTGGCTGGCTTCAATTCATTTCTTAATAGTTTATGGAACTTACGAAGCTAAGATGGAACAAAAGTGTGACGCAGCAATGTCCACAGTCCAGCAATGGGGCGAACACAGAAAATTGTGGATTGCTGCAACTAGACTGTTAACACGTTATGGAAAGGAGGTACTCGCAACACTAAATTTCTGTTTTAAACTGAATGATGTTTCGCTTTTTAGTTAGAAATAAACCTATATTTGGGGATGTATCTGGATGGAGGAAAGATGTTCAACAAATGATGGAGAATGTTTAGTAGTCTTTTTCTTCTTTTTGTTATGCCTGTCGGTGACTCAACATCTCCGCTATATGGTGAGAAGGAATCTGTCTTTCCCATTATTTTGTCAAAGATGTACAACACTTATATTGCTAAAGTCTTCGAGTAAGCATCTAAGCTGATGCACAAAGAAGCCACAATTGCAACAAGGAAGATTACCTTTGAATTTTGTAAAGTTTCCTCACGCTTTACGTACCTATAGTCAGTTTATGTGCAACTGTAGCTGCTTTAAAACAGCAAGTGAGGCTCATTAAGACGCTCCCAAGGACTCAGTGCACTGCTCAAATAAAGATACTTACTGTAAAACATTAGCAGAAGAATTATTGGTGATACTATACTCAGAATACACGCAGGTGACTTACCGATGGGAAGAAGGTATTCGGGACGTTGGCTCAGAGAAGGTAATATTGTTGAAGAAAACGAAAACGTTTTTAAAAATAACTGATAAGTAAAGAATGAATAAACGGATGACGAGTGGAATAGGTTTGGAGGGCTCACTTAGTGGTACAAAAAGTTCTCTCCGCTTGTGGCGGAGAATGACGTAGACGGAGAAGCATGTGCTGTCTTAAATGTATTATTAATACATGTAACAGGATCTAGCGACAACAACAGCCGAATCTTCAGACAGGAGGATTATGACCAACAGAACTACGATGCTGAAGATCAAAATGTAGAGGATAATTTGAAAGCAAATATAACTCTGAATTATTGCAGTCAGTACTTGGTGAGGAGAATATGACGTCCTCATGAAGTAGCAAGAGTCTGGGTTGCTGTGTTCCTGAAGAGTACCAGAGTTTCCGACTGGCATAGCAGAACTGAGGAACAAATCACTTGGTAGTGTGAATTATCACAGATCTGCACTGCGAGAGCGCAGATTACAAATCCGCGAACTTAAGTCCGCCTGTTGTTCCTTTTTACAACTATTGATTTAGCGCTCCCTTCGGGCAGAGGACAATAGGACGGCGACTTCTATTGTTCAGCCAACAGCGACGGTTATTTGTACCACTACACTAAGTCACTAGCCAATTACTTGTACTCCACACAAATCTCTGATGCAGTACGCACTACTTTTGCATACAGGTACTATAAGGTAAGTGCAATCATCGGTCCAGTAAATATTGAAATTTAGTCACTTTGGAATTTTGTTCTTCCCCTTCTTCGTCGCACATTTCTGAGGCACAGCATCTTACTTAATTTAAAAAGAAAAAAAATCATAGTGACATTTGCATCGGTAATCTGCTGCATGGTCGGTCAGTCGCATCTGTTTCTCTTATTTTGGACAGTTTTTTTTTTTGCATATCTTTATGGTGCACTGAAGAAGCAGCTTCTCTTCACGATGTAATCATTGGGTCTGCGCAGAACTTGGATGTACCATCTCAGTCTAGATTGAGTAGGTTCTCCGTAATGGATGCTATTTTAAAATTACCTATAAGTGGTCGTCCTTACCATATAAATTTATGCTCTGCAAAACGCTGTGAAGTTCGCGACTGAGGGTACCTGTCATTGTCCCATGTTCCACAGTTGGAAAAATGACTGCTTGTAAGCCTCCAAGAGGGCTATTGTTTGTCAACTTTTGTGTGTTCGATTTATACTGAACAGAAACCCAGGGGTCTGTAGAATACTAGTAGGTTCTGTAGTTTAGTTTCGCAACGGCCTTACCGCAGTGGGTACACCGGTTCCCGTCAGATCACTGAAGTTAAGCGCTTTCAGGCGTGGCCGGCACTTGGATGGGTGACCATCCGGGTCGCCATGTGCTCTTGCCATTTTTCGGGGGGCACTCAGTCTCGTGATGCCAATTGAGGAGCTACTAGACCGAATAGTAGCGGCTCCGGTCAAAGAGAACCATCGTAACGACAGGGAGAGCGGTATGCTGATCACACGCCCCTCCTATCCGCATCCTCATCTGAGGATGACACGGCGGTCGGATGGTCCCGATGGGCCACTTGTAGCCTGATGGCGGAGTGCTTTTCTGCAGTTTAATTTCGTAACGTACAAATGAATCGTATCCTGCTTTTTTACCGACTCTAGTTGTGTCCCACCTGGCCTGTAGTCAAGGAATACCATTCTTTTACATTTCGCGAAGTGCACAACTTTGCACTTATGTTCATTGGGAGCTAGTTGGCAGTTTTTGCACCAATCTTATATTTTGACGTGGTCTAACTGAATATTGCCGTAATTTTTTCGTGATGCATTTTCCTCGTAGACGAGGAGAAGTATGTAACTACAGCTAATACTGTCATCTAAGTCATCAGCGTATAGCGCGAACCGTAGTTGTCCTATTACGCAGGGGAACAGCAGATAATACACTGCCTGATAAAACAGTGGACCTTCCAGAAGATATGGTCAGATGTAACTTCGTACACGCACACACCCTCGTCGGGTATGTGTATGACTAGAGTGACAGACGGAACGGCCACCACAGAACGACTGTAGTGTTCGCGTTTAGTGCGGTTACCATGTATGGTAAGATGTATAACGCGCATGACCTCCATCATACTTTGTGTGATCGCTATGAAGGACACTGAGATGCTGTGACAGCATTGTCAGCGCCTGAGAGAGTTTGAAGGGGGCCGCATTGTGGGTCGTAATTTGTCTGTCTGGTCCAATCGTACAGTATCCAGATATGTGGGCAATTCGGACGTGACAGTAGCTAGATGCTGGATTGCATGGGACGTGATGGCAAGCATACTCGTCATCAATGTTACAGAAGGCTACGTCTGCCCAGCACAAGGGAGGTCGCTGTACCGTACACCAGAGACATTGTAACTTCTCCAAATCTCTGCTTGACATCTGAGAACAACATTCTGTGGCAATCCACACCATTGATCGGAGATTCGCAGCAGTCGGAACAGGGAATTAGAGTTCCTGGCTTAGGCTGCCGTTAACACCACATTACAAACGGCTGTCTTTGGAGAGGTGCCGTGACCAGGAAGCATGGGCTGCTGATGAGGGGCTTCATATTGTAATCATCGTTGAACCACGGTTTTGCACTATCCCAGATGATAATCGTCGGCGAGAATGGCGTCGACCTGTCGAGAGGTCCTATTCTTCCATCGGTTTGGAGAGCCAAAATCTGTGGTACTACTGGCGTCGTGGTGTGGGGAACCATGGGGGATGGCTTCAGGTCATGGCTGGTAGTGACTGAAGGAACTGTGTGTGTGTGAGTGTGTGTGTGTGTAAAATCTTATGGGACTTAACTGCTAAGGCCATCAGTCCCTAAGCCTACACACTACTTAACCTAAATTATCCTAAGGAGAAACACACCCATGCCCGAGGGAGGACTCGAACCCTCGCCGGGACTAGCCGCACAGTCCATGACTGCAGCGCCCCGGCCGCTCGGCTAATCCAGCGCGGCGACTGAAGGAACTTTGACAGTACAATGGTACATCACGGACATACTGCGTCCTTAGGTTTTAGCTGTCATATGACACTATCGCGGTGACATCATTCAGCAGGACAATGCTCGTTCACACATGGCACGTCTCTGTGAACTGTCTGCGTGAGAAACTTCCTGGCAGATTAAAACTGTGTGCCCTACCGAGACTCGAACTCGGGACCTTTCCCTATCGCGGGCAAGTGCTCAACCATCCGCATTACCCTTTCTTTCAGGAGTGCTAGTTCTGCAAGTTTCGTAGGAGAGCTTCTGTAAAGTTTGGAAGGTAGGAGACGAGATACTGGCAGAAGTAAATCTGTGAGGACTGGGCGTGAGTAGTGCTTCGGTAGCTCAGATGGTAGAGCACTTGCCCGCGAAAGGCAAAGGTCCCGAGTTCGAGTCTTGGTCGGGCACACAGTTTTAATCTGCCAGTAAATTTCATATCAGCGCACACTTCACTGCAGAGTGAAAATCTCATTCTGTCTGCGTGAGGTTGAGGTACTACCATGGACATCAAGATCACCTAGATCTATTCTGATTAAACATGTGCGGATCAGTTCGGAATTTGCCTCCATCTCAGCGTCAGTATGCAACATTTCAACGAGCAGTTGCAACAGTTGAGGAACAGCTTGTCTCAGTTGAAGATACATCTGGTTTATTAACACCCTTCCCACCGAATCAGTGCACTCAGTGCCGTGTTCGGCTGGCGCCTGGCACCTGATTACCCGGCACGCCCGCCACACAGCAATGCCCTGCGGTTTGGCATCCCGTCGGACGCCTGCAGCTGACTGACTTCACTGGGTCATCTGCTGCAGTAAGGAGGGTGCACTATTTATCATCCCCGAAACCACGTGAGGGCAGCCACTTCCTGGTATGCTCACGCCATCGGCCTTCAAAGGACAGCCACCTTCAGCTCTCCAGAGAGTGCCGCCGAGTCTACCGTAGAGTGTAGTTTCGAGCAAACAACGAGCCGCCGATACAGCGCTGCTGGACGAAGATAACACCAGTCCGCCACCGATCGTGAACTCATCCGACTCCAACCTTGGAGTGACCGATAGTGGACAACTGTGTGCTCTCTCTCCCAACTTCGTAGAACTGTATTCACAGACTGACAGTTATTCTCATTAGATCAGGATGAGCTCTTGTGTACTTTGGTAGAGATTCAGTTCTATTGTTCATATTTTCTTGTTGCTTCCGTAGAGAAATAAATTCTGTAGTTCAGTGTGTAACGCAGCAAATTATTACGAGTTATCATCTTGCACTGAAAGCGTAGCTTGCCGTGGTGCCGGGAGGAGAGCTGGTATGTTTCTGAAATGGCACAGCTGACGCTGGCTGCTGGGCCGAGCGAGCCGTGTACTTGCTTAACGCTGTGTGCAATACTCTACAAATATTCTCTGAATCGGAAGAAGTACTCTTAAATATTAATCGATATTTTTCATATTTAGTATACCAAATTCTATGCATGACACAACCACACTGTTAAAATTTTAAATCAATTGCTTCAAAGCTTTCGGAGATATAAATTTTTACGTAAAATACTTCAGAACCGTGCTACCATTATGAAACGGAGTTAGCGGCTGTAATGTAGTCATTTATAGTATCAATTGAAACTACAACCAAGAGGATAGGTTCATTAAATGTAATTTTCTCGATTTTTCTTTATTTTCAATACCACAGATTTCTGATGTAACTAAAAGTACTTTGGAAAATTATTGTTTCCTTGTGTTTTGGTTGTGTGAGTGTTTTGGGGAGACTGAGAGAGTGAATGGACGACATATGTAAAGTGAAAATGTGATATTGTAATAAAACTAGGTAAATGTATGGGAGCGAAATTGTTGTGCAGTAGGGGAATTTGTGATGTATGTCCGAGTGAGCTTGATTTTGTAAAAGGCAGCCAGAAGGGGCATGGACTATTGAAGTTATAAGTAATCTATTTCGTGGAAAGGAATCGTATTTTGTTTTCACTAAATTATTTTAGTTTCGGAATTAAGAGATTTCTAGTCTAAATTACTTATGGTGGCCTTATAGGTTGACATTAGAAATACCAAGAGTATAGGAGTGCTCGAGACCATCTGATTTTCTGTTTATCATACTAGCCAACAGGAATTCAGCATTTCCCGCGCGTTTGATTAGGGCTTTCTGCCTCTGAATATGACTCGAGAGAGTCGCTCTAGAGCTGTCTTCTGATAAAAACCTTTGTTAAACAGCGGTCATCAGATTTCTGCCCAAATGAAGAAAATCGCGCATTTTGATTGGTTCTCGTGCCGTTGACGAAAGCGACTACAATACTGAGTATTTTGTGAAAGTCTGAGCTTTGTGAGTGGTTTATTTAAGGAGATGTTTGCGTGTGAACATTTCACGTCGTCCATAAACTCCGTGGGGCGTGTTTCGTGCAGATAACGAGACATTATGTAAAGCACTTCTTTACGAGAAGCCTATTGAACAGCTCAAGTAGTCGTTGGTCAGTGACTGTTTAGGACGTTCAGAATATCGAGTCAGACTAAATAACTCCTGGCTGCTTTCGGGCGTGAACTTACAACAGAGGCAGTCAGTAACATTGAATAATTGGTGTAAGGATATTAAATACGGACTCGATAGCCATTTTCCGTGTTTCTGAGACAGTAAAACAACGTAAAGGAAATTGTAGATATTTTTTCAAACGATAAATAAAAAAACTTACTTTCAGCTACTATGCGTGGACCGGAGTTACGTGGACTTTGCTTGGTACGTATTTAGTCGAATTTTCGTCAGCGCTGCTTTTGCCGGCTAATCCAGTATCTAATATTGGATGTGTGCCAGAGACAAGTCCCTGAAGTCGCGCTGTCGTCTGTGTCCTCGGTGGCTCAACAGTTGGCCTTTGGCTGTGCTGCGGTGAGGACGCGCTGTTTGTGTTCCTGCCGCGGAGCGAGCGCTCGTGTTGTTTACATCGTACTCGGCCGTTTCGCGCGTGCCGTACTCAGTACATAGATCACTATGGCGCACCAGTACAGAAAATCGACGCTCAAATTTACGTTCCGCAACGAATTTGCACGGCCCAAAGCACTCGAAGTCGAACGATTTCTACGAGAAGAAGTTAAAATCCTGGCGACCGACATTCTCGGTATTCACTTGTCCATTGTGAGCAGAGTCGTATATGTGAAGATCATCAACGACGCAACATGTGAACGGATCCTTCGGGAAACGAAACAGGGCCTCCGTTTCTGCCATGCTGATGTCAATGTGGGGACTGTTCAGGTCGATTATTCTGGCATGGAACTTCGCACGATCAGAATTTTTGAACTTCCTTTCGAACTACCGGCGGAGGACGTCGTGACAGCGCTGCGCCCCTACGGCACGGTGCTCGATCATATTGCGGAAAAATGGACGCAATTACAGACATATCCTGTGCTGAACGGAGTCCGTCAAGTCCGAATAGAACTTAAAAGACATGTACCTTCACATCTGAATATCAGTGGCTGCCGTGCCATCGTCATCTACGACGGGCAACCGAAGACCTGCTCTGGTTGTGGGAAGGAGGGACACCTCAGATCCGAATGTATCCAACGTCGAGTCACTCAACTGCCGCCGGCTGCCGAGGACCCGCCGTCGCAGCCGACGCTGCTTCCCATAACTTATGCAGCAGCCCTCACGACATCTACCGCTTCACCACGACAGCCGACATCCACTGTTGGGTCGCGGCTCCATCCTCCAATACAGTGCGATGACGACACATCAGTTCCACAAGCTACGGATTCAACTCCGATGCAGCCGCCCCCGTCGACGGATAACAAGATACATGACGACAGCATGGCCGTAGACTCGCTTATTGTGCCTACAACTGCCTTTGTGCCAGAACTTCGTGAATCTTTGCCATCGTCTGACACAGAAGGACACACCTGGAAGCAACGCTCTACGAAGCGACGGAAGCGGAGGCGTAGAGCACCTTCCGAACTAGATGCGACACAGCCTCCAGAGGACGATGACTCCACCTTCAATGACGACGCTACCACAGAGGCAGCCGCCATTTGATGCAGTGTAGCACCACCGAACGGAACTGAGGACAAACCACACGTATCTACAGTGGCAAACTCGGATGCCGATACGCCGGACAAATGCTGCCCACCACCTTCTGGAGTGCAAGAACCCATGCCTTGTCCTGAGGAAGCTAGGGAAACCGATCTGGTTTTGAGTTCCCCGACGTGGGCGGATGACCATGACGACGACGCCATCATGCAAGTTACGCCAACAGGGCCCACGCCATTGGCGCCGGCTCTCTAGAAAGGACTGCAGGTGAGGTTTGGGAGGATGCGGAGGTGTTAATACAGTCCGAAGCGTAGTTCCAGTCTTAATGGATAACTTAGCACCTGGGGTTCGGCAACAGGCTTATCGTATCGCCACGATTAACCTCAACACGATACGAACGGCAGTGAAGATCAAGTTGCTGCGTGAGATGCTTCGTTCTTCGGACGTTGACATTGCCCTGTTGCAAGAAGTGTATATAGCGGCCCTCCCTGCTTTCTACGGTTATGTGACATATATGTCACCGGCGGGCCGAAATGGCAGCGGTACGGCAACACTAGTGCGCGACGGAATTGCCATCGAAGAAGTGACTTACCTTCTGTCAGGAAGGGGGTTGGCGATCACAGCACTGGGCACGCGCATCATTAACATTTATGCTCCATCAGGAACTGACCAACGCCGAGAACGATCGCTGTTCTACTCCGAGGATATCGCCCCTCTCTTTGTCAGTCGCTTCGATCAATATATTTTCGGCGGCGACTTTAACTGTGTGCTCCACCCCAAAGACCAAGTCCCTCATTTCTCGACTTGTCAAGAACTTCGCCTCCTGGTTCGTGATATGCTTCTCACCAACACGTGGGAGACACTACACGGTGACCGTTCCGGGTCGTCATATCTTACTAGTCACTCAGCCAGTCGCCTAGACCGCATTTATGTCTCACGAGCTCTAGCGCCGGGAATACTGGACGCCGAACGTTGGCCGCTTGCCTTCTCCGATCATAGCGCTTTCATATGCACACTCACTCTACAACAGCAGCGGATATGGCGCAGCCGAGGACCCTGGAAGCTGAATGTGGCACATCTTCAAGACCCGGAATGCCGTCAGATTATCGCCAACACATGGATGGATTGCGAACGTCGTCTTCCCCGATACCCTTCGACTCTAGCATGGTGGGTGGAATGTGCTAAACCAGCGTTTCGGCGTGTGCTAACACAGTTCGGAAAAGATATCGCAGCCTGGCTTCGTCACCCATTGGACTTCTATTACACGATGCTTCGCGAACTCACCAGCTAATCACCATCTCCTAACCGACAAATGGAATGCCGCAGGATTAAAGGATATTGTCGCTTACGAGGAAACGTTTGGAGGGGGTCGTCGTGCGATCGCGACGTCAAGAACGAGCGGAAGGAGAAAACCCGTCTATGATCACATCGTGCTCGACAGCCGCCGACGCCGACAGCAGCTGATCACGGACCTCACATTGCCAGGTGGTAGGGTCGTAATGACTCAGGCGGCGGTTACAGAAGCCTTTGTAGATCACTATCGCCGGTTTTACGACGAGGTGAATTCAGAGGAAGCGGATGGGCACGACATACTGCAGCACGTGTCGCACACCCACGACGATGCAGCAGCGACGACGCTCTTAGCTGGACTTACGAGGGACGACATCGAGGACGCGCTTAACAAGGGGGACTCAACAAATCTCCCGGGCCAGACGGACTGCCACTCGAGTTTTATCGGACTTTCTGCGATCTAATGAAGCCCCGATGGATCATCATGTACCAAGAACTCATGACCCCCGGTTCCCACGTGCCACCTGCATACGTGGAAGGTCTCCTCATACAGATACAGAAACCTTCTCGAGGTCGGACGGTCGAGGACTACAGGCCAATTACAATGTTCAACGTGGACTATAAAATCTTCGCCCGACTACTCACCAGCCGCATAAAGAAGGTTCTGCCCCTACTCCTCTCCATGGAACAAGGCGGAATGACCAACATGCAAACGGCAACCAGTGAATGCAGGGATTTAATAGCCATCGCCACATCCTGTCGCCTTCGAGCTGCTCTGATCTCCATTGATTTCGACCACGCCTTCGACAGAGTTCACCACAAGTTCCTTCTGTCCGTTATGGCCCGCATGGGATTCCCGCCTGACTTTCTCGACATCTTTCAACGCCTTTTCCGTGGAGCTGCATCCCGTGTACTGGTGAACGGACGGATTTCGGGTCCCTTTCCGATCCGACGGTCGGTTCGCCAAGGATGCCCACTCTCCATTATCCTTTACGCGATCGCACTCGAACCACTTGTCGGAGGGTTGAAAAACAGGCTCTAGGGCATGTCATTCAGGATCACACCTTTCACTGCAGGATCTATGCTGATGACCTTCTGTTACTTGTCCGATCTGGTGACGCGGTACGCTCGGTGATACAGTGGATCAATCGCTATGGATTGGCAGCGGGCAGCCTCATGAATGTGGCCAAGTCGGCAGCGATGCCCATTGGGAGAGGTCTACAGGAGGACGCTTTAGCCCCACTCCCGCTAGTCAACAAGATCAAGTTCTTGGGCATAACATTTACACAGGATGTGCGCCGCACGGCTGCCATGAACTATGCACGATTACTACAGGCAATACGCACAGAAGTTCGCCGGAACCTACTTCGACGGATGGACCTCCTACAGCGTGTGGAATACCTCAACCTTTACGTGGCGACTAAGATGATACATGTGGCCCAGGTCCTACCGATATCGACAGCGATGTCACACAGACTGCAAGCAACGTTTAGATATTACCTTACCGCCGGACACCTATTCAAAGTCCGCTACGAAACACTCACCCTCCCCCCGCTTGATGGCGGACTGGGACTTATAAATGTACGAGCGATGGCTATGGCATTATACTTGTACACAAAGATAAAATTGTGGACCCACACAAATGCTTCCCTTACGGCATGTCTGTTAGAGGAATTGCTGCCGTCGTGTCTTCTGCCACCTGTCACGATTGCGCACATTACACCCTCACTCTCGCACCTCTCAGCATTTATTCTTGAGTATAGTTACGTGCACCCAGACCTTCCCAACACTCGCACTCCCAAGGCGAGAGACGTTTACCGGCTGCTGCTAAGGTCCATCCCTCGCAATGCGATTGAGAGGAAAAGCCCGACCACCCTATGGCCTGCAGTGTGGAGAGCGGTCCAGAAGCCGTTTCTCCCCACGCGGGTACGAGCAGCGTGGTACCAGGTGGTGAACGGGAAGGTTGTAACACGAAAAAGGATGCACGCTATTGGGATGTCGGATTCCCCCCTTTGCCCACGTTGCCACTTCGTGGATACTGACGAACACCGTTTAACATGTGGATCGGCCTTAGAGGTATGGCTGCTAGTGCAGAAGATCCTCGCCTGCTACTTACGTATCGCGCCTCGCACAATTGAGCCACGGCTCCTTCTTTGTCCAGACGATACTTATTTCCCACCTGCGAAGACTCACGCTCTCACATGGTTTAAAGGCATGTCCATATACTACCTCTTTCGAGATCATGAGAAAACGGTACTTGATTACTGGCAATTTCTCCAGGACAGTCATAGCACACTTGAGTGTACACCCAGATACCGACAACTATTTGCGCAGTGTCTTCGATAACTCCCCTCACAGTTGAGGAGTACCGGGCAGAGGCTGACCGCCGTTACGGAGCGCCACACGCTGCGAACTGTTTTATCAAATTGGAACATGGAATCTGTACGCAGATGAGCCATGCACAGGGAATGGCGTGCGGGATTTGGTTACTTTTTTTTATCATCATACTATTAGTTTCGAATTCTATTTCAAAGTTTAGAAGGAACTCTTGTTCTGTTGTTGCTACGGATGTACACTCTAATTTTGTTTGTCGTAATTGAACGACGCCTTTTTCCATATAAAAACAAACGTTTGAGAGAGAAAAATTTACAAAAAAAAGTTAGTAGAGCACTTGCCGTGAAAGTCAAAGTTTAAAAAAAGATAAAAAAATAAAAAAAGTCGGCCAGAGCGTCTGCCATGTAAGCAGGAGTTACCGGTTTCGAGTTCCGGTAGGGGCACACATTTTTCAACTGTCCCCGTTGATATTTATGAACGCCTGTAAGAACCTAAACCAAAATTGTTTCTTCTGTCCAGGGTATGGATGATATCATAAATAAGGAAGGGGAGTTAAGATTTGCTTGATTCCCCTCTTCAGAATACATGTTGATATTCATGTAGAAGATCATTTTGCTTTGGGTAGGTGTTGTTGTTTGAACTCAGAAACTATTCCAGTATTGTTTGCAAATGTAGCCTTTCTGTGTGAGGTGCAGTGATGAGTTGTTCTCTGGAAAGTAGTTGAGTAATATCTTCGTTTTAGAGAGACGTTGCGACAGGTTCCTAACTTCCCGTCTCCTGGAAAAAGGAGTTGGGTCCAGCAGCAAGCTGACTTGACACGAAACCCAATTTGGGCATTGCCAAACAGATTCTTATAGCGCCTGCTTCACGAGACTCTTCGAACTGACAGCGAAACGTGACCTTTCAGAGTGCGGCTTAGCCAAAATGAAAAACGTGAAAGAACTGGAGCAGTATTTTGAGTACACATCATTCATCATTTTACAGATTTTATTACAATCAAAAGAACAGTATATATTCCAAGAGAAAAAAAAAGTTTCTTAGATCCGCAGCAAGTTTATTAAACAACAAATAAGAAAGAAAACAAAAGGAACAACAGTCTGGATACAAGCAATAACTGCAAAATGAGTCAGGGCCTCTTACCAAATTATAACTCTCTAGAGACACGCCCATAAAATTGAAAACCTATAATGTCAAATTACGACCAAAGCTTATTACCATTTAAACTACAAACTACATATATTTGAACAAAGGACACAGCTTGGGAGAACAGAAACGGGCGCAAATAAGTCAAATATAATTTTTCAGAACCGTTGACAAGAACGTTACAACTTACCCAGCTGCGCTGACTCAACATTTAAATAACCATGAAATTAAGGCGCAACTGCATGAATATTAGAACGTAAAAAAGTAACAAGCATGGAATGTCAGGACTAGGAACAGTCTCTGTATTTCCAGTAAGAAACAAATTACAGCGCAGTAACTAACCTTAGAATTTAATGAGCGGAGTAACAAATTTAATGTTTGGCATTGCGGACTTCTCTCTCCCACCCATCCACTTTTTTTAAAAAAGAAGAAAAAGAAGTTCAGTATCGACGAGCTCTACCCCATCCAAGTCCGGTCGTAGATAACAAAGTGCAGCCATAACATTCGACAGAAATAAATCCCTTAAGCGTAAGGGTTAAGCGGCACAATGCAAATTATATGCTCTTCCTCTTACGAGAATTGACTGGTAACACCAAAAAAATAAATAGGACCCAACAGGGCAATGAGCTGACAAAATGAGGAATAAACTGTTTGCATGTAGGCACTGCGCCTACAAAATACAGTCAACTGCGACCAAATTAAGTGCGAGGTGTCCAAAGCCAGTGCCGTGACAGTCCCTGTCACTATAAGAAGGCGAAAGGGGGGGGGGCGGAGGTGAATGCCATGTTAGATAAGCTACTAAACAAAAAGAATGAGCAGTTTACAACGGGAATAACTTCCTATACTAATTTCAAGGGACTTGACCAAGTTTGAAAACTGATTACACTGTTAAAACAGGGGGCATTAAACTGGCACAGAATAACTGTCATCTTAGGCCCATGGAATGAGAAAAACAGCAGTTTTATGAAAGAGTTACTAGATCACAATTACGTAAGTTAGGGAGCGGCGACCTCGGCGAAAATGGTGCGGGCATGGCGTGGCATGTAGAAGCACAGCTGCAAAGGCACTACGCTCCAAGAACCTTATAGCGGCTCACCACACGGTCCGTGGTGCTGAAACGGCCACGAATGCACGCTCAACACTGCTCAGCGAGATGGCTGAAGGTGACTAAACGTCTTACAGTACACATGCACTGTTGGTCTCACGAAACAAGATGGTACAAAAGAAAAATAATTCCAGAACTACTGCGGAGCGTGGACTAAGTAACCTAAACAGCCAGAAATTTGCTAACTGAACTCGGCTGTTCTCCAATTTATCAAGGTGCTGGGAACGACACAGAGGGGGGTGGGGGGGGGGGGGTGGGGGGGGGGGACAGTGACACTCTTTTATGGACGGAACAATCACGCTCACTTACAATAGTTCGATATACGCTTTCAGACAAGAAGTCAAAATTCACACTAGGCGAACAAGCAAAAAGGGGCCTTAACTCTGCGGCCTCGAATTAGCTACCACGCGCGAATAGATTACCATACCAGAAATTAATCAATTCAGGAAGATCTGAGTAAGCTCTACACTTAGAATGGGTCTGACCTGAGGAAAACTTTGTACACACACGAACTTCCCAATGCTCAAAGCAGTATGCGTGGCCACAGATTTGAGCCACGTGACACCCTTACACAGAGGGAGGAGCACGTCGCCAGCGGAGCACCACCGGTCGCAGCTCTCTGTTTCCCATGGCAACTCCTCGCTTCCGCCATCGAGACACCACCACGACGCCCCATCGATGAACGGCGCACTCTATACCGGGGCCGCGATCTCATGCGGACGAGGCGGGTAACCTGTAAAAGGAAGGGGAACGCACACGGCCCGGATTGGCTACACTGGTAAGGAGGTGCTTGATTTTATTTATTAGGTTTTCGTGCAATTTTTTGACAAATGGTTATGATCACTTTATTAGGATTTGTTTGTTAAAAATCAAAATATCGTCTTACCGTGTTTTTCGGACCCCTGAGGTTAATGTGTTGATCAGTTTTAGCTAGGGCCGAGATAAGAGCGGCAGGGATGACTGAGCTTTGTCGTAGAACTTGATGGCTCTTTTTTTAATGACTATGGCAACATTCTTTGTTTTAAGGTTGCAGTGGATAAGTGTGTTTGTCGTGTATTGTGCCGTGTTAATAATTTGTCCAAACTGTGGTTCTGAAGTATTTGTATATTTGCATTTTCTTGAGATGCACGTCTGAGGCTACGCTCCAACCTTCCTATCGTTGGAGTACTCCATCATGATTTCAAAAAGTAAATGTCTGACGTCAGTCGTGAAACTGCTACCCTTCAGTTTTTCGTAAAGTTGTACCACTCTGGCTAAACCTTTGCTACATGTGTCCTTTATATGGTTGTTCCACGTTAACCATTTACACTAGTGGCCATTAAAATTGCTACTCCAAGAAGACGACGCGATACAGACGCTAAATTTAACCGACAGGAAGAAGCTGCTGTGATATGCAAATGATAAGCGTTTCAGAGCCTTCACACAAGGTTGGCGCCGGTGGCGACACCTACAACGTGCTGACATGAGAAAAGTTTCCAACCGATTTCAAATACACAAATAGCAGTTGACCGGCCTGGTGAAAAGTTGTTGTGATGCCTCGTGCAAGGAGGAGAAATACGTACCATGACGTTTCCGACTTTGATAAAGATCTGATTGTAGCCTATCGAGATTGTGGTTTATCGTATCGCGACATTGCTGCTCGCGTTGGTCGAGATCCAATGACTGTTAGCAGAATATGGAATCGGTGGGTTCAGGAGGGTAATACGGAACGCCGTGCGGGATCCCAACGGCCTCGTATCACTAGCAGTCGAGATGACAGGCATCTTATCCGCATGGCTGTAACGGATCGTACAGCCACGTCTCGATTCCTGAGTCAACAGATGGGGACGTTTGCAAGACAACAACCATCTGCACGAACAGTTCGACGACGTTTGCAGCACCATGGACTATCAGCTCGGAGACCATGGCTGCGGTTACCCTTGACGCTTCATCACAAACAGGAGCGCCGGCGATCGTGTACTCAACGACGAACCTGGGTGTACGAATGGCAAAATGTCATTTTTTCGGATGAATCCAGGTTCTGTTACAGCATCGTGATGGTCGCATCACTGTTTGGCGTCATCGCGGTGAACGCACATTGGAAGCGTGTATTCGTCATCGCCATACTGGCGTATCACCCGGCGTGATGCTATGGGGTGCCATTAGTTACACGTCTCGGTCACCTCTTGTTCGCATTGACGGCACTCTGAATAGTGGACTTTACATTTCAGATGTGTTAAGACCCGTGGCTCTACCCTTCATTCGATCTCTGCGAAACACTACATTTCAGCAGGATAATGCACGACCGCATGTTGCAGTTCATGTGCGGGCCTTTCTGGATACAGAAAATGTTCGACTGTTGCCTTGGCCAGCACATTCTCCAGATCTCTCACCAATTGAAAACGTCTGGTCAATGGTGGTCGAGCAACTGGCTCGTCACAATACGCCAGTCGCTTGTCTTGATGAACTGTTTTATCGTGTTATTGCTGCATGGGCAGCTGTACCTGTACACGCCATCCCAGATCTGTTTGACAAATTGCTCAGGCGTATGAAGGCCGTTATTAAGGCCAGAGGCGGTTGTTCTGGGTACTGATTCCCCAGGATTTATCCACCCAAATTGCTTGAAAATGTAATCACATGCGAGTTCTAGTATAATATATTTGTCCAATGAGTACCGTTCATCATCTGCATTTCTTCTTGGTGTAGCAATTTTAATGGCCAGTAGTGTATAAGTTTTGAGGCATAACTTCACTACTGGAAAAAATTAGTACAACCGCTTAGAGGCCTCTAGTTCACTCAAGATTTATTGTTGCTATATGTATATGCAGTATAGGAAATGATAACATTTACAGATAATTATCACAAGCGGTTCTGAGGTACCAAGTATCGATCCATGCTGAAGGACCCATATTAGTACGTTGTATAGCTTCCACGGGTGGCAATGCAGGAGCTGTCTCTGGTATCCAGTTAATCATACAGATGGCGAACACTGTCTTGGGATAAGTTATACCAAGGCTGTTCGACCTTTTCACGTAGTTGAGGAAGAGTTGTTAGCTGATATGATTCGCATGAGTCACTTCTCTCACCATCGTATCACACAAGTGCTCGACCGAAGACAAGTCCAGACATCGTGCTGGCCATGAAAGTTGTCCCACGTCTTGCATAGTTTCAAGGGTAGTGTGTGTGAATTACCATTATCCTGTTGGAACACCAGTTCAACTTCCTGTTGCAAGAACGACAAAAGAACGTGTCTAACAACATTCTGCACGTATCGAGCGCTCGTTAGCGTCCCCTCCAGAAACACCAAAGGTGAACGAGAGTTGTAGCTTACCGCACCTCAGACAAAAGGGGCTGGGCTGGAGCTAGTGTGTCTTGGGCGAATGAATCCGCCGAGACAGCGCTCACCAGTTGTACGTCGTTCGCGCAAACGACCATCGCTTGCGGTGCAGGCAGAACCTGCTTCCATTGCTTAATGCCACAGCGCGCCATTCCATCTCCCAAATGATCCTCTGACGGCACCAGTCGATGGTGCGGCGTGAGTGGAAGATGGGCTACAGGTGTGCTTGTCCGTACCCCTACTGGTAATAACCCGTTCACAACAGTTTGTAGTCATACATCTGTAATCACAAGCTCTCTTATCTGTACTGCGGCAGCTGAACGATCTGTCACTGCTGCCCTTACATTGAGACGATCCTAGCGGCCGTGTGTGCTGCGTGGACGTCCAGGACTTCGTCTACGGGTGTGAGAATATTCATGCCACCATCGTTGCACAACTGACACAAGATACCCAGTCTGAGTGGCAGTTCTCCGAAAGAACCATCCCGCCACTCGGAAGGCCAAAATTTGAGCCTTTTCAAACTTTCTTATTTGGCTGTGGGAAACACGAGCACGTTTCCCTGCTTGTTTCAGACGTATGCACCACGCTCAGCTTTCTGGCTGTGGGCGTTTACCATTAATTGGTAGACTCAGATGGCGCTCTGCTAGCTATGGTACCGCGCTATCTGTTGGCGGACGATGCTGAAACCATTTTCAGTATATCTGCTATCCCCAGGTGGCATATCCCGTCATCGGATCAAAATCGACGTCGTCTTTCTAGGTGTACTAACTTTTCCGTCAGAGTATTTTGCCGTATTCATACAACTAATGTTTATGCCTGCTAAGGTAATGTGGAAGTTTGGTATGGGCATGTTAGAAGTCAACATCAACGCCTGAAATTTTTTCGGGTTAATTTTGATTTTCTGTGGTCTGAATTATTGATTTATTTCTTCTAAGGTCCAGTGGGAGGTACTGAAATGTAATAAGACTTAAGATTTGTAGATCACTGTGTCATCTGTATAAAACGCTGTCTAGTTACCCTGCTCTTTTGGCATAGTATGGAAGTGGACGTGGCACAAACCTCTGTAGTACACCTGTCTGTATGGGCGTTCTGTTGCTGTTACATTTATCTAACCAGGTGACCTTCGCAAGTTAGTAGTATACCTCAAGGGTGTCCACCCACAAAGGTTGTAAAGCGCTCTAGCGAGAATACTACGACATAAAGGTCTCTAGAGTTTTACGCGCAGCTCATATACCGATCAATTTAGACACTACGGCAGCACAGCGAAATGGCTGCGCCTGTAGCGGACTCGCCTCCCACGCGGGCGATCCTACCTGCGGGCAATTTCTTACTTTGTTTTTTAAATTATTTTAAAAACTATAACTACTTTTACAGTTGCGGATCTAAATATTGTGAATTAAATCATAAAGAATTTTATTTAATTTATGAAATGACTATTACAGCTAAAAGATTTACATAGGAAGAGGAAACTTTCTGTTACTAATTTACTCTTGGGATGGACAAGGAGAGCCTGAAGTGTATGTCAAAATCTTTCGAGATGGCGAGAAATCACCGACACGTACAATTAAAGTGAGTCTTCCAAAATGTATTCCTCTTGCTCAACCTTGTAACGTCTATTTTTACAGACAGGTAAAAAATCTAATAAAGCATATACAAAATTCCTCTGACTGATCAAAAATAATAGAGAAATAAATCCTCGTGAAGCCTGTAAAAATGCAGTCAATAGAGCATCATCAACTGTTATCGTCCGTGTATATAAATAAATCCCCATAAATAAAATTGTAAATGTTCCATTTGTTCAAAATCGTATATCTCCAAAAGACCTTGATCGACTGCTTTGAAGTTCTGACACAATGTTGCATTCCAGTGCAGGCCTGTTTCTAGGTACCTGAGCCGTGTGTCGGCTCTCAACATATATCGCGCTTTAAAGATTGTTCTGAGTCCATCCATTCCATAGTTAATTGATTCTTTCATGGTTATCGTTATGCTGCGTACGATTCTGTTGAGATTCCCCTCTGGTGGCGTGTCTGGTCTTATCGATCACCGAGTCGTTGTTTCCTGTTAGCCTTGTGTAAGGGACTAATATCTTTGGGGGAATGGCCGGTTTGTTGCCTAGCGGTGACAAGTCGGTCGGTCGGTTTTTAAAATCGGGAATTAGAGAATGTCGGGAGGAGACAGCGGCGTGGCGTGCCGGTGGAGAGTTGGCCGTTGTTCCGAGAAGCCGCGTGGTCTATCCTGGCGGTGCGAGTCGAGTGGGACGAGTTGATGGGACAAGGCTGTACGCTCTAGCTGTGAACACCCGGGGGCCACGGCTGTGGTTCCGAGTCACTACTTGGTGGGAGCCGCAACGGATGTCTTTCAATTTTCCGTCTGGAGGCGGGAATGACCGACTAGTAACTCGCCTAACCTGAGCAGTGGTATTTCGCCGACGCGGGTGCATAGAAGACGAGGGCTGCAGTGACAGAGTGCGTGGCTGCGTGACTGTGCCCAGTTGGGTACGATGGCGACGTGGACACGGTCGGGTGTGAGGAACTTTTGCATCGGAGTTCACCCGCTGTTTCTCTGATAAACTGCAAGTTAAGTTGGTTAAAGGTTTAGATGTTAAGTGAAGAATTTTGGTTTGTGCAACCAGCGTCTTTTCTGCCTTGTGGCCTCCTGCGTTCGGATTTCCTGTCCCTGTCGCCGGTGTAATTATAGACAGTGATCTTTTGACTTCTTATTAGTACGACCTGGGCGGAAGTGTATTTTTGGGCAGGGATTATGGTTCCTGATTTGATTCCTCCTCCTCCCCTGACCTCGCGTGAGGTCGATGTGATTGCTGAATGTGAGGCGTTGTGGGTCTGTTAGTCCGCTACGTGGCTTTAAAATGGTTAGTTATTGTAAAAGGTGAAGGACACTATCTTTACTTTGATTGTTTTAATCTACTTAGCATCCTTTGAAAATGCTAGTTCTGCCTCTCTGTTAGCGAGCCCTTGAAATTTAATATCTTCTTGTGCCAATGGTTAAAAGAAGTTGGCTCCCTACATGTTCGGTAGCGAAACTGTATGCAAATTGGTGGTTTTTTAGTTTCATTAGTTTGAAAGATTTAATTTTGTTATTAATTTCTTTGTCAAAGTCTGTTTTAAGTAAAATGGCTTGGCTATTAACAGTAAAGTTAAGTTTTTAATTTCATTACTTGGAAAATTTTGATTTATTATCAAATGTTTTATTAAAGTCGGTTTTAAGTAAAGTGGCTTGGCCGTTAACTGTAAAGCAAATTATTTTGAAAAAGCACTCATGCTTACTAGCTTTTTGGGTCTGTTCCTGGTCAAGTGATAAAGAAATGACTTTTTAATGGTTGAAATAATCAATGAAAAACTTGTAAATTGCAACTCGACAGTAACCAACTAATTTTGGACCCGTTTCCCAACTGGGGATTTCCTCTGATTAATCGTAACATCCGTCTCAATACCTCATTTTTTAATATACGATGTATAACACAAGTATGTGTAATTTTTAACATTTTTCTTAAGAACGTTTCCCTATTACTAAATTTGTAAAAAATTATATATTACAAAATATATATTTAGAAACACAAGCGTATTCCAATGCAACGTTGGCTCAAAATTCCAAAGCAATCAGGCAAATACTCCACCTGATATAGAAGTAATACTTATGTAATAAAAGTGGAAACCCTATGAAAATGTAAATGTTGGTTTATTGAAAATCGTTTTCTATGAAAGTTCTTGACTGATAGTTTTGAAATTTTGACACAACTCTGAATTCTAATACAGACGTATTTTTAGGTACCTAATTCTTCAATATATGCAAGTATTTAATACGTATCACATTTCCAGCATATAGTATGATAAGGAATTATCGTAGGGATGACTATGGAGGCAGCTCCATCCTTGTAAAACAGTATAGAGCCTTTCTCTATACAACTAAAGCATCAGAACATTGTAGCAGTGGCCGAGCGGTTCTAGGCGCTTCAGTCTGGAACCGCGCGACGGCTACGGTCGCAGGTTCGAATCCTGCCTCGGGTATGGATGTGTGTGATGTCCTTAGGTTAGTTAGGTTTAAGTAGTTCTAAGTTCTAGAGGACTGATGACCTCAGCTGTTAAGTCCACTAGTGATCAGAGCCATTTGAACCATTTGAACATTGCAGCAGAAATATATGGTGCGATTTGCGAACGTGGGATGTCCATGTGAATTTTTTCGCGATTTATAGGGCTCTTAAGAAGTCCACACAAACAGAAGAAATAAGAGAAATAGTCAATACTGTCGACCACCCAAAGGTAATAGTCGGGGACGTGAACACCCACTATCCCACTTGGGAGAGAGTGGAAAGGGAAGTCGCATAAAAAATATAGGCAGAGGGACCAGTAGTACTTAACGAAAGGACAGCAGCGATAATCAACAGACCTATCAACGAAGCAACGCTTCAGACGTCAGTTTCGTATCTGCTAATATTGCGCTGCAAGTTAACTGAGAAGTTTTGCAAGAACCACTCGGGTGTAACCATCTGCCGATAGTGGTAAAATTTAAGAATAACCCTGGCACGGGAGTGAAGATGGAAAGATGAATTGAATATAAGAAAAGCAAAGTGGGCAGGATACGGGGAAGTGCTCACGGAGAGGCTGAACGACTTTAACGAAAGTGGGAATGGTGGTCTGTTCCAATCTAGTAGGTAATATAGATAAGGCAACCGAAGTCTGACACCCAAAAACACGCGATTCTAGGTTTCTGCTGCGCCACCTCCAGTGTGGTTGGACGACGAATGTGAGACAGAAGATAAGGAGGAAAGAAAATCACTCATAATGTACAAGCCACAAGCTACGGAAGAGAATTTTCTTGATTTTAATCGCATCCAGACAAGGATGAAGTGGCTGCACAAAAATAAAAAGAGGAAAGCTGCCGGAATTTATTAAATATCCCGTCTACTGTATCCTCTATGACTATCGTTTGAAATAAGATCAAGAGTATAAGACTAATTAATACGGTAATGGGAAACGTAAAGGCAACACCTTAAATCTTTTAGAAAACATTTTAGGCAAGTTGTACCCTGACGCTAAGGAAGAGGGGAAAAAATGAGCTCACGGTTGACAGCCAGATGGAACACATACTGGATGAAAAACTTCTCCGTGTCGGAACTGACACGAACGGCCGTCCACAGCAGGAGTGCGGGCCAGGGAGCAGATAACATTCGTTATTCTATGCTTCAACTCACGCCGGAGAAGGGACGAATTTATCTATTAAACTTCTTAAATAAAATATAGACAAGTAAAATCTGTACCCCAGAAATGAAGACTGCTAGGATCATACCAGAATATAAAACGGGGAAAACCATCACTCTTGTATTGTAAGTGTATAAGACGTTGGAAGGGATGATCAAACACAAATTAAAATGACGGATTGAGAATCGAAGAGTACTGCTCCATATACAAACCAGCTTTGCAAAGGGCAACGGCACAACTGAAACGTTGCTATAATTAGTCATTAATATAAAACTTACGTTCAGTGACAATCAGTATTTGCTAACGGTATATACGGATATCACAAACGCTTATGATAGCGGTCTTACACCCCTCCTGATAAATAAGTTGAAGAAAGATGACTTCATACAGTGACTCATTGACCAGCTTCACCGATTGTTGCCCTATAGAAGCCCAATTACTTCAAGAAACAATGGAACAGTGGGACCAACGAGAACAACCGAAGGGTTATCAAAAGGCTCGGTGTTGTGTCGCAATTGCTATTCGATCTATTTACATCACATCTACATACAATGTTTCACTCACGTCTAGAAGTACTGCAGTACGCAGATAACTTCTGTATTTACACACTCGTAGCTATAGTTTTATTGAGTGTCAGCAGCAAAAAATGGCTCTCAGCACTATGGGACTTAATATCTGTGGTCATCAGTCACCTAGAACTTAGAACTACTTAAACCTAAGTAACCTAAGAACATCACACACATCCATGCCCGAGGCAGGATTCGAACCTGCGACCTTAGCAGTGCCGGGGTTCCGGACTTAGCGCCTGTACCGCTAGATCACCGCGGCCGGCTGTCAGCAGCATATGGAGAACGCGTCGATAGTGTTAAATGAGTGGCTGAATGAGAACTGCCTCGACATATGTTATAAATCAGCTGTGTGCTTAAATACGAGACATAGGTTTAACGAAACAAGAAATGTACGATTAAGACCCTTTAAATTCTCGCTCAAAAGCGTGGCCAAGTACTTACGGCATTAACCACGAAGTTAAAAAATGTGAATGTGCCTCTAACATCCTTCAGACTGACAGGCATTTGTTGGGGAACCGACCCTTGAAACTGCATTAACACATTTATATCAGGCGCTAATAAGGCCTTACATGGATTATGGATGCAGCTGTCACAGTTCAGCAAGACAAAATAAACCAGAGATATTCGGCAAGAGCCACTAAAAAGCTATCAGACTCTAGACTTGAGTATTCAAATCGACTCCAGCTAAGGCTTTGCTGGTGGAAGTAAATGAAAGATCATTAGTATCACGCAGGAAGTACATTACAAATGCCTCTTGAAATATTTTCACTTCTTAAATGAATATTTATTAGCAAAGACTTGAGATATCGCTACAGAATGCTTTGGAAGCAAGTACTGGAACAAGAAGAAACTACCACCCTTAGCAGAATTTTACTTCTATGCTTCGACGTCACGTGAATACGTCGCCACCTCTATAAAAATAAGCTGCTTCAGCATGCTCCACGCTGACATCTCAGTGAAGGTGAATATCAACACGCGCCTTCCATACAGCGAAGGTTGACTGACCAGGAAGTGCATTCATAGATGACAAGACTGATCGAGGAGGCAAATTCAAGCTCCCAGAAGCTGCGTACATACTCATTGAACTCAAGGTGATTTTAGAGAAACTTAAATACGCAAAAGAATTGCAAGAGAATCATGCTCTGCATTAAAATGCTGCGATGGTAACAACACCAAAATTATCTAGTCTATCGCATTACAGAAGCAGTGCAACATCTTACTCACGTAAATAAGACGATCGTCATGTTATAGTTGAAAGGAAATGAAAAGATACTGTGGCTAAGAAAGCTGTATACAATGGTTCAGTAAAATGTGAGGACTATAACCAGAGCCCGATGGAATGAAAATCTCCAACAGTCTTACGAAATGGAAAGGGAGACATTAGGCGAGGTGCCAGGGTAGAGAAGTGGCCCTGTCACCTAAATTCGTTCAAGAGATCCTTTTTAGTTAGTCTAATATAATCAACCCCTCCTTTAACTACTACAGTTCCTGTCACGCAACAGACAGTTTATGGAGGAAATTATGATTCGGCCTTGTTTGTGCTCAGTTTAAGAGTTTCGCCTTTTACGTAATTCTGTTTGTGGTAATTTAATAGTTAGTCACTCGTATCTGGCAAATGGCCCTGATAATAAAGATGAAATTCAGCTACTATAGAATACAAGTATTTTGGTATCAGAAAGTGAATTATTGCAAGAATTTCTAAAGTAGTACCAGACAAAAATATTGAATGGAATATAAATAAGAACAATGTAACTTGGGTAATGAGATGGCTGAATTCTCGTACATGTTTGGTATCAACTATCACATTACAAAGTCCTACAAAGTTTGTGAGTGAGAATATCCATTACCAGGTTATCCCTGACTGTTACGAAAAATACTGGTCGGGAATGAGAGCCCTTGATGCAGATCACGTATGCAGGCCGTTGCTGTGTATGGTGACAAGGCAACAGCATTAGCTGGGAGGGGTCAAATTAATTAGACTACGTTGCCGGTGCTGCTAATACATTCCATCTACAAGTAGGAGCTAACCTCAGGGAATATCAGTTTGGATTTCATAGAAATGCTGGAAAACGAGAGGCAAAACTGCCCCTATGACTTATCTTGGACTTCAGGTTAAGGAAAGGCAACCCTTCGTTTCTAGCATTTGTAGACTTAGAGAAAGCTTTTGACAATGTTGTCTGGAATACTCTCTTAAAAATTCTGAAGGTGGCAGAGTTAAAATACAGAGAGCGAAAGGCTATTTAGCCGGCCGCAGTGACCCAGCGGTTCTAGGCGCTTCAGTCTGGAACCGCGCTACCGCTACGGTCGCAGGTTCGCATCCTGCCTCGGGCATGGATGTGTGTGATGTCCTTAGGTTTGTTAGGTTTAAGTAGTTACAAGTTCTAGGGGACTGATGACCTCAGACGTTGATTCCCATAGTACTCAGAACCCGTTGAACAATTTTTTTTGAAAGGCTATTTACAATTTTTACAGAAACCAGATGGCAGTTATAAGAGTCGAAGGACACAAAAGGGAAGCAGTGGTTGAGAAGAGATAGAGATAGGGTTGTAGCCTACCTAAAATGCTATTCAATCTGTATATTGAGCTAGCAGTAAAGGAAACAAAAGAAAAATTTGGAGTAGAAATTAAAATCCACGGAGAAGAAATAAAAACTTTGAGGTTTACCGATGACATTGTAATTCTGTCAGGGACAGCAAAGGATCTGGTAGAGCAGTTGAACAGAATGGACGGTGTCTTCAAAGGAGGATACAAGATGAACAACAACACAAGCAAAACGATGATAATGGAATGGCTCTGAGCACTATGGGACTTAACTTTTGAGGTTATCAGTCCCCTAGAACTTAGAACTACTTAAACCTAACCAACCTAAGGATATCACACACATCCATGCCCGAGGCAGGATTCGAACTTGCGGCCGGAGCGGTCGCGTGGTTCCAGACTGTAGCGCCTAGAACCGCTCTACCACCTCGGCCGGCGATAATGGAATATGGTCGAATTACACAGGTGATGCTGAGTTAATAAGGAAACGAGATACTTTAAGAAGTAAATGAGCTTTGCTATTTGGGAAGCAAAATAATTGATGACTGTCGAAGTAGAGAGGATATAAAATGTAGACAAGCTATGGCAAGGAAAGCGTTTCTGAAGAAGAGAAATTTAAGATCGATTATGGATTTAAGTGTCAGTAAGTATTTTCTGAAAGTATGGAATGTAGCCGCCGGCTGCTGTGGCCGAGAGGTTCTAGGAGCTTTAGTCCGGAACCATGTGGCTGCTACGGTCGCACGTTCGAATCCTACCTCGGGCGTGTGTGTGTGTGTGTGATGTCCTTAGGTTGTTTTGGTTTACGTAGTTCTAACTCTAGGGGACCGATAACCTCAGATGTTACGTCGCACAGTGCTTAGAGACATTTTACCATTTTTTTATGTAGCCATGTGGAAGTGAAACGAGGACGTTAACTAGTTTAGACAAGAAGAGAACAAAAGCTTTCGAAATGTGGTGCTACAGAAGAATGCTGAAGATTAAATGGTTAGATCACGTAACTAATGAGGAGGTACTGAATAGAAATGGGGAGAAGAGAAATTTGTGGCACAACTTGACTAGAAAAAGGATCAGTTGGTAGGACACGTTCACAGGCATCACGTCATTACCAAATAAGGAAAGCGTGGAGGGTAAAAATTTCACAGGGAGACGAAGAGATGAATACAATAAGCAGATTCAGAAGGATGTAGGTTGCAGTAGTTATTCGGAGATTAAGAGGCTTGCACAGGGTAGAGTAGCAAGGACAGCTGCATCAAATCCGTCTCTGGACTGAAGACCACAACAACAACACACAAAATATGGACTTTTAATTGTTTAAGAGTATCTGTGAAGTTGCAGGGACTAGGTGGTCCTACCATTAACATCAAGGTCCAGCACGGCCCTTCTGCCAAGTGCCCAACTTTCATTTGTGTGGACGACTTGCTCGTTGAGTGTGTTTGGTAACCCTGAGCATAAGTCTGTGTTGGGTGAGGTGTATTGGCTGCAATGTTAACCCCTAGACCTACCTTCTAGTCACTGCTGACTTTCTCTGATTTGATTAAGACGTAATGTAAGTTCCAACTTCTCAGATCTTTGTATGTGAGCTACACACTATCCCAGCGGTAAGTGGTCCAATCACTGTGAAACAAAATCATTTTTTTTTTGAGGGGCTATGAAAAACGCCATGCTCTCTTGGCTCGTCCCCTTCCATTTTTTGCCTTAATCCAATTTTTTCTTTATAACTTCGAAAGTGGTGACAGCTAGTTAAGGTCATTGGAATAATGAAATCTGGAATGAGATTTATGATTTTTTAGATATTAGCTGGGTGACGGGGCTGGGATGAGGTGTGGCGGCATGGCTACCTGAGCGAAGAGAGCAGAGTACGTTCTGCTCGTTGCACCACAGGGGGTGCCTAGCGTTTTGAGTTTTATAGCGAGGCGAGCAGGGTGTCTGGGACGTGGGCAGCGACAGAGCGCACGCATTTTAGTGCACTAGGGCACGCCGCTCGCCTACCAGACGACGCCGAATGGCTACACTGTCTGCGTCGGTCCGGAGAATTTTTGATGTCTGCGTCCATGGTTCTTCCACAGTATGGCGCCCACGTAAACCACTGCCTTCCAATAGCCAGAGTCAATTTCAGGACTATACTTTCCCGTGCGTGGACCAAAAAACGTCATCCAATTGGTGAACCGGAATGACGTGTGCTGATGCATAATAGCACACTCTAAATTTGGCAGGACGACCCCTGATAATAGGAAAATTTGTTCTAATGGTCTGGAGGGGAAAGTAGCAGAATGTAAGAGTATGACTGACAGCTGTTTATGTTTCCTCCCACGACTGGAGACTTTTCTATGGGGTGGGGACAAGACGTTAATGTTTCGGTGTGAAGGGGAAGTGAGAGGTTCGAGGATTCGCTACTGGACGGCTGGAGAGATCAGTCGTGATTCGCTTCTGGACTGCTAGAGTGAACGTTACAGTTCTTCACTTATGGTCAGCCAGAATGAACGTGATAGCAAGGCTCAGAAGTATTACAACCATGGTAGTCTTGGCAGAACATGCCTGTTACCACTTGATGACAACAGCCAGATATGTCTGTCGTTTCGGGCGAGCACCTGAGATTAGATGGGATTTCGGTCAGAGGGTTAGCTGAACTCTGTAATAAAAAAAAAACTGAGTTAATAGAACAACGTTGAACTGAAATGGGAGTCTTCCAAAACAACGAACGAAAACGAACAAAATGAGATTTAAAAAAATAATGGATAGAGCATCTACCACGTAAGCAGGCGATCCCGGGTTCAAGTCCCGGTCGGGGCACACATTTTCAGCTGTCCCCATCAAGTTATGTCGGCAGTTGAGGGTTTCAATTAATTATCGGGAATATCAGCCTATGACGAAGGCCCACCAATGGTAGTCATAACAATTTTAACCAATACTCCCACTTCTCCAGCACAAACTTGTGAAAACTCCCCTGTATAAGAGAACGCGACACTGGTCTCTGACAGTGTTCTAGCAACAGTGGACACCGGAAGATCCTGAAGAAGATCCCAGCAGAGGGGTCGAAACGTCGATTATTTTAGAGGAAATATGACGCTGCCTAACTTTGCTGGTAATTCCTTGCTAGGTTAGAGAAGCTGAACAGGCTTATTGCATTGTCACTGTGCGGTGCGTCTAAGAACTGGTTGTTTTTTGTTGCCTCCTCGAGCAGTTTCGTAGGGCTCGTATGCCGTGACGATTCGTTTTTACATAATTTCCAGTTTTGCCTCTAGTGACCATGATTCCGGTAAATAGTGGCTAAACTGAGACAGCCAATCTTTCGCGTGGAGCGAACTTCTGTTTCCCTGAAAATTATACAATTTTAGCACTGACTGGAAGTGCTTCTAACCAAAGTCCGGTCCCGCCCTTGTGCTCACTCTAAGCTCCAAGTCACACATCCTATTCTGCCCTAAGTGTCCGAACACCTCTGCTTGGTTGAGCTGACCGACCAACTGTGCATTTCTCTCGTATTTCAGCTCCGCATTGCATGCCCAGAGTGGGCTCAATTGTGCAAGAGATCGGTGTTATTGCCATAGCGCGTGTGCTGTGATACGTTTCCTCTTTCTGACCCCGCGCACGGTGAGCCAATGACACGATTCCGTCTGCCACTCCAGTAAGATCGGAGTGCAAAGCGCCTCTCTGTGCTGCTTGTTCTCTTTGAAAGCCACGTTCTTCTATTCTCTGTAGTTTCTGTGGGGTACCCGCAATATGTTCTTCTACACTCGTTACTCTCTGTGAGATACCGTAACATGCTCTCGTCCCTGCGTTTTGAGGGATTCAATTGAAAACACATTAATGGTTAAAGTTCGCTTCGCTGGCCTGGCACTGTTATTTGCCGTTACGGTGGTTCTTTTGGTGAGTGCCGCTTCTATCCTATCTAAGGTGTTCCCCAGGGAAGCGTCCTGGGACCTCTGCTGTTCCTGATCTATATAAATGACCTGGGTGACAATCTGAGCAGTTCTCTTAGATTGTTCGCAGATGATGCTGTAATTTACCGTCTAGTAAGGTCATCCGAAGACCATTATCAGTTGCAAAGCGATTTAGAAAAGATTGCTGTATGATGTGTCAGGTGGCAGTTGACGCTAAATAACGAAAAGTGTGAGATGATCCACATGAGTTCCAAAAGAAATCCGTTGGAATTCGATTACTCGATAAATAGTACAATTCTCAAGGCTGTCAATTCAACTAAGTACCTAGGTGTTAAAATTACGAACAACTTCAGTTGGAAGGACCACATAGATAATATTGTCGGGAAGGCGAGCCAAAGGTTGCGTTTCATTGGCAGGACACTTAGAAGATGCAACAAGTCCACTAAAGAGACAGCTTACACTACACTCGTTCGTCCTCTGTTAGAATATTGCTACGCGGTGTGGGATCCTTACCAGGTGGGATTGACGGAGGACATCGAAAGGGGGCAAAAAATGGCAGCTCGTTTTGTATTATCACGTAATAGGGGAGAGAGTGTGGCAGATATGATACACGAGTTGGGATGGAAGTCATTACAGCAAAGACGTTTTTCGTCGCGGCGAGACCTTTTTACGAAATTTCAGTCACCAACTTTCTCTTCCGAATGCGAAAATATTTTGTTGAGTCCAACCTACATAGGTAGGAATGATCATCAAAATAAAATAAGAGAAATCAGAGCTCGAACAGAAAGGTTTAGGTTTTCGTTTTTCCCGCTCGCTGTCCGGGAGTGGAATAGTAGAGAGATAGTATGATTGTGGTTCGATGAACCCTCTGCCAAGCACTTAAATGTGAATTGCAGAGTAGTCATGTAGATGTAGATGTAAGCCAGCCTTCCTCTTCTCTGCTAACGAAATATACGTAGAATGAAATGACAGTTAAATCAAGACCCTAAGCTGTCGACAGGCGTTGATATACATAAAAGAGGACAGCTGAAAATGTGTGCCCCGAACCGGGACTCGAACCCGTGATCTCCTGCTTACATGGCAGACGCTCTATCCATCTGAGCCACCAAGGGTACAGAGGATAGTGCGACTGCAGGGATTTATCGATGGCACGCTCCCCGTGAGACCCACATTTCCAACTTAATTTCACAATATTCGTAGTGCCCCTGGCCGTTACACTCATTACTCACGGCTGGCAATCTTACCGAGTCCCGTAAGAGTTCGGACAATGCGTGTGCATCCAGCACAGAAGAAGAAGCTCAATGGACAGTTAGCTGTAACTATATGAAGATGGTATCTGTTCTTTATTGCTGCTTCTTATATTTCTCCCAAAATCTGGAATAGTAAATTCGACTTCCGATGGCGCTCGGGAGCACAGATTGGTGACATGAAACACGATTCCTGTGCGCTGCTACATCGTATTGGCCTTTTCTTGCTTCCGTCTCCTTGTTCTCCATACTGTCACGTTCACTGCTACGCTTGCAACCAGTTACTGAATCGTAATTCACAGAAGAGTTTCTATCATCCTCTGTCATCTGGCGACACATTTTCGTTCATAACTTCTGCTCTATCCATCGGACTGATTCCCATTACGTCTCGCCCTAACATTACTTTGTGTTAACATTCGCGTGAGTAGGCAACAAACCAAAATATACAGTGCACAGCGTTTGGCAAAAATTTTAAAATTTATGCTACGCTTCCTAGTCTCCGAATAAAACTTGTCACATCAATTTACATAATCATTTATCATCACCTCGAAAATTGATCAATAATACTGTTAACAATGGTGGATATCAACACAAAGAAAATATGGAATGTGGTGCAGAAACCACATCCACATGGAAATTAAAAAAAACACAGCTAAATAACAAGGACAACACATTAAATTCGCACCAGCGTCTTATACTGCGGTGAACTTGAATTAAATGAAGGGAGAGAAAAAACGGAACTTTATTAAATGCTGACGGCCTCTCAGACACAACATGGAAAGACCCTAGGCACGGTCGCCTTATTATTCGAGGTACCGGCGTTGAGAGGTGGACGTGTCATCCAAAGTCTTTAAAGAAATCAGTATTAGTTAGGCTAATACACTCAACAACACCTCCTCCTCCCCTTAACTGCCATAGTTATTAACCTGCAAGAGACAGTTTATGGATGAAATTATGATATGGTCTTGTTTGTGGTCAGTTTAAGAGTTGCACCTTCGACAATTCTAATTCTGTTTATAGTAATTTAATAGCTCATCATTCATATCTGGCAAAGGACCCTGATAATAAAGGTGAAATTCAACTACTAAGTAATACAAAGATTTTGGTATCATAAAGTGATTTATTGCGATGATTCCTAAAGTATTACCAGACAAAAATACTGCATGGCACTTAAATAAGTACAATGTAACTTGGGTAATGAGATGTTGGCTGAATTCGCGTACGTGAGTGGTGTCAGCTATCACATTAGAGTCCTCCAAAGTTTCTGAGTGAGAGTATGCATTACCTGGTTATCCCTGACTATTACGAACAGTTCTGGTCGGGAATGAGAGCCCTTGATACATATCACATATGCAGGCCGTTCCTGTGTAGGGCGACAGGGCAACAGCATAAGCTGGGAGGGGTCAAATTAATTAGACTACGGCGCCGGTGCTGCTAATACATTCCATCTACAAGACTGTTGGAGCCCCGAGAGCTTGGAGCACGGGGGTGATGTTGCAGCTGCTCTCAATGGCGGTTGGAACCGTTGCGTAAAGACCCGACCGAAAAAGTGCTCGCACGAAACGACAGACAGATCCGACTGTTGTCATCAAGTGGTAACAGACATGTTCTGCTAAGACTACTGTGGCAGTAATACTTCTGATCCTTGCTATCACCTTCTCTGGCTGACGAGAAGTGAAAAACTGTAACGTTCACTCTAGCAGTCCAGTAGCGAAACACGACTGATCTCTCTGAACATCCAGAAACGAATCCCCTAACTTGTCACTTCGCCTTCACACCGAAAGATTAACGACTTGTCCCCGCCCCACAGGAAATCCTCCAATCGTGGGAGGAAACATGAACAGCTGCCAGTCATACTCTTAGATTCTCACTCTTTTCTCCTCCAGACCATTACAACAAATTTTCCTCGGATCACGGGTCGTCCTGCCGTATTTGGAGTGTGCTATTATGCATCAGCACACGTCATTCCGGTTCACCAATTGGATGACGTTTTTTGGTCCATGCACGGGAAAGTATAGGCCTGTAACTGACTCTGGCTATTGGACGGCAGTGGTATACGTAGGCGCCATACTGTGGAAGAACCATGGACGCAGACAATGCAGCCGTTCGGCGTAGTCTGGTAGGCCAGCGGCGGGCCCCAGTGCACCAGTAGGATTTGCAAGGCTCTGGTCCAAATACTGCCCAGGCCCAAACACCCTGCTGGCCACGCTAGGAAAGACGAAAACTCCAGGCACCCCCTGTGGTGCGACTAGCGGGCCGTATTCTGCTCTTGTGACTCAGACAGCCATGCGGCCACACGTGATCTCACATCTAATAAACTGCGACAGCCCCGTCACCCATTTACTGTCTAAAGGAAAACAAAGCTCTCAGCACAGATTTCACTACTCCGGTGATGGCCTTAAATTGTTCTCACCACTGGGGAACTTAACAAGAAAAAGTTGAATCAGTGCAAAAAATGCAACAGGACAAGCCACGAGAGCTCATCGTCTTTTGACTATACCGCAGTGGAGTCCAATCTCACATTACATCCTTTATACTAACTTGCAGACAGGCGGAAGAAACTTTAGAGTGCCACTGGCACGACTTCACTTCAGTCATGGGAGATGGTTCAAATGGCTCTGAGCACTACGGGACTTAACATCTATGGTCATCAGTCCCCTAGAACTTAGTACTACTTAAACCTAACTAACCTAAGGACAGCAAACAACACCCAGTCATGGGAGAATCCGGCTATATCTTTACTGCTTCAATGTTATCTCATATATTCTTCATGTGTACTCAGCTGTGAGGAGGATGTTAATAACATTTTCTTCAGTTACCATAGACCATTTCAAGAAACTACAGAACTATTGCAACATCTGAAGAGCTCTGGAAATGTCTTGCCCACGAACATTAAACATTTAAAACATTTTAGCAACAGAAGACACAAAAGTCTTCCAGATTCTACATGATTTTATAACAGAGGATTAGATAAGAACACGCAAACAGAGAATTTTTTTTTTACATTGTGATATATTAATTATGTTAATTTAACTTCCTGGCAGATTGAAACTGCGTGCCCGACCGAGCCTCGAACTCGGGATCTTTGCCTTTCGCGGGTAAGTGCTCTACCAACTGAGCTTCCGAAGCACGACGCACGCCCGGTACCCACAGCTTTACTTCTGCCAGTGTCCGTCTCTTACCTTCCAAACATTACAGAAGCTCTCCTGCGAACCTTGCAGAACTAGCACTGTGGCTAAGCCATGTCTCCGCAGTATCCTTTCTTTCAGGAGTGCTAGTTCTGTAAGTTTCGCAGGAGAGCTTCTGTAAAGTTTGGAAGGTAGGAGACGGATACTGACAGAAGTAAAGCTGTGAGTAGCGGGCGTGAGTCGTGCTTCGGTAGCTCAGTTGGTAGAGCACTTTCCCGCGAAAGGCAAAGGTCCCGAGTTCGAGTCTCGGTCGGGCACACAGTTTTAATCTGCCAGGAAGTTTCATATCAGCGCACACTCCGCTGCAGAGTGAAAATCTCATTCAATGTTAATTTAATTAAATAGTTTCGATAAGTTCAGTTTAAGTCGTTGTTGCTTTGACGGTCCTCGACTCGCTGTATGGGTGATACCCAAAAGCCATTAATAAATTTTAAAAAAAGCTTAATCTCTTTGTTAGTCAGAATGGTCCACTAAAAGCGAATTCACGAAGCAATAATTCGGATTCACGTCAAATGACATGAACGCTAGTCGTCGATCCACAGTTCTTCTTGTTTTCATTTTTTTATATTATAACAATGACATTTCAGAAACAGAACTTCTGGGTTTTAATGATTAAATCATAATCATGTTGAGCCGTAGTGAGTTAAAACTGCTGTTTTGATGATTATTATAGTCATCTACCATCTGTCCCTTAGTTAGCTTCTCCGGTCTTTTCTTATTTCTTGGAATTCAGAAAACTACTTCCTCGACCAACGACCTAGATCTCTCGTCCACATCTATTTCAGTTTTAGTTGTTCTCACGATTACATCTTCCACCTCCTTGCTGTAGGTCTATACTTATAAGGAAGCTTCAGTAGGCCAGTAGGACTTTTGAAGTCCATGCATTCTTTCATAGTGCCTAGTGACGTTAAGTACTATCTGACTCTGCCAGATTAACAACTGCAGTGCAAGATCAAACGCTTCCTTCTAACCAATGACTACCACATTAGTGTAAGTATTTTTCATTGTCGTTATTATAACGTCCATTTTATATGACGCCCTTCTGCCCTTGGCACAGCCAAATTGGTTTCCTCTTCATATTATTAATTTTTAGAGGATTTTTATTTAAATTATTTATCAGTTTTTTTGGCCATGCGAAGTAAGCTCGGCTTATATATTTTATGGAATTCGGGGCGAAAATAATATTAGCTTTGCATGTTTGCAGTGTCCTAATAGGATTACGGTATTTGTAAGTAAAGCTGACAGATAGCTAAAGTAATGAATTTAAATTAGCTCTATAATTTTTATGTCATGTGGAGAGGTTATCATGAATTATTAAATGAGATAAAAGATTTTTAGGAAAATAAAACATGTGGAGCGCAGCAGAACGTTTTTAATGAGAGGAAATTAAACTCCAAAGCCACACCACAAACTGTATGCATCGATATATTTCTGCTTTCAGATTTAATGGACCGGTAAACGCCGCAAAGTGGACAGAAAACGAGAGCATACATTTGCGCTAGGTAACTAATTTATATTTTGATAATCTAATGAAGCTTTCAGTAATTCGTCTGTACTGTTTCAATCTGCAGGAGATGGGGGTCTACACGAAACAGATTGAACTACGAGATAAATAAATTTTAGGCAAAGTAAAATCAAGTTTTAAAATGCATCACATTCTATACGGCTCAAAGCTAACAGTTTCCGAAGATTTTAAGGCCTTCGTTGACAAACCAGTGAGGCCCTCGTTTGGACTCAGCACTAGAACGTTCTGGTAACCACTATTTATTCACTTTTATGTCGAAAGCACAAGAAAAATTATCATCCTGAGTGGCTAGGTCATGCAGTATTTCTTGTTCCGGTTTAGCAGTGCACTTCTTTCTCTGTGTTGCCCAGTACGTCATCCATATGGGATGTAGCGTATAGCTGACCTGAGTTAAATGTGTTTTCTTGTAAGAAGGCACCTGAAGGTGGCATGGGGATGAATTACTGACACAGTGTCAACAATTAAGGCAGTTGCAAGAAAAGTGTTTTCGAGATTTGCTTACACAACGAGGCACAGCAAACGTTTCTTCCACCTAAGGACACTTTGGAACATTTATTAAATGGTTCTACCAGAAGCAGTATCAGGTTAGCCACAATTTCCTCTCCTCTGCCAACCTGTTCACATCAGAGTAGCCCCTGCACTCAACGACCTCAATTATTTGTTGGATGCATCCCAGTCTCTGTCTTCCCCTACAGTTTTTACCCTCTACAGCAGTGGTTGTTAACTCCTTTGCTCAGGAGCCGATACCGACACACAGCGGGCCGCACACGTACCGTATTATAATGAGGGGCGATCAGAAAGTTTCTGTCTGAGAGCGTTTCTGCAGCCTGTATGCAACGTAGCGAGACTACTACGAGGGTATATAAGCACCGACATGATGGCAAGGGATCAGTGTGGCACTCGTGTGCGTGCGGTAAACGTGAAACGTGAACTATGGCGACATTATTACCAAATCCATCCAAACAGGACCAACATGCTACTGTTTTCTTCTTGGCTGCTGAAGAACAAACACTCTCCATCGGAGACTGAGGAATATGTGCGGGGCAGCATGTCTGTCGAAAACCACCATTGTGGAATGATGTGCCAAGGAGTGCTGCTGCTTCACGATTAATGCACGTCCTCATATCGCAAATGTTGTAAGTGGGAGACAGCCGAGTATCCGCCCTATAGTCCTGATCTCTTCCCATGCGATTATCATGCCTTCGGTCTCATAAAAAAAAGGCGAGGCAGTTACGGACTTCTTCAGGTAGCAGGACACGCTGTTTTACAAATGGGTGTCTTCAGCTAAGTGTGGCGTCGTCGGCGTGATGATTGCCTCCGTGCTCAGGGTGACTGTGCCTGTAACGCGTAACTTTTTTTTTTTGAAAGAGAACATTCTGATAATTGAATAAAATGTTTTGTTAAAATTCTCTTTTATATTTGTTAAAAGCTAGGGCTAAATTTTCTCAGGGCGCTATCACCAGAAATGTCATACGTATTCCAACGTGAAGACATCCGTCTTATTCATCATGGATTTAAAAAAAATCTTTTTTTTAATGTTACGCGATAAGCCAATTAAACACAATGCATATTTATTTTTTCTGTGGGGCTTGATACTCCAGGATAGCTGCCTATGTGCAGTGGCAGCGTTCACTTTTATAGAAAATTACTCTTAATAAAACTGTACCTGTGGCCAAAAATGAATTGGAAAATATTACATGAAGGTGTTTTGTATTCATTGAGATTATTATTTTAATACATTTAGCATTAAATGACTATTAAAATTGCTGATATTATTTTAATCATTAATGGCGCCGCTGCAACAGTGAGCCTATAAAGAATGGCCAGTGCAACATTAAAGTGTTACGTAATAGCTGATATTATTTTGATCATTAATGGCGCCGCTGCAACAGTGAGCCTATAAAGAATGGCCAGGGCAACATTAAATTGTTACGTAATTAAATCATGGACAGGAAAGGTACTTGCTACTGAAAAAAACACAATTTTTATAAGCATTAGTTTCATATATGTTCAAAATATTACTACAGATAATTTCATCCCCGTCCGTCAGCTACAACATAAAAAAAAGTTAATCCCTTTTGTTCCAAATGACAAAGATACTACAAATTACTATTCTGATGGCGCTTACATTGTTGAGTATCGATAATTTTTTTCCCCGGGGCTATGCTATACCTTATTGGCATATCGATTCTGGACTGTACGTTCTTCGAAAAGAAACTTGTTGTCGCCCCCTTATATTTATTGGCAACCTATATAAATTCGTATGTTGTAAGCTCCCAACAGACAAGCCATAGCGAGGGCACTAAAAATTGACCGCCGGACCCCAAGTATTGTTCGTTAAAAGTCTGCCCAATCCGTAACATTTCGTGTCGACTGTCCTCTGTTTCACACAGCTGCCACCCTCGGCGACTGAATATTGTTACAATTCTATGACAAAATGTTGTATTCGATGACTGATTAACACAAAGAATCGTACTTATATTTAAACCCGTTGTACAACATGAGACATAATCAAAAAGGTTTACTGAATGCTCATTGGCTTGTATTACAACAGTCGTAATTTAATTTCGTATTTCTTGTGACAAATATGTACCGCATTTCAAGATGACCGTCTCTTAATGCATATTCGTATATTCATGTTATTTCCTCGTCAAAATTTAAACGTAGCAGCTGATAGGTAGGAGTCACGTATGTCCGCGAGCTGTCGGTACTGGAGCATAAACAATAAAACATTCTCCCTCTCATATTCTGTAATCTCGCAGTGGCCCCGCTACTTACCCCTTTTGCCACTTTGGTAAGCGGCAAACTTTATTTAGTTCACTGCCGAATTCACCAACGTCAATTAGAAGTAAGCACGCCGTAAATATTATTGCCTACGTATTTTCCTTTGTTACTGAGCAGCAAAACTAAGCTCTTAAGAATCTGTTAACGTCAGTTGGCTTGGTGGTTTGTTACTAGAAGCATAGTGTTAAAAACAAGACATGTCAGAAAAATTTGGTGAATGGTCTCATAAAATATAGAAAACAAGAGTTACAAACAAAATACCTTTAATGGATTTCGGAGTTATCCCATTATCTAGACGAACCTCTGAAATCGGTTATAAAGCTATTGGGAACCGTCTTAGCAGACGCTTCTTGTGGAGGTTGCTCGAAGCACCGTGTCCACGCCTTGTTTGGTTATCTCCAGCAAGTACCGTCTCAACTGTCTCGCTCAACGCGGGGTGACTATTCTTTAACGCCCTCTTTATTTTACAGATATGGCGCCGTCACACTTATTTTTGTTTCTCCGACCTAATTTAGCTCTGGAAAAGCTTACACTTCGTGTATGTTGCGCGTGATCACGACGGTTCGATTCCACAAGAAGCGTTTGCTGTCAGTTCACAACAGCTTTACAACCGATGTCAGACGTGTGTTGTGGCTAAAGGTGATAAGTTTGAAAGCCAGAAAAAGTATTCTGTTTGTAACTCTTTGTCTCCATTATTTTCTGACTCCATTCACCAAACGTTTGGGACGCATTTTGTAAAATACACTCCTGGAAATTGAAATAAGAACACCGTGAATTCATTGTCCCAGGAAGGGGAAACTTTATTGACACATTCCTGGGGTCAGATACATCACATGAACATACTGACAGAACCACAGGCACATAAACACAGTCAACAGAGCATGCACAATGTCGGCACTAGTACAGTGTATATCCACCTTTCGCAGCAATGCAGGCTGCTATTCTCCCATGGAGACGATCGTAGAGATGCTGGATGTAGTCCTGTGGAACGGCTTGCCATGCCATTTCCACCTGGCGCCTCAGTTGGACCAGCATTCGTGCTGGACGTGCAGACCGCGTGAGACGACGCTTCATCCAGTCCCAAACATGCTCAATGGGGGACAGATCCGGAGATCTTGTTGGCCAGGGTAGTTGACTTACACCTTCTAGAGCACGTTGGGTGGCACGGGATACATGCGGACGTGCATTGTCCTGTTGGAACAGCAAGTTCCCTTGCCGGTCTAGGAATGGTAGAACGATGGGTTCGATGACGGTTTGGATGTACCGTGCACTATTCAGTAGCCCCTCGACGATCACCAGAGGTGTACGGCCAGTGTAGGAGATCGCTCCCCACACCATGATGCCGGGTGTTGGCCCTGTGTGCCTCAGTCGTATGCAGTCCTGATTGTGGCGCTCACCTGCACGGCGCCAAACACGCATACGACCATCATTGGCACCAAGGCAGAAGCGACTCTCGCCGCTGAAGACGACACGTCTCCATTCGTCCCTCCATTCACGCCTGTCGCGACACCACTGGAGGCGGGCTGCACGATGTTCGGGCGTGAGCGGAAGAGGGCCTAACGGTGTGCGGGACCGTAGCCCAGCTTCATGGAGACGGTTGCGAATGGTCCTCGCCGATACCCCAGGAGCAACAGTGTCCCTAATTTGCTGGGAAGTGGCGGTGCGGTCCCCTACGGCACTGCGTAGGATCCTAGGGTCTTGGCGTGCATCCGTGCGTCGCTGCGGTCCGGTCCCAGGTCGACGGGCACGTGCACCTCAACGCCCCACGTGTTGAGCAATTCGGCGGTACGTCCACCCGGCCTCCCGCATGCCCACTATACGCCCTCGCTCAAAGTCCGTCAACTGCACATACGGTTCACGTCCACGCTGTCGCGGCATGCTACCAGTGTTAAAGACTGCGATGGAGCTCCGTATGCCACGGCAAACTGGCTGACACTGACGGCGGCGGTGCACAAAGCTGCGCAGCTAGCGCCATTCGACGGCAACACCGCGGTTCCTGGTGTGTCCGCTGTGCCGTGCGTGTGATCATTGCTTGTACAGCCCTCTCGCAGTGTCCGGAGCAAGTATGGTGGGTCTGACACACCGGTGTCAATGTGTTCTTTTTTCCATTTCCAGGAGTGTACGTTTTAGAACCTCCGGCCGCAAGAATAACTCATTCGGCCCGTTTGCGGCTCGAGGGCTGCAGTTTGATGACCACTGCTGTACATCTCCCTCTAGTACAATGGCAGTTATTCCATTAAGTCTTAACACATCCACCATCCTGTCACTTCTTCTTGTCAGTGTCTCCCATATGTTCCTTTCTCCGCCAATTCTGCGGAGACACTCATCTCGTATCTCATCAGTCCACCTGATGCTCAACATTCTTTTGCAGCGCCACATCTCACACGCTTAGATTCTCTTCTGGTCCGGTTTCCCCACTGTGCAGTATTCACTACCATACAATGATATGCTCCAAACGTACACTATCATAAATTTTTTCCACAAGTTAAGGATGGTATTTGATGCTAGTAGTCTAATTTAGGCCATGCGTGTCCTAATCGACTGTGCCAGTCTAATTTTTTTGGCCTTCTTTAATCGTCCGTCACGTGCTACTTTGCTTCGAAAGTAGCAGAATTCTTTCACTTGATTTACTTGTTGGTCACCCCTTATTTACTATACAGCAAAAATTGTACCGTTCATTATTTTATCCACAAACCATAGACGACTTTGAATAAAAAGTTTAAGACAAAGACAAATTATTGGCTAGTTTAATGGAGGAACAAATACAGGTTTATTGAATGGACAACAATAAAATATTTTTCTGAATATTTTCCGAAGTGGGTTCTAAGCCATATTTTTGGGAATATAATTTGATTCCGTATTAATTTGCACATGTTCCTGCAAACCATCCGAAACTGCGAGGATTTAACAAATGGTTCAAATGGCTCTAAGCACTGGGGGACTTAACATTTGAGGTCATCAGTCCCCAAGACTTAGAACTACTTAAACCTAACTAACCTAAGGACACCACACACACATCCATGCCCGGGGCAGGATTCAAACCTACGACCGCAGCAGCAGCGTGGTTCCCGACTGAAGCGGCTAGAACCGCTAGGCCACAGCGGTGGCGAGGATTTAACCCTTTGAGTCCTAACAATATGAAGAGATAAATAATTGTATAATTTGCACATAATTACACTTTATTATTCCAGTAAGCAACGAATACAAGAAGAAATTGGCAAAAAATAACATTCAGCTGCCTTAAGGACATGGTTGCACTTTGGAAAAAAAATGTAAAATTTTTCACAGAATTTATGTTGATTATCAAAGTAAGCGACGGCAATAGGAAGAAATTGGCAAAAAGTAAACAAACCAGTTGTTTTAAGGAGGTGGTTTTACTTTTGAGCAACTGGAACATACAGTTTTCAACCAATCATCATTTCATATTTGAAAGTAAATTTGTGTTCGTCCTTGATAAAATCTCATGCCTCACAACTTACATAAACTCATAACGCCCAAGATAAATTCTAGTCTTAAATAACAAGAAAAACGAGGACTAATTAAATAAATTTTGTATCACAACGACATGCAGTCCCAGTGGTTTCTATAATACTCATGAAAGGAGCAGTACAAACTCAAGTTTACGTTGCAATAACTTAAATATTCCTTCTTTCACTGTCAACGATCTCCTCAATATGGTCGCTATAACAGAACCGTAGATTAGAATCTCCTACAATCATCTAGCACAATCTGTTCTAAGCCCGTTGCTTTGAACGCTATAAGTGACTGCTACAAAGTACTAAATTCGCAGAAATATCTCAGTGTACCATTAGAAGTCTCTTCCTTACAATACCAGCGGCGATTTCATGCAAAGAGCTCTGATTACTTTTAAAATAATTAGAGCAATAGTAATATGGCTCTGAGCACTATGGGACTTAACATCTGTGGTCATCAGTCCCCTAGAACTTGTAACTACTTAAACCTAACTAACCTAAGGACATCACACACATCAATGCCCGTGGCAGGATTCGAACCTGCGACCGTAGCAGTCGCGCGGTTCCGGACTGAGCGCCTGAACCGCTAGACCACCGCGGCCGGCCAATAGTAATAAAATGGTTGTTTTTGGCAGAAACCTCTTGCACTCAGAGGGGTCAAAGGCGCATGTAGACTGCGCGCTACTGTGTTGACTGTTAGTTTGGTAGCCTAACAACCAAGTCTGAGACCACTACGAACGTAGCTGCACTCCAAGTACGTAGTTCTTACACCAGCAGTACATTGATTTCCATGCCCAGTCATACTAAGGCAACAGTTTTAAAATGCCGTTTTTTTACGAGATTCTCATGAATTGGGCTATTTAGACAATTTTTCAAGTGAGAAAACTGCCCAACCTTAATAGTACCGCCAGCCTTGGTGGCCAAGCGGTTCTAGGTGCTACAGTCTGGAACCGTGCGACCACTACGGACGCAGGTTTGAATCCTGCCTCGGCCATGGATGTGTGTGATGTCCTTAGGTTAGTTCAGTTTAAGTAGTTCTAAGTTCTAGGGGACTGATGACCTCAGAAGTTAAGTCCCATAGTTCTCAGAGCCATTTGAACCATTTTTTACTAGTAGCACTGTATCGTCAGGGCTTTCGTTTTCAGTTTACGTTCACGAATTTGCCACGTGGTATAACGATTTCTGGCCGCAGAACTTTAGCTCTAGCTTGCTTTCTGATTTAATTTTTGATTTACTTTGTGAGTTTTCACGCTAGATTAACGATTTCCCGTACTCTCCACACACACACTACCCTCCATATCAGTTAGAGGTTGTACAGTAGCCCCACTACATCTCAGAGCGACTTTCGCATTTTCACCGATGGTAAAAGTATCCACGTGCTACTGAGCTTCGCTGTTCCGTTCCGTGACAAAGTTCTCTTGATAGAAACGAGCCCGATAATACACTGTATACCAGGAGGAATGGTCAGTATTTAGGGATATAGAAGGAACGATCATTCGCTGCAAAAAAGTCCGGTAAACATGGGCTTTAAGATGCATACCTTAAGAGCTACGAGCAATTGTTCATATTCGCTACTGTGAAAAACACCTGCTCTACTTAACAAGCACTCATAGTTGTTAATTTTTCTTGTTTTTGTTATACTACGTCCTCCCAAAATACAGAAAGCACAGAGTTTGCAGTAAAAGAGATTTCTTTAGCAGTGGCGAAGATGATGAAGTTCTTAAGGCTCTTAAGGTACACATTTTATTGCCAATATTTACTAAGACGTTTTTGCTTTGAATAATCGTTTCTGTCGTACCCCTGAATACCGACTGTTTCTCCTGTGACACCCTGCATATAAAGTACCGTCTCCTAGAAGATAGAAATTTGAGTTCAGAATGAATTTCTGTAGTGAGCTATCGAGTGAAATGAAGTGGGTTCCTTTAATATTTAAAACAGTCTTTCACCTCATCTGGACCAGCAACTGCACAACCACGGACATAAATCAAACTATGGAGTCCATCGGTAATATTAGATAAATGGTGTAAACAAAAGTGTCAGAGGCATTATTCAGCTGTGCAGTTGGTTTTTTGTATCTGACATATGGATAAATAGATATCCAAATTGAGTAATTTCATGAAATTACGCCATAACGAAAGCTAAGGAAACAACTGCACATTTTATAATTCCAGAAGTTTAGAAATGTAGAACTCTACACACACAGGGGAGAACAAGTACTGCATCATCCAGACAGTAATAGACGAGGAATCATTTGCAGTAGCAGTCAGCTTCGATTTAGCACTATCGGATTTGGCATTACCCAAGGCGAAGATGATATCGAAAAACAACATGCGAACTGGATCACGATGCTCACCGTATTCGTAATCCCTGCAGTTAGGTAGTTACAGCTACCTTGAGAGAGTTTGTGATCAGTAGCAGGCGCGGCAGGTGTACAGCAGTCAGTGCGGCCCAGCGGAAACAGCGCAGCGAGACGCAATTAGTTACTGTCGGAGTACTCACCTCTGCCGACGCAGCCGATCCGCCGAGGATTACGTCGAAAACTGGGGCAGCGTCTAGGCAGAGCTGTAAGCAGCTACAAGCGGTCGGTTTCAACGAGTTGCGCTGCGGGGAAGCACCAGACGAAGCTGAGCGACAAAATAAGAACACGGTACGCGTGCAAACCAAGGAACAAGCTCGTGCTCAATCAGTGAACATTTCTGAAATGAAACACAATTCTCTTTACTTATTTACACGAGAAGAATGTGATCCTTGTCTCTGTGTGTAAATGCTGGAGAAGATATCTGAAGGTTCGGGTTTCAATACGCAGTCGGTCCAAAGGTTTTTCAACTCTGTCAATCTTTTTCTTAAGATGAGAAATGTCAAGTTACACACTGGTTCGGAGTCGACCTTGAGCTGTAGATCCCTCTACAAGTGCCAGGGAAAATCAGTTCAGATATTGGAGGAAGACAGGGTATATCATCTACAATTAGACCATATTATTAAATCACTACGCTTTTCAAACGAACGTTTGAATGGCCCAACAGCTTTACTTTTGTGTAGAACTGGGGACCTAGAAACAACGAACAGGCTTCATCCCCGCCGTAGCCCGCAGTGTTACACAACTCCACAACAGGCTACAGCAGTCCACTCACTTTACCCCGCCGCCCCACACCGAACCCAGAGTTATTTTGCGGTTCGGCCCCCAGTGACTGCCCCCCCCCCCCCCTCAAAACGTCTGTAATAGGGTTTCTGAACGAAGAGTTCGACTACATATGGAGCACGCTCTCCTTCAGTATGACAACACCATGCCACACACGAGCGCTGCAACAATCCGACGCCTTGGGTTCACTGCCATCGATCAACCTCCATACAGTCCCGACTTGGCAGCATTCGATTTTCATCTGTTTCCAAAACTAAAAAAAACACCTTCGAGGACTTTACTTTGATAGTGATACTGTCTTTATGAGCAAAGAACCGGACGCATTTTGCTCAAGGATTCGACTTCGCCATACTTATCTTCAATCGTCTCCACGAAAAACAAAGGTTTGGTCGTCGCAAAACTTTCGCCATCTGTCCTGGTACAAACCAGGTACCGAGGGAAAGGTTTCAACTCAAGACGACGAGCGTAACCCTCTTCCCAAGGGGTGGCCAGGGAGGGGAAGGCTGAAGGTTCAGAAGAAGGAGTGTCGTGTCTTCTTTCACTCTTAGAGATGCCCACAGAATGGCCAGGATGTTGACGCTTTAGTCGCTTCATGTCCAAGACGTCTGCCCTAGTACCATCCACTCCGACCAGCGGCTCGCCCCGTGGGCACCACCCAGCCACAGCAAGGGCCGTCTGGGACCGCGGCCATTGCCGGGAGTTGTGATGCCCTAAAGTGATGAGCATCAACTCATTAACAGCTCAGGCACTAGCAGTGTGATCTCGTTTTGTTAGGGAGCTCAGCCAAGTGGGTAATTAATAGCCCCACCACACGGACTGGCTACCGTGGTGGTGACCTAGCAGCAAGGGGGCCAGGGTGCAAGAGGAAACGGGTGGGAGGGGGAGAGAAGCTTGCACCATGGAAACTAGGTTGGGAGTTCATTCCCAAATGGCTCACACTGAACGGAAAACGTTGTAAATGGAGGTCAAACCCTCAGGGGTCCAAAAACGCTGAAAAGGAGATTGAAACAGTAAACTAAACAATAGTATGTAAGTCTGCAGGCTTTCGTGGTCGTTGTCACTGAAGTTAAAATCTTCTGGGTTATTAGGCCGCGTCATATTTCTTCTAAAATGTTCAACATTTCGAACTCCTGTTCTAGGATCTTCCTCAGGATCTTTTGGTGTCCACTACTGCTAAAACACTGTCAGAGACGAGTGTCGCGTCCACTTACAATGGGGGAGTTTTCTGACGTTCGTGCTGGAGAAGTGATAGTATTGGTTAAAGTTCATATGCCTACCATTGGTGAGCCATAGTCATAGGCTAATATTCCCGCTCTGATGCTGAAGAAGGGGCGTTGGTAGCTCATTTCCTGTGGATACCATTGGCGGTCCATCGTCACTGGATAGAAAGGCACTATTCAACACTTATGCTTGAGAAGGGTTACTGGTTGAAATGCCTGCTACCGCTATTCGTTGGCCGTCATCAGTGGCTAGATTCGAAACGGTCAGAGCAAGAGAGGGCGAAGGCATTTCAATTGTATCCACAGGAGATGAGCTACCGACGCCCCTTCTTCTGCATCAGAGCGGGAATATTAGACTATGACTATGGCCCACCAATGCTAGCCATATGAACTTAACGAGTACTATCACTTCTCCATCACTCACTCCAGAAAACTCCCCATTTGTAAGTGGACGCGACACTCGTCTCTGACAGTGTTCTAACAGTAATGAGCACCAAAAGATCCTGAGGAAGATCCCAGCAGAGGGGTCGAAACGTCGAACATTCTAGAAGAAACATGACGAGGCCTAATAACCCAGGAGATTTTAACTTCAGTAAACAATAGTACATACCAAAACAAAGCCAGGAAGATAGCCAGGTCTATATAAAGAAGTCCACCAAGAGGGAAAGGAGGGGACAGGGAGAAAGGAGCAAGGACAGGGAAAGAGAGGAACAGGGACAGTAATGCAGTCTGGAAAAAGGAAAGAGACTGCAATAGCTCGGGGCCCCGTGTGCGCCACACTCGTACCCACAAAAGTGAATGTGGGCCCCGTGGGGGGTGCTCGTTGGTCATTGTGCCTCAGTTCAAGGTGAGACTCATCACTGAAGACAGTTCTACTCCAGTCCATGACATTCCAGACCGAAGGTGTGTCTGGAGATGCCTTGGAAAACGGTAATAAGGTACCAACCCGACTGTGGTCCGCCATACAGCATGACAACCAGGAGTGATGGTCAGAGGTGAAATTTCCTTTCGTAGCAGGACACCTTTGGTTGCTCACAGAATGAAATTTTCTCTCTGCAGCGGAGTGTGAGCTGATATGAAACTTGCTGGCATATTAAAACTGTGTGCCGGACTGAGACTCAAACGCGGGACCTTTGCCTTTCGCGGACTGGTGCTCTACCATCTGAGCTACCCAAGCACGACTCACGCCCCGTCGTCATAGCTTTACTTCCGCCAGTACCTCGTCTCCTACCTTCCAAACTTTACAGAAGATCTCCTGCGAACCATGCAGGACTAGCACTCCTTAAAAAAAGTTTATTGCAGAGACATAGCTTAGCCACAACCTAGGGGATGTTTCCAGAATGAGTTTTTCAATCTGCAGCGGAGTGTGCGCTGATATGAAACTTCCTGGTAGATTAAAACTGTGTGCCGGACCGAGACTCGAACTCGGGACCTTTGCCTTTGTCTTTGCTTTCGAGCTCCCCTTTCCTTTAGCAGTGTCAGTCCTGGATGGTTCGCAGGAGAGCTTCTGTAAAGTTTGGAAGGTAGGAGACGAGGTACTGGCGGAAGTAAAGCTTTGAGGACGGGGTTAGGTAACTCAGTTGGTAGAGCACTTGCCCATGAAAGGCAAAGTTCCCGTGTTCCCGTGTTCGAGTCTCGGTCCGGCACACAGTTTTAATCTGCCAGGAAGTTTCACCTTTGGTTGTTATCTGTTGCACCTTCACAGCACAGCAACACGTCGACTATGGTCCACACTCTGTTTTGTTGTTCTTCGTGGCAAGCCATCCTTGGCTTATACTTCAGCAAGATAACGTCCGCCGAGAAACGGCGAGAGTTCCTGTTGTTTCTCTTCGTGCTTGCCTAAACCCTACCTTGGCTAGCAATGTTGCCAGATATCTCTCCAATTGAGAAAGCTTGGAACTCTATGGGCAGGGCCCTAAAATAATCTCGGAATTTTGATGATCTAACCCACCAATTGGACAGAATTTGGCACGATATCGCTCATGAGGACATCCAGCAACTCTATCAGTCAGTGACAAGCCGAATAACTGTTTAAATAAGGGCCAGCAGTGCGATAACACATAACTGATTTTGGAAATTTACGAAGCTCTCTGTGTTGAATAAATTAGCCAGTTTTTCTGAAATTGTCATTATAAGTTTGAGTGTACATGTAAATCACGTATACTGATTTGCTTGTCATTCGGATGCGTCATTTTTAGTCTTAGAGAGTATTGTATTGTGATGATTCTTTGAATATGTGATGGTGATCATCATTATCCCTTGCTTGCGAGTACCGTACGGATCGGTTCCTCAGAATCACAACTTTATCATCATTCATGTTCATAAATGACGATGTTGCAGCTTGTAAATTGCGTTGGTAAAACGAATTGCACTCTACAGCACTACGGCTGCGTGTTGCGGTAGCCACAAAATAAATATTCTACTCACCTTATTTTCATTCTTTTTACGGCCTAGACTTGTTGTGGCAGCGCAAATTCACATAGGTTTTTTTATGGGGGGGGGGGGGGGGGGGGGAGAAGCCGCTGTTTAGATAGGCGGCGGTAGCTGTCTTGAAGGTGGCGGCCGGAAAGCAGCGCGTGGGGACTGTAATGGCTGGTCGACAGTTTGCTTCTCCGAAAGCAGCGGAGTTCGTATTATTACAATTTTCAACACTACCGGCAGCTGTAATTTCACTATATGTTTATTGGCAACGGTTTTGACGATACACTTCGCCATCATCACGCCCTAAAAGTAATATAAAAGCTGGTACAGTAGCAACACCTTGACATCAAAAGCAAGAGTGCTTAGAACGACTGCTGGCAGGAATGTTACTGAACACTGGTCCCATTTATTGCCACGGGGATATTTACAAATTTAACTCTTTTGCTGTTCTATCAAGGAATTGTGAAACATATTAGTTTGATGCATAGGTTCGTAGCGTTTTTCTTTTGCACATTGATATATCGGTTGCTACGGGTTCATTTATCCGTCACTTTGTTATTCACTTTTCCTATCTGAGTTTAGTCCGGTCCCGGTAGCACAGTGGTCGCTAGAGCGCTGCGGGCGAGGCGCGCACGGTGTGTTTGTGTTTACTTCGGCCGCTGTAAGTGCCGTTTTCCCTTCTAGACCACCATGGCGCACAACTATCGGAAGCAGACATTACGTTTCAACTTTTGTTCCGACTTTGCCCGACCAAAGGCCCTGGAGGTAGAACGATTTATTGGCGATGAAGTTAAGATACCACCAACGGATCTAATTGGTATGCACTTGTCGATAGTTAGCAGTACCGTCTACGTTAAAATATTCAACGATGTGGCCTGCGAAAAGGTGCTTCAAGAGGCAAAACGTGGACTGCGCTTCTGCCATTCCGACAGGCAACGTCGGACCCGTTACCGTCGATCACGCAGGTCTCGGCACACGGACGATAAGGATCTTCGAACTGCCGTTCGAACTACCTGCAGACGTCGTCATCGAGGCGCTCCGTCCATATGGCAACGTTCTGGAACATGTTGCCGAACGATGGGTACAATTTCAGACCTATCCCGTTTTAAACGGTGTTAGATAGGTCCGCATCGAGTTGCAGAAACACGTGCCTTCTTATCTACGTATCGGAGGCTGCCGTGCCATTATAATGTACGACGCCAACCTCGAACCTGTTCCGGTTGCAGGAAAGAAGGTCACCTACGGTCTGAATGCACTCAACGGCGTGTCGCGCAGCTCCCGTTGTCGGAAGCATCCGTCACACCCACGATGACCGCCCTACCGCTCACTTACGCAGCGGCTCTTGCCACGTCTACAGTTTCGTCCAGTCCGTCGCCCGGTCCTTCCGATCGGCACGTCCCACCGTCCCAGTCACCTATGGACGGTGCGGACGTCCCACCTGACAACCTTGCCGCCGAACAGGCTCCCGCACCGGACGCTGAGGAGAACAGCACTTCTTCACAACACCTGTTTGACAATTTCATCGTACCCACCGACGCATTCGAACCAGGTCGACGCTCTTCCTTGCCGTCGTCCGACACTGAGGAACACGTGCGCAAACAACGCTCGCCACGTAAGCGCAAACGCCGTCGCCGTTCACCCACGGGCTCTCAAAGCGTCGCCACCCGCGACGACGAAGACGACACCCAACCAGGCGACATTTCCATGCAGAGGTCGGCGGACAACTTTCACGATGATCAAGACATTTCGCAGGACGGGACCACTATGGAGGTCGCCACGCACAATGTAACGATCGGTGCGCCGGTTGAGACGCCTGTCTCCCCGCCGACAACTCCAGATCTCTCTCACCACGACGCAATTCCCATGGACATTGGACGGACCCATGGCACAGGAGCATGGGCCGACGAGATTGAGTAAGATACGCCCCCTCCTACGGATGAGTTGCCTCCGCCGGACAAGGCTGTCTGTTAACATCAAAAGCGAGGCCCTGCAGCTGATGGGACGGGACTTCCTGTCGGTGCCCTCCTCTTACTTTCCTTGGTGATGGTAGATGCGCGTCCACCACCACTGAAACTAACGTATGGGTTTGCCACGCTGAACATCAACATGATCGGCACTGTACTCCTATGTGACATGCTTCGGGCCTCTGACGTCGACGTCGCCCTTCTTCAGGAAGTATGCGTTGCCACACTACCACCAGTCTACGGCTACGACTCATACACGTCCACATGTGATCAATCAGGGCGTGGAGTGGCTTTCTACATACGCGAAGGAATACCACTCAAGGGCACGACAATCCTTCCCTGTGTAAGAGGCATGGCTGTTACCATCTTCGACACTCGCGTCATCAATATCAACGCTCCGTCTGGCTCCACGAACCGTCGGCAGCGGTCCACTTTCTTCGGACATGACGTGGCGCCCCTGTTTTCTGAACGCTATGATCGCCTTATCATGGGAGGCGATTTCAACTGTGTCCTCCATCCGCAGGACCAAATGCCTGGTTATTCGCCATGCCCGGCGCTTCTCACCTTAATCGAAGATTTTCGTCTAGTGGACGTTTGGGAGAAAATTCACGGCCATACCTCCAGTTTCACCCATTATACAGCACATTCTGCGAGCAGACTGGACCGGTTATATGTCTCTGCCCACCTTGGCAATGACGTCCCCCAAGCTGAACGGTGGCCCCTTGAATTTTCGGACCACTGCGCCGTCATTTGCTCCCTGGCTCTGCAACCTCAGTCAGTGTGGCGCAGCAGAGGTTACTGGAAGCTTAATACCTCCCTCCTTAATGATCCACACTGTCGACAATGTATTGCCACTACGTGGGCGTCTTGCGAAAGACGGCTTCCTCAGTACACATCCACGTTCCATTGGTGGCTCAAATGTGCCAAACCTGCGATCAGAAAGGCCTTCATACAATGTGGCAAGGAAGCAGCAGCATGGCATCGAGACACCACATATTTTTACTACGCCGTCCTCCCTGAGCTCGATGCGCTGCCTCCATCACCTGACACCCATAGGGAACGACAACGTACTAAAGCTCGTCTCCTCTCTCTTCAACGTGCACGACTGCATGGTGTCGTGGTGCGTTCCCGACGACAAGACCTCCTCCACGACGAAACCCCATCCACAATCCATGCCGCATCCGACCATAGTCGTCGACGTCGACTTTTCGTCTCCAACATCACGACCTCCGATGGTGTTCACCACACAACACAGGCGGCGGTGGTGTCTACCTTTGCTGAACATTATCGCCAGTTTTATGATGATGAACAGATGGCGACGCCCATTCCTGATGATCTCCGTCCTTCCCCTGACCGGACCCTCACCGTAGCGGAGTCAACGTCCATGATGTCTGCAATCACCTCAGAAGAGGTAGTAGATGCGATCAACAGAGGGGCCAAGAACAAATCACCAGGAGCAGATGGTCTCCCAGTGGAGTTTTACCGGGCATTCACCACGTTAATGCTTCCTCGCTGGACGGAAATGATTCAGGAACTCTTTACTCCATCCTTCCCAATTCCACCTGAATTCGTTACTGACATTCTTCTACCTGTGCCTAAACCGAAGGGAGGGTCTCATGTCTCTGCATATCGCCCCCTTACATTACTGAATGCAGACTATAAAATCTATGCACGCCTCTTAGCAGCGCGCATGCGCACCGTCTTACCTATGGTCCTTTCACCTGAGCAGACTGCACGTGGTTGTGGGGCCACCTTACAAACAGCCCTAGGAGAATGCCGTGACCTCATTGCACTGGCGTCGGTTTGTCGCCTTCGTGCAGCACTGGTATCCGTCGATTTCACGAGTGCCTTTGATCGCGTTCGACACCCATTCCTCCTCATGGTGGTGACACGTATGGGGTTTCCATTACTTTTTGTCGATGCCATTCGCCGGTTACTACTTCCCGCCGTCTCGATGGTACAAGTCAATGGGAGGCTTGTAGGACCGATTCCTATACGCCGCTCTGTACGTCAAGGATGCCCTATGTCTACTTTACTATATGCCATTGCACTTGAGCCCCTCATCACTGGACTTACCTCTAGACTGCAGGGCCTCACTTTGCGTGACTACACTTTTCACTGTAGGGCTTATGCGGACGATCTCCTCTTTCTCACCTGCTCCTCCACGGAACTCAATGACGCCATACAATGGATCCACCAGTATGGACGTCTTTCTGGTAGCATTCTTAATGTCCGTAAATAGACTATGATGCACATTGGGCGCGGCCTCCCGGCTATGGTGCTGAACCCACTCCCAGTCAGTACCACCCTTCGTTACTTGGGTATCGAATTTACGAGCTCCACACACCGCACAGTGGCCCTGGCATACCGGCGGCTTTTGCAGTCGATTCGGCACCATGTCCGCGGTCAAGTGCACCGTAACTTAAACCAACTCCAACGTGTGTCCTATGTCAACATGTATGTAGCCCCTAAACTGGTACACGTCGCCCATATCCTCCCAATGCCGTTACTCCTTGGCCGCCGTATCCAATCAGCCTTTGGATATTTCGTGTCAGCAGGGGCACTTTTCAAAGTCCGCTACAACACTCTAACATTGCCTCCTGCAAAAGGTGGCCTCGGACTCGTCAACGTGTGGGAACGATCTTCTGCACTCTTTGTCCACACTCTGTTGCGGCACTGGCAGGGGACGGTTCCGTCCTTAACACGCAGTCTCTTAGATATCCTCCGACTAGCGTCTCTCGATCCACCGATCAATGTGGCACCTATTTCTCCATTATTGTACCACGTCACCAATTGTTTCATAGAACTCAGCTACGTTAGGGGCGAACTTCCAGTCACCCGTCCTCCCCGTACAAAAGATTATTATCGTTTGTTTATGCTGTCCAACCCTTGCGACCCCATGGTGCTACGGCATCCTGACATTAACTGGCGCACGGTTTAGGGGTGTGTGCATGCACCCTTTTTACCATCGTCTGTGTCTGCACTCTGGTATGTTTTAGTTTATGGAAAATTCCCAACTAACAGTCGACTTTATCGCATAGGACTGGCCACCTCCCCACTCTGCCCTGACTGTCAGCTCGAAGACACCGACGAGCACCGTCTTACGTGCCCCCTGAAACAAAACGTATGGCTCCTCATCCAACGAATCGTGGGCTTTTACCTCCGTGCCCCGCCAACGACGGTAACCCCGGATTTCCTGTTGTTGCCCCAGACATTTCACTATCCTCTTGCTAAGCACCATACCCTCATCTGGTTTCGAGGACTGGCTTTAGAATACCTCTTTCAAAATGGTCCGCATACAGTCCTTGACTTCTGGTACAAAGTTGTGACCTCTCATAGCACCCTCACCCGAAAACCATCTTACCGACAAACTTTTGCCGGTTATCTCGACAGCGTCTTCCTTGACCCCCCTCAAAGCTGGGGTGTATCATGCATACCTGTCACATGATGCAACACCCTTATCCACGTTCCCATGCATCGAAAAAAAACAACAACAAATTTTAAAAAAAAGCAAGAAGACAGAATATGTTATATTTTGTTGTATTTAATGTTTTTCTTTTTAATGTATTTATTTATTTCTTTTGCTTAACTAACAGTCATTTGTATATGTTTAAATGGAATGTTACCTTGAAGAACTCTTGCATAGTGAATATATATATATATATATATATATATATATATATATATATATATATATATATATATATATATATATGTACTTTTAGTTTCTTCTATTTGAGATCAACAGAGAGATGAAAAGGGTTTTGTAGTTGTAAGGGGAATCGTTTTGATATTAGTGGCTCAATACGTTCAGGAAGACATTTCGAGACTGATGAAGATCAATTAAACGCATTAATCCAGAATGATCCAAATCAGTGCACTGGAGATGGCAAATGTGGTGAACGGTGATCATTCCACGGCCGTGTGACATTTGCATGGAATGGGGAAGGCTCTAAAATCGGGTGTATGGGTACCGCAACCTCTAAGCCAAAATCACAAAAGTCAGCACGTGGCCATATGTGATTCTCTGCTGCCTCGTCATCAGTTCGTTCGTGAACAAAAGAGACGATTCCTGTCCTGTGTGAGGTAACGAGCGAGTTGCAGCACCCTGCAGATATTCTAAGTTCAGAGTTGGCGGCCACCGGTCGAGCCGCGCGGTAGAGCCGAGCTCGTTAGCGGACACGTGATGGCGGACGTTAGCCGGACGAGAGGGGCGGCCCCAGCGCGTGGTCCAGCCGCGTGGCTGTGGCGGGGACGGTGCTTTGTGTCGATGAAGAAGACGACTAGGCCGGGAGTGCCAAAGATGGCGGACTTTGTGAAACCTTAATGGCAGACATTTCACAGTTCGTATAGAAATTAATAGGAGCCAGTTGAATCACGATACCTCAAAAAGAAACATGTACATTACCATTAGTTGCACGACGATTCTGGTGGTGTAATCAGATTTTCAGTACCTTTATTAGCTGAAAGTCCAGTACCTGACTGTAAATTATACAAGTAATTTCCCAAAATTAAACGCTTCTTCCGATTTCGTCGATCGACGTGTCTTTAGAAAGCTATTACCGTAAACGTAAATTCGTATGTAACTTGATTAGTACATGAGTTATTGTAGGTCAAAGTGGCCGATTACTATCGATTGCGTCTGGTCATAAGTACTCCACAACTACACGAAAAAACGGTATCAGCATGCTTCTAATATGTTTATTCATCTATGTCTTTATTTATTTTCGATATTTACAGGGTGGTCCATTGATCGTGACCGGGCCAAATATCTCACGAAATGAGCATCAAACGAATAAACTACAAAGAACGAAGCTTGTCTAGCTCGAAGGGGGGAAACAAGATGGCGCTACGGTTGGCCCGCTAGATGGCGCTGCCATAGGTCAAACGGATGTCAACTGCGTTTTTAAAAATACGACCCCCATTTTTTATTACATATTCGTGTAATACGTAAAGAAATATGAATGTTTTAGTTGGACCACTTTTTTCGCTTTCTGATAGATGGCGCTGTAATAGTCACAAACATATGGCTCACATTTTCAGACGAACAGTCAGTAACAGGTAGGTTTTTTTAAAAAATTAAAATACTGAACGTAGGAACGTTTGAACATTTCATTTCGGTTGTTCCAATGTGACACATGTACCTTTCTGAACATATCATTTCTGAGAACGCATGCTGCTACAGCGTGATTACCTGTAAGTACAACACCAATAAAATAAATGCTCAAAATGATGTCCGTCAACCTCAATGCATTTGGCAATACGTGTAACGACATTCCTCTCAACAACGAGTAGTTCGACTTCCGTAATGTTCGCACATGCATTGACAATGCGCTGACGCATGTTGTCAGGCGTTGTCGGTGGGTCACGACAGCAAAATCCTTCAACTTTCCCCACAGAAAGAAATCCGGGGACGTCAGAACTGATGAACGTGCGGGCCATGGTATGGTGCTTCGACGACCAATTCACCTGTCATGAAATATGCTATTCAATACCGCTTGAACCGCACTCGAGCTATGTGCCGGACATCCATCATGTTGGAAGTACATCACCATTCTGTCATTCAGAGAAACATCTTACAGTGACATCGGTAGAACATTACGCAAGAAATGAGCATACATTGTACCATTTAGATTGCCATCGATAAAATAGGGGCCAATTATCCTTCCTCCCGTAATGCTTCACCATACATTAACCCGCCAAGGTCGCTGATGTTCCACTTGTCGCAGCTATCGTGGTTGTTCCGTTGCCCAATAGTGCATATTATGCCGGTTTACGTTACCGCTGTCTGTGAATGACGTTCGTCACTAAATAGAACGCGTGCAAAAAATCTGTCATGGTTCCGTAATTTCTCTTGTGCCTAGTGGCAGAGCTGTACACGACGCTCAAACTCGTCGCCCTGCAATTCTTGGTGCATAGAAATATGGTACGAGTGCAATCGATGTTGATGTAGCATTCTCAACTTCGACGTTTTTGAGATTCCCGATTCTCGCGCAATTTGTCTGCTATAGATGTGAGGATTAGCCGCGACAGCAGCTAAAACACCTATTTGGGCATCATCATTTGTTGCAGGTCGTGATTGACGTTTCACATGTGGCTGAACACTTCCTTTTTCCTTAAATAACGTAACTATCCGGCGAACGATCCGGACACTTTGTAAGTAGGCTGTTTAGGTTTTCTTATTGGTAACGCCACGTAGCGCTTTGTATAAAAATCAGTGGCTGTGCTGTGTGCAGTCTGTGGATAGTTTGCATTGTTGTCTGCCATTGTAGTGTTGGGCAGCTGGATGTTAACAGCGCGTAGCGTTGCGCAGTTGGAGGTGAGCCGCCAGCAATGGTGGATGTGGAGAGAGAAATGGCGGAGTTTTGAAAGCTGTAAGAATGGATGTCATGAACTGCTATATACATTATGACTATTAAGGTAAATACATAGTTTGTTCTCTATTAAAATCTTTCATTTTCTAACTATCCCCATCAGTAGTTAGTGCCTTCTGTTGTTTGAATCTTTTATTTAGCCGGCAGTAGTGGCGCTCGCTGTATTGCAGTAGTTAGAGTAACCAAGATTTTTGTGAGGTAAGCGATTTGTGAAACGTATAGGTTAATGTAAGTCAGTGCCTTTTTTGTAGGGATTTTTCAAAGTCAGATTGCGTTGCGCTAAAAATATTGTGTGACAGTTTAAGCACAGTAATTCATTAATTGTTCTAAAGGGACGTTTCAACTTGGATGATGTAGTCCAGGATACCGAGTAGCATGCATAGCACACGCCCGTTTTGCATTTTGATCACAATTGCCATACATTAACACTACATCGACCTTTTCCGCAATTGGTAACCTGTCCATTTTAACACGGGTAATGCATCACGAAGCGAGTACCGTCCGCACTGGCGGAATTTTACGTGATACCACGTACATATACGTTTGTGACTATTACAGCGCCATCTATCACAAAGCGAAAAAAGTGGTCCAACTAAAACATTCATATTTCTTTACATGCTACACAAATATGTTATAAAAATGGGAGTTCCTATTAAAAAAAAAAAAAACGCAGTTCATATCCGTTTGGCCTATGGCAGCGCCATCTAGCGGGCCAACCATAGCGGCATCTGGTTCCCCGTTGAAGCTAGCCGAGTTTCGTTCTTTGTAGTTTTTCGTTTGATGCTTATTTCGTGAGATATTTGGCCCTGTCACTATCAATGGAGCACCATGTATACTATTCATGAACAAACTGATTAAATATTTACTGTGTTTAGAAAGCACAGAGACATTAGGCTACTGGCCTACCTTTTGTTCTATTCTTCTGATATGTGTTTATTTAATTTGTTTATGTATGTAATGATGTGTGTTAGAGCGTGTTTATGGTCCAGCTGTAGGAATATTTATTTAATTTCAAGTGTCTAAATGCAAATCCAGTATTTCGTATGTGCTTAAATATGTGTGTGGGTGCGCTGGTTTGAAGACATGGCGCGAGCGCTCTAGCCAATCACAGCGCTCTTGAATGGGGAGACTGGATGGGAGCATCGTTTCCGAAGAGGACAGGAGGGAGTTCTGGAGAGTCGCACGGGACGGAAAGTGCTGGACGTGACGGCGAGACGGGCGTGGAGTCGCGGAGAGACTTGGGGTGTGTGGAGCTGTTTGCGCGTGATAGTAGTATTTCGGAGTGCGGACTTTTGAACTTGTGAGATTTCCGAGGTTTCTACAGTGAAGACGTAATGTGCTTTTAGAAGTGAATATTTCGCGAGCTATGTTATTGTTCATAATTAATTACGTGCAGTAGGAATCTATTGTTTCCCTATTATTCAACTTATATTTTATGTAACTGCTGGACCAGCGACACCAATAAGTGTTTTGCAGAAATATACTTCATTCTCAAAAGTACTTCTGCTATCGTAATCATCATTTAAAGTCGTTAAAACAGTACCTGCACATTTTATTTAATTGCAAACTTTACATTCATAATTCGCACTTGCTCAGTGATAGAAACCTTCGACCATTCGATTCGTGTGTGTTTCTTATCGTATACTGTAGACTCAGCAGTATTTGGCCTGTAATGCGGCAACTACGTATCCCCGCTCCTAGACAACGATACCAGCCAAAACTTTTAATATTTCAACGTTGAGTCGGAGGCTGCGTAGTTATTTGAAAGCCCGCATCCGTATCATTATTAGTGACGAGAAATGGTGTCTTTATGTTAACATAAGGAAAATAAAGGAGTGATTGAGGCCAAACAAAGCAGCACCTTGCTGTACAAAGACCTGCGCGCATCCACAAAATATAATGTTATGCATCTGGTGGAACAGCGACGACGTGGTCTAGTTCGAATTGCTTCCCCTAGGTGTAACCATCACTGCTGACATTTACTGTCAACAACTGAGAAGTCTTGGGGACGCAGTCCAAGAACAACTACCGGGAAGACTGTGAGAAGTGGTGCTACTCCACGATAATGCCCACTTGCATTCTGCTAGACTGACAAAAAACACTTTAAAAGAGCTGTGTTGGGAAGGCATTCCGCACCCACTTTCTTCACAGCATCCAGTGCCTTTTCCACTCTCTGTCAAACAACCTTCAAGAAACTTCCTTTCCGGGTGGAAATGTGCTCCGAACATGGCTGGACGAGTTCTGTGAACTCTCTCTGTTCCTCCATTAGCTTGCGGATGTAGTATGGTGGTCAACTTCTTTACTGTCAGCAACCGAGACAATTCCTTCATCAGGTCTGACATTAAGTTCGTCCCCCAGTCCTTTATCATCTTCTGTGACATTCCGAATTTGAATATCCACTTATTAACTAATGTCTGTGCAACTATTATTGCCTGTTGGTCCGGCCATGCCACCATCTCGATGTAACGAGAAAAATAATCTGTTATGGTCAGCACCATACAAGTACCCACTGGCGTTCGGTTGAATGGTTCTAACATTTACACTCCAAATGAAACTAAGATGTTCTGTTGCTTCTGGTATTCTTTTCAACAATACCTGCTTCCGATTCCCGTTGGCACTCTTTGCACAATCCACACAATTCCTGACCTATCGACCCACATCATCCTTCCTTCCTTCCTTTCCACCACCAATACTCTGCCATCCTTCTATTCGTCGACCTGCATTCACCATGGTCTGACAAAATGTGATCATGCATCCCACATCACATTTATAATTTTAATTTGACCGGCACCACCACTCGTGGTCCTAATTTTGTCTCTGTGCACAATAATCCATCTTGCATACAAAATTGCTGCTGTTTCCTATACTGCCTACATTCATCCTAGGTGTTCGTGATGCTGAAAACCACGTGACGTATACAGTCGCGGAATCGAAAACTTACCTCATCGTTGGCAGACTGTTGGGAATAGTGAAGGAGAATACGTTGTTGTTGTGGTCTTCAGTCCTGAGACTGGTTTGATGCAGCTCTCCATGCTAATGTATCCTGTGCAAGCTCCTTCATCTTTCAGTACCTACTGCAACCTACATCCTTCTGAATCTGCTTAGTGTATTCATCTCTTGGTCTCCCTTTACGATTTTTACCCTCCACGCTGCCCTCCAATGCTAAATTTGTGATCCCTTGATGCCTCAGGACATGTCCTAGCACCGGATCCCTTCTTCTAGTCAAGTTGTGCCACAAACTTCTCTTCTCCTTAATCCTATTCAATACCCCCTCATTAGTTACATGATCTACCGATCTAATCTTCAGCATTTTCCTGTAGCACCACCTTATTGGTGACTAAAGTCTCTGTTACGTGTATCTGCTGTATGGAAAAACGTTACGAGCTTATGCACCATCCTAGCATTTCATTAAAATTGTTATTACAACTTTTGAAAATTTCGAAATTACTCGTCGTTTGGCTGCGTCACATTGCGTCCTGTGGAGATTTCATTACTGATGCATTTAACGCATTTCCTATATTACCTTTCTGTGGTTCTAACCCACATCTCCGGAGTACGCTTCGAAGTCTAGTGTATGGCTGTTATTCTTTAACCTGACAGTGATGGACGATCCAGGAACATCTGTTCTACATAATTTTTCAGTTTACCGCATTCTGATTCCGACTTTTAAAGCTGTTACTGACTTCAGTGAAAATTGGTCATAAGTAGTTTCGTCAGTTATAAGCGGGGACGTGACGTGTCTAAATCTAAAGTTTATACTGCTCAGAAGTTTTTGATACTTAACGTCCTTTTTCATTTAACTTCAACTAATGACAATGAAAAAAATCTCTCTGAAGCGCAAACTCTCAGTATTTGTAAACCGAATGACTAGACATAATTTTTATAGTTCCGCGAACAGTTTAACAGACAAGTTATTCGTCAGGGAAAACAGAGGCCCAGATGCTACTATCCGGCGAGTAATAACGCTTTGTGTCTGCTGGAAGATGTTTGCTGCCACTGCTCTTGCAAAACCCATCCTCTGAGAGCTAGGGACGCTGGGAGTTGTGTCGGGCAAAAGGACTTTGACAAATCCTTCCGAACGTGCTCTGTGTGGTGTGACAAAGTGCGCCCATACGTCAAGTTGCCTGTTCTACTGAACTCGAGTTCCACTTCAGGGACTGCTATCGTGGCCGGACATAGGGTGACTTTGATATATTCGATTTGCGTGAACGGAAGGGCTGGTTGCGATTACTCGGAAAATCCCACGAATGTGATAAATGCTACGTGCGTAATAGGCCCAATAAAATAAATGTTGAATAATGGATGCTGCGAGTAATCTCATCTGAAGTGGATGGTGCAGCGACCACCCAAGGTGTGAAACGTACACATGGCAGTTGTGGAATCACACTTGCCCTTATTAATGGATAAACGCAGAGTTCTGAACGAAAAAAAGGCAGAGGGCTCAAGTAGAAGGAAGGATACATTTCTGTGCCTTCAGAGTATTGACGTTAAGATTTCAGAGTGGAAGAATACAGGCGAGTAACACTCGTCGAACCTCTAATAGTGTTAATAATGCAGTGGCACTGAAATAACAGATTAAGTCTACAAAAATGGCTTGATATGTTACTCCCTGAAGATTCTGAATTGGCGTGACAGACATGCAGACACTGGATAGTCTGTTTGGACGTAAGTTTTTCAGCTGGTTTGATGCCTGCTGTATGTCCTCTTACCACTTACACCACTTCATATTCGATCAACATGTATCACTGAAATGTTACTTGAACTCAGTTGGGAATCCTTGGAGGGAAGTAAATGTTCTGTTCATTAAAGTTTAGGAGAACCGACATTTGCGACAGGCTGCAGAATGATTCCACCACCACCAACATACACTACTGGCCATTAAAATTGCTACATCAAGAAGAAATACAGATGATAAACGGGTATTAATTGGACAAATATATTATACTAAAACTGACATTTGATTACATTTTCACGCAATTTGGGTGCATAGATCCTGAGGAATCAGTGCCCAGAACAACCACCTCTGGCCGTAACAACGACCTTGATACGCCTGGGCATTGAGTCAACAGAGCTTGGATGGCGTGTACATATACAGCTGCCCATGCAGCTTCAACACGATACCAGAGTTCATCAAGAGTAGTGATTGGCATATTGTGACGAGCCAGTTTCAGCCACCATTGACCACACGTGGTCAGTTGGTGAGATATCTGGAGAATGCGCTGGTCAGGGGAGCAGTCGAACATTTTCTGTATCCAGAAAGGCCCGTACAGGACCTGCAACATGCGGTCGCGCATTATCCTGCTGAAATGTACGGTTTCTCAGGGATCAAATGAAGGGTAGAGCCACGGGTCGTAACACAACTGAAATGTAACGTCTACTGTCCAAAGTGCCGTCAATGCGAACAAGACGTGACAGAGACGTGTAACCAATCGCACCCCATACCATAACACCGGGTGATACGCCAGTCCATGGCGATGACGAAGACACGTTTCCAATGTGCGTTCACCGCGATGTCACCAAACACGGATGCGACCATCATGATGCTGTAAACAGAACCTGTATTCATCCGAGAAAATGACATTTTGCATTCGTGCAACCAGGTTAGTCGTTGAGTACACCATCGCAGGCGCTCCTGTCTGTAATGCAGCGTCAAGGGTAACCGCAGCCAGGGTAACGGAGCTGATAGTTCATGGTGCTGCAAACGTTCGTGCAGATGGTTGTTGTCTTGCACACGTCCCCATCTGTTGACTCAGGGATCGATACGTGGCTGCACGATCCGTTACAGCCATGCGGACAAGATGCCTGTCATCTCGACTGCTAGTTGGGATCCACCACGGCGTTCCGTATTACCCTCCTGAACCCACCGATTCCATACTCTGCTAAAAGTCATTGTATCTCGACCAACACGAGCAGCAATGTCGCAATACGGTAAACCGCAATCCCGATAGGCTACAATCCGACCTTTATCAAAGTCGGAAACGTGATGGTACACATTTCTCCTCCTTACACGAGGCATCACAACAACGTTTCACCAGGCGACGCCGGCTAACTGCTGTTTGTGTTTGAGAAATCGGTTGGAAACTTACCTCATGTCAGCACGTTGTAGGTGTCAGCAACGGCGTCAACCTTGTGTGAATGCTCTGAAAAGCTAATCATTAGCATATGACAGCATCTTCTTCCTGTCGGTTAAATTTCGCGTCTGTAGCACCTCATCTTCGTGGTGTACAGTTTTATTGGCCAGTAGTGTACGTCTCGCGTATTGACTGTGAAGACAACGTAAGAAAAATTAGGACTCTTACAGAAATGCATAGTCAGTCATTTTAGGCTCTCTCCGTTTGCGAGTGGAACAAGAAAGCGAATGGCTAACAGTGCTGTACTTTTCCATGTACAGTACGCTGGCTTGCGGAGTATATATGTAGGAGCAGATGTAGAAAGATCTCAGGCTTTTCTTCACTTCTAAAGCACACTGAAAATGTTGCCTTTCTGGCGGAAGATTGTCAATTTAGGATCCGATAGTTAGAAAATGTAGCGCGTAAAGAAATCGGTGTCTGGATCTTTGCTTAACAGTAGGTAATAAAAAAAAGTTGCGTCCCTCCAGGTGCACTGGCGGTAGATCTTAAGTTTGGCAATATTTCTCCGTTCTATTTTACCCGCTCCTCCCCCACCCCCCTCACCTCACCCTCACCCCTACCCTCACCCCCAACCGTGCTGGACACCTTAAATGGCCCGCAAAGAAGGAAGGAAAGTAGGTTAGAGTTTCATGTACCGTTACTATGAAGTACAAAGTTGGGTCAGGGAAAGTGGGAGGAGGAAATCAACCTCACCGCTTTTAATTTAGGCAATCATGGGGAACCATGGAGTTCCTAAGTGTGGGTGTCCAGACGTGGATTTGAACCGCAATACTCTCAAATGAGAATGCAGTGTTCTGCCACTGCTGCACGAAATGGGGCTGGTGGACAATAACTCAAACAAAAGACAAAGATAAGAAAGGTGAAGACAATACTAAAGCAATTCCAGTCTAGTCGTAAGTTCTGTTTGCTTCCATCTATTCGTATCAGAATCATCACAATTTTATTTGACTGTTGTAAATAGTGACGGAAATTGAATTGCTGATGACTGCATCGACAGTGCATCAACTTTTAATGGTTATTCAGGAAGAAAAAAGCTGTTCTTATGCCAAAGGTATGTTTTGCTAAGCATGATTTTACTGCACATGGTATGCCCTGACATTTTCACTGGCTTAGCATCTAGTTACACATGGATCTACAGTTTTCCGTGAACTCCGAAACACAGTGCGACTTAGTGTCACATAGAGATAAAATAAGGTATATATATATATATATATATATATATATATATATATATATATATATATATATATATATATATATATATACTTACTACTTGCCATTAAAATTGCTGCACCACGAAGATGACGTGCTACAGACGCGAAATTTCTCAAACACAAACAGCAGTTAACCGGCGTCGCCTGGTGAAACGTTGTTGTGATGCCTCGTGTAAGGAGGAGAAATGCGTACCATCACGTTTCCGACTTTGATAAAGGTCGGATTGTAGCCTATCGGGATTGCGGTTTACCGTATTGCGACATTGCTGCTCGTGTTGGTCGAGATGCAATGACTTTTAGCAGAGTATGGATTCGGTGGGTTCAGGAGGGTAATACGGAACGCCGTGCTGGATCCCAACGACCTCATGTCACTAGCAGTCAAGATAACAGGCATCTTGTCCACATGGCTGTAACGGATCGTGCAGCCACGTATCGATCCCTGAGTCAACAGATGGGGACGTGTGCAAGACAACAACCATCCGCACGAACGTTTGCAGCACCATGGACTATCAGCTCTGAGTCCGTGGCTGCGGTTACCCTTGACGCTGCATCACAGACAGGAGCGCCTGCGATGGTGTACTCAACGACGAACCTGGATGCACGAATGACAAAACTTCATTTTTTCGGATGAATCCAGGTTCTGTTTACAGCATCATGATAGTTGCATCCGTGTTTGGCGACATCGCGGTGAACACATATTGGAAGCGTGTATTCGTCATCGCATTACTGGCGTATCACCCAGCGGCATGGTATGGGGTGTCATTGGTTACATACACGTCTCGGTCACCTCTTTTTCGCATTGACGGCACTTTGAACAGTGGACGTTACATTTCACATGTGTTACGACCCGTGGCTCTACCCTTCATTCGATCGCTGCGAAACCTTACATTTCAGCAGGATAATGCACGACCGCATGTTGCAGGTCCTGTGCGGGCGTCTCTGGATACAGAAAATCGACTGTTCCCCTGGCCAGCACATTCTCCACATCTCTCACCAAAAGAAAACGTCTGGTCAATGGTGGACGAGCAACTGCCTCGTCACAATACGGCAGTCACTACTCTTGATGAACTGTGGTATCGTGTTGAATCTGCATTGGCAGCTGTACCCGTACACGGTATCCAAGCTCTGTTTGACTCAATGCCCAGGCACATCAAGGTGGTTGTTCGTGGTACTGATTTCTCAGGATCTATCTACCCCAATTGCGTGAAAATGTAATCACATGTCTACCCAACACCGCCACACACGCACGCCTGGTCGCCTCGTGTGTTCACATCATGCGGCAGTTGCGGGTGTGAACATCGAATCACTCGGCGGAAACCCAATGATGAGGACGTATTTGATGGCCGGACAATAGGAGAGGTTTGCATTAATGCATGCTTGCTCTTAAACTGCGTGCGCGCAGGTGCACCTACTGTCATACTGTAATTACCGCTCCCATAAACAGGCGGCCGGTATTTGCCGACCGAATGTTAGATTGAAATTGAATAGCCTATACACGTTTAACAGACAGAGCGTATGCACATTTATTGAGAATACAGCACGATGAATCCAAAGAATGTATTACATCTGTTATACAAAAGCCTCTATCACTCGCAATACGACATCGACTTTATTATTATCGACGAATAAACTTCGTTCGCATTACATTTAGCGAATCTGATTAAAGAGCTCATCAACGCCGACGTATTCAGACATTGTAGTACTTTGATCTATGATGACGAAAGTATTTCCTGAGGCTGTCGCAGTAGAAGAGGTGTTTGAAGAGGATTGTGAGGATGTTGTGTAAGGCAGTATGAAGAGTGAAATGGTAACAGATCTGGAATATAAAAAAAAGACAGTTATGTTTTGGCGCGGAAAGAAGAGGAATAAGATTTTCAAAACAGTCTAACATAATTTCAGAAAGGTTAAGGATACAAGATCACTTTGTAGATGGAAAACACAAGTCACTGATTGTGGGACACGAAGCAACAGATTGTTATAGATTTCCAAACATGTGTTGGAGTAACTCCAGAGGCCGTGCGATAAATCACTACCTATTCATGACTTGGACGTAAAACGATGGACTTTGAGGGCGAGAGATTATGTTAATTTTTCGTCTCACCTAATCACGGTCACCGCGAAATGGGTAAGACATAGAATTATTTCGACAAAGATTAATAAATTTTCTGCTCAAAAACGATTAGTCAATAAAGAACAAGTAGTAGAACAAGCTGATGCATTTGTGGCAAACGTAACATCGAATATTGAATCATTAGGAGAGGGAAATTTTTACAGTTCATATCAATCTGGATTCAATTTGTAGAAGCTTGCAGGTCGTACCCTATCCTTTAAAGGAACACTAACAACTCGCTCAGTCGTTGAATTCGTTTACCTATAAATATACGTTACAGCCAATCCTATATAGAAGTGATGTTTTATAACCCCCTTTGCTCAGTCCTGCAGGGAACAGGTGGACAGTTTGGACCCATTGTTCAACAAACTATGTAAAAAGCCGATAATATTGTTACATTTGTTTCAAAATCTGGTAATTTAACATCAGATCTCGCTATTAAATAGTTTGGGAATATTTACTTACGTACTATTGGTGAACGATCCGTTGAGTTTTTGGATTCCTGGACAGGACAACGGAAAAGAAATTTAACACAAACAAAAGTAATAAGGACGTAGAAATTGTAACGATTCCTACTGGAACAATCGGCATAATCCATCCACTTTATGTCTACACCTTCAGACCGTGGGAAAATTTTCTGAAGCAGTTCTCTGATGTAATCCTACTATACGGGTATGATGTAAATTTGCACATGAGAAATAATATCCAGAAAATTCAATCACTGATTCATAATCGTTTTTCACCCCTCGACTTCTGAACGTGTTTAGGTACTCGTGGCTCAAGAGCGGATACATCACAGAAAAACCTGATAAATGTGAATCATCTGTTAATTATTGTGACTTCATAAGCTTTCCCGGCGTAATAAATAAGTCTTGAAAGTCTCTTCGGGATTGCTGCCGAATTCTAAAATCGTTATAAGTGAATTATTGCTTTGAAAATTGTGATAGATGCTAAAAATTGTGCAATAATATTGCAACAATTGCGTCGTGCACATACAAACGTGTGTGCAGCATTTCTTTGCAACGGATAATACAACGTTCTTTCCCTCATTATTGCACTGACTATCAAAGATAATGCAACACAACCTAAATGCTTTCAAGTAACAACGTAGAGGTCAAACATAATAACCAAAACCATGGAAACAAAACAAAAGAAACAACAACAAAAAAACCACGAGAAAACAAAAAGGAAACAGCCTCTCGCCACCTCCAAGTTGGTTATTCCCAGACTCGAGAGAGAGAGAGAGAGAGACCTTATTGTTTCAGTTAAATACTTCAGGAGTCCATCTTTTATGGTTGCACTGTGAAATAACAAACAACATCGTCGACATGTATGACAATTGTCATACGATGGACAGAGCTCGTGTATATCGATATATAGGGGTACTTCCAAATTATATCTGACTACTGCGACTTCGGGATGTAGCAAGCATACCTGGTTGAATTTGTTGTTACATCACTATTGGATTTACTACACACAAACGTTTTACTATTTCAAAAATTAATAGGTAGAGGAGAATTTCGAAATATAACAAAATGGTTAATGATGTGATTGCACAGTTATAAAGTAGAGTAGCAATTATGGAAACTGGGACTCAAGGTTTTTTTAATATTTCCTACTGTTTTGACGATAGGTGCTCAGAAAGGTAACAACCCCGTTTTCTTCGGGAGTGTTTTCACCACTTCAATTGCCATATGGACACGTATACAGAAATGTGTCACATATAATGACGTAGACTACATCATCTTCGAAGTGTATCGGAATCGACGAGTGGCACTTGTGTTACTTGTCAGTGTAAGCCATGGGTGTCCAATATGCGACCCGAGGGCCACATGAGACGCAAAGCAAGTATCAATGCGGCCCAAGCAGTGTGCATGTATCACACGATCGGTAAAAAAAAACATATTTTCAGTTTGAAACTCCCGCCGCGCGATAGTATTCTCTCACTGGTCCATCTGGTTCTTGACATTGCCGCCCTTGCTGTAGTTGAAGACCCAGAGTCTCGTCCTCGTAACAAGTCAACCCGTCAGACGTGCTGATCCCTTATCTTACGGCTACTTCAGTTGCAACGGCGAAACTAGAGCTTTAGAGACGTATAATGAAATTAATTTATGGACATACAAGGAAGTTCTGTGTTATTTCTGTACAAATGTGGTACAGAACCTTTTTCACCGTAGTTCTGATCACCACAAGGCGGTATAATCCTGAAATCTACTTTTTTTTTACTCTACGTCCCAAAAATATACTCATGTTCTTCCAATGTGGCCCAGGTAAGCTGAGAGGTTGGACACTTCTGATCTAAGAGATCTTATGCGGACATCGTGGTTTGGGGCGTTATCATTAGGTCCGCCCCCAGTAAGCAAGTCCGCCAACGAGCATTACAGTTTTAAGACTGTATTTGCTACAGAAGAATGCTGAAGATTAGATTGGTAGATCATGTAACTAATGAGGAGGTATTGAATAGAATTGGGGAGAAGAGGAGTTTGTGGCACAACTTGATTAGAAGAAGGGATTGGTTGGTAGGACATGTTCTGAGGCATCAAGGGATCACCAATTTAGTATTGGAGGGCAGCGTGGAGGGTAAAAATCGTAGAGGAAGACCAAGAAATGAATGCACTAAGCAGATTCAGAAGGATGTAGGCTGCAGTACGTACTGGGAGATGAAGCAGCTTGCACATGATAGAGTAGCATGGAGAACTGCATCAAACCAGTCTGAGGACTGAAGACCACACAACAACAACATTTTGGAGGAAGTATTACGATAGCACAAATACTTGAAGTCGCTTGCCACAGGCCCTCACTTACGCTCCTGGGCTGATGTGGGCTCTGTCAGGTTAGATGACAGTCAACACACATGTTCCAACACTCAAGGCCACGCAGGACGACTTCTAGCAGTCGCATTCCTTGTGGCCCTCCTTAATTTGTTCAACATGGCCGGCCAGCCTGTACTCAGCGTTAGGCTACTTGCCATCTCTATAGAAAAAAAGGGTCATATTGCTACGGTATGCAATGCTCGGTTAGCTCGTACCGTAATTTCAGCCTTTCAGGCTATGGATATTAATGTTATCAACCAGGCGTTTGACGATACTGCAACTGTTTCTAACAAAGAGTTCATCAGTGAGCGTGTCAGTGGTATGCCATAATGATTACAAGTAGATATGGGGACACTGGCATCACTTCTGAATTCTAACACTTGTCTATGTCTCGGTTCCCATCCACTGTTGGCTACTTCGCGCCATCTTGTCGGTTTCTATGAACAGCAGATTATTAAACAGTTTATGGCAGACACTGTCTGCAAGGCGGCAATTTGGCCAGTAACTTTTTCTTGTGGACATACATTAGTGGAACACTGGTTTGGCTTAGATGCTTTTACGGCATTTAGGGTTACAGACACCGATTCAGTGCATTTAGGGTCTGACCACGCGCAAGGCAATGGCGCCCATGTGATACTTTGTAGGAGGGGATCAAGACTTGGCGGTGTGGAGTATTTTTAACGTTTTGGAAGACGGACTGGATACTTCTAAGTACCCATAAACAATTTCATTTCCGACCTTGTTAAAAAAAATACCGACTTATAAATGATTTTATGAACACACAATATTTTCCCTTTCTCTGAGAACTATGAGAGCAGGCTCTCTTTGCCCCTGTGTATGGTTACCGTTTCAGTATCAGGCGCTGGATGCCCTGTGCAGGTAATAAACTGCCCCTTTTTTGCTGGGACTCGGCAAAGCTGCAGATAAGGATGCGTTGCCAGCGGGCGCGCTCCAACACTGGCGTCACCATGAGATCTTAGGGACGGACTAAGTAGCGAATGTGCAGGGAGAACGGTGGAGTCACCCGGATGAAAAACATCAGGAAGGAACCGTGTAATATGGATTGAACTGATCGACTGACAGCCTTGGTCGATTCGACAATCATTAGGAGGCGTGGGCTGGCCTAACGGTTGCACTTAGGGTGCAGTTTGGTTTAGGGCTACCTGTCCGGCCTGCTCCTACAAGGTAACACTGGAGACAGCGACTTGACCTGTATGAGTGTGAGGGCTAGTCTAACCTTCAAAGAGAAGATAAAACATGGTTCAAATGGCTCTGAGCACTACGGGACTTAGCATCTGAGGTCATCAGTCCCCAAGAGCTTAGAACTACTTAAACCTAACTAACCTAAGGACATCACATACATCCATCCATGCCCGAGGCAGGGTTCCAACCTGCGACCGTAGCGGTCGCGCGGTTCGAGACTGAAGCATCTAGAACCGCTCGGACACAGCGGCCCGCCAAAGAGAAGTGGTGACTTACATCTCTCTCTGATCTAATGAGTAGCGTGTTCAATTGGAGGGTGCGGAGTGATTTCTAGGAGCAACATTTCTTGCCATTACTGAACTGATCTGTAATTGCCGTGTTTTCCGAGCATTGGTTATGAAATCAGGTTGCCTCTGCGCAAGGTATGCAGGATGAATCAATTAAAACTTGCTTTCAAGTATCGCGGAAATGAAAAGTGCTGTTGATGTGCGGTTTTTAAAGAATGGCTTGGTAGTCTGGAGCTCGTATTGTTAGCCAATCAACAGATAGTAATAATACTTATGCAGGCTTTTTATAGAAACATACGCTTTTTCAAATGGAATAATGCCTATTGACATAAAAAACCAAAGTAGGATAAATCAGAATGTCAGTGCGTTTCTTGCAGGATTCTAGTATGAGTCGTTTACGAGATATCATATTTTGAATATGGTTCAAAAAATGGCTCTGAGCACTATGGGACTTAACATCTGTGGTCATCAGTTACCTAGAACGTAGAACTACTTAGAACTAACCTAAGGACATCACACACATCCATGCCCGAGGCAGGATTCGAACCTGCGACCGTAGCGGTCACGCGGTTCCAGACTGAAGCGCCTAGAACTGCTCGGCCACACCGGCCGGCTATTTTAAAAAGTTCAAACACCTACACTTGTACAACACTTCCGGTAGCACACACTAAAGAAAACAACACACCTGTATAGATTAGTTACGTGGATTCTGACCACCAACGAGACAACTGACCATGGCAGATTGTGTTCAGAATGACCACTGGCAGCGGCAGTACTGCTTCCAGTCTGGTTGGAATTCCTGCTGCACACGTGATAGAGACGTCCGAGCAGGTTACAGTAATACGTCGCTGCATATCATCAGGTGTAGTTTTTTATGTCCCAGTAGACAGCATATTTCAGATTCAACCACAGGAAAAAGTCTACAGATGTCAAAACCCAGGAATGGGCCGGCCAAGGTAAAGGTCTTCTGCATCCAATGAAACGATTTCGAAACAATTTGTGAAAATACGCTGTAGTATTTCTTGCACTACGAGCTGGAAAGCCATCATGTTGGTACCACAGGTTCCTCCTCGTCTGCAGAAGAATGTCTTGTAACATCAATGGAAGCAGGTCTGCTCGGAGGCTGCGCTACTTGTGCGCTTTCAGTATTCCGTCTATGAAACACAGGCTTATGAGCTGATAGTTCACTATCCCACATCACACATTTTTACTTCGTGGGCGCTGACGGTCCACGTGACGGGGACTGTTAACAGACCAATAGTGCATGTTTAGGCGGTTTACCAGGACGTAATTGGTAAATGTGGCTTCTTCACTGAACAAGTTACATGATACGTCTGGAGTATCCGGTTTTAATACCCATGTAGAGCAGTTAATACGATTGTCATAATCGTGTCCATGCATCTCTTGATGGAGAGAGAGCTGATAGGATGAAATCTATGTCGAAGAAGAATGCGTTGCGCACTTGTCTGATTCATGCCACTTCCTGCTTCGACTGCTTGGGTGCTAATGTGCGGAAAAACAGCAACACAAGCAAGAACATTAATTTCCCCCTTTCCTTTCGTCACTTGCTTCCTTTTGCTACGTTGTATAAATGTTTTATTGTACTGCCTGAAGAGGTTGATAAATAATTGCCGAGGTGGTTGACGTCCATTGGGATATCTTGCCGCATACACAGAACAAGTGCTTAGAAAAACAGTTTTATTTATGAGGATATCAACAACAATTTGCAACAGTCCACCGTTTTAGTAACTTATTCAGAAGTGAAACGTATCACAAAAAAATTTCATTTTAGTAAATTGCAGGAAGGTTTTATACAAACATTACAACAGGAGGCGGCTTTTGCCATCCTAGCACTGTCACGAAAATAGTAACAAGAAAGTAGTAATATAATGAATATTCACATAATTATCGTTTAATAAAGTTTCAGTCGTCGTAGTGTCATAGGATAGAGTTTCACCAGTCATTCACAGCATTCAAACTGTATTAGTATTCTCTCTATTGCTGCTAAGGTTATGAAGTATAACTGTTGTCAGCTGGTTCCTTATGTGGTATTTTAAACGGAAAGTTATTTTAAAACAAGAGAAAAAAAACAACCAAAGCGTAGAGATGAGGTAATTTTGACTCCATTGTTTCTCTATTCATCAGTAGCTTCGGCTCCACAATAAAGGTTGTGTTTGTACGATGACAGGCCGACAAGGAGGGGGCCTCTTCGCTTAACAGCCATTTCGTGTCGTCCCCCGGAACTGTGGCTCAGTTTTTGTTCCCCCTTCGTCGGGTGTGCGGAAGTGGTGCTCCGCCGGAGCTGAGGCGCCTGTTATTCTCCGCACGCAGGTCGACCTCTCTGGGGAAATCTGTGGCGCCAGCGTCCACTTTACCGTAGGGTCTCGCGCTAGCTAATAGCTGATCACCGCAGACTGGGGAGCACTGATGATGAGACGCGGGCTTCACGGCCGGCGTCTTGGGCCCCAAGAATGTGAACTGTAACACTGTGATCAACGGCAAATCTACGTATCAGTCTTTCGACAAGTTTGGTACTTGTATCTCGAGCTAATTGTCTCATCTCTGCGTAATTATTACACTCAACACCCTTAATAATCTACTAGCTGAATACCCGGCGTTGCCTGAATATGTATTTATTCTAACCTTCCATTAGTCTTCCTCCTTCCTCCTCTCTCTGTTCATCTCCTCCTCCCCCCCCCTCTCAGTCCTTCTCCTTTGCTATCTTCTCTCTGTGTATCTCCTTATCTCCCCCTCTCTCTGTCCTCTCCTCCTCTCCCCCTCTCTCTGTCCTCTCCTACTCTCCCCTCTCACTGTCCTCCCCTACTCTCCCCTCCCTCTTTCCATCTCCTCCTCTCCACTCTCTCTGTCCACCTCCTCCCCTGCCTGCTGTCTGTCCCTCTCCTCCTCTGCACTCTCTCTGTCCATCTTCTCCTCTTCCCTTTCTCTATTCATGTTTCCCTCTCTCTTACCTCTGCCTCCCCGTCTGTCTGACTATCTTGTAACATCCACGAGATAAATTTTTGGCTACAGTGCGACGAGAGGAAATTATGCCTCTAACAGTTATAAACATTATGTATTCGATGTATGAAAAAACAGTGAAAACTTATAAATATTAATTATTTATATAATATTCTGTGATGTAATTAGACATATCGATGTGTATCATAAAAAACCAATGATAATTGTAAATTCCTTTTATGATCTGCGTTTGTCTTCCATTGTTTTTACCTTTTGTTGGTTGGCTTTTGTAAGTTCGGACGCATATCAAACTGAGGTCTGTTAAGAAATTGTAATTATTTGTTAATTATTACTTGAGAATAGAGTTCAATATTATTATAAATATGAATGAATAATTATTTCTAACTTTAATTCCTCTCTAAGTCAGCATTATCTGTGTTAATTATTTCTTTCCGCTGCAAGAAGCGCAGCCATTGATGATAGCGATTAGTATCGCGTACTTCTCTGTGTTTTCCTTAGAAACAAATCAAGTGTTTGCTTGATGAAATATAAATAGTGCACAATACGAAAGTAGAGTTTCTGTAAAGTTTAATAAGCATTTAAAATACTTACTTGTTCTAACAATAGAAAGTCTCTATCATTTGTCTGCCGGCATCCTAACAATTATCTCAGCGGCAAATTCAAATTACGAAACTCTGCAGACATAAATGCCGAACGTAATACAAATGTGTAAAAATAAATGTGCACCGGTGGTCCCGAACTCATTTTAATGAAAATGATTCGCATCAGATTGGTTCTTTAAAAACAGTGCTCAGACCACGATCGTTATAACAAAGTTTTCTAGCTGATGTATGAAGCTGAAATTAATTACGCACGAGTTGCGAAGAATATTGTTTCAGGTAACATACGTCAGTGTTGTGCGCGGCTGATATTCGGTTGTTTTAATGATCATTTTGCTGAAGATAACTGTTTCATCATAATCCATAGTTGTATAGAAGCTGTTGTATGAACTGTGATTTAGTAACACTTACACAACTTACAGACAACACTTTAACACGACATTAACTTGGAGTTCTTCAACAACTTGATCAAATCTTTAGCTAGGAGAAAATTTATTTCGTGATTACTCAATGTAATAAAATAAGATTATCATTTCCATTTACAGATTAGTTAAATACCAAACCACTGAATAACCCAGCGAACGCCACAATCTCCTTCTCTTTCCTTTCTCTATCTCCTCCTCTTCCCTCTCTCTGCCCAGTTCCCCCACCCACTCTCTCTCTGTGCCCACATACTCCTCCCCTTTATCTGTGTCCAGTTTCTCCTTGTCCCTCGGTCTCAGTCCTCGTCGCACTCCATTCTCTCTCCAGGTTAGCACATTCACCCCAGTAGGGCGTTGGTAGTTCTTACTTTTCACAGTATTTCTTTCTAGTTCGTACCTAATACGTGAACCAGATTTGTTGAAACGATTGCAAGGGTTGAGGATGAACTTTTTATCCTTCATTTTGTCCACCTACACACATGTCAAATATATTTCAAATACATTTAACATATTCCACACGTCTTTGTACACTTATTACACCTATATATCGAATATCCCCTGTAGCTTCATTTTCAAGCAGCTCAGTGTTTATGAAGTCGTATCTCGTGAACTGTGTGCTGTGTTTTGTAGGTTTTGTAGGTACATCCAGTTTCATATATGGGTACTGTCTTCAAAATGTGTTTTACATAGAGTTTGAGTAAAGAAGTAATATATTAAAACGTCATCCACGCAGTTTTTCACCCATCTGTGTTTGACTTCATATCTTCTGACCTGTGAGTCGTATATTATATACATTCAGTATTACATCTGGCTACTGTCTCTGAAATGTGTTTCGTATAGACTTACTAGTAAAGAAGTAATAAATTTAAGCTCATGAATGATGTGGCAATATTTCACGTATCTCTGTATTTGACATCATACTTTCTGACCTATGTGTCTTACAGTAATATATTTTTGTACATACATTCAGAAGCAGTTATGCTTATTGTCTGCGAAAAGTGTTGCAAATAGAGTGAGTAGCAACGAAGAAATAAAGTTAAGCGTCTTGCATGATGCCATAGTTTCTCACGCGTCTGAGTGTTTACAACGTAAGACGTTCTGAACTGAGAGCCGTATAGTGATATAATTTTGGTGGAATATTCAGTGGTATATGTGAATACTGTGGATACAATGTGTTACGAATTCAGTTGATAGTAAAGAAATAATAAATTAAAAAAGTCACGCTTCATACGCCAGTTTTACTGCATGAACAGCGAAAATGTAGCAATAAATTTTTTTCCTGGGTTGGATTCCACTGGTAACGACATACACCACACAAACCTTTTCCCTTCGATCATTTTGTGGGAGTCATGACTGAGAAAAAGTTCTGTAAAGATTCGAAATTATGTGTTAAGTTCGTTGTAAGTCTCTGAGTGCTCTTATAATGGATGTCTGAAGTATGGGTACTCAGGCATTGTTGTGGCACTGCTTTTTCACCCCCTACCCCTTTTATAGGTAGATTGTTCTGACACTCAAACTGATTCTTTTCAGGCAGTAAGCGATATGCGTACCACGTTTGGTTGAATCGGTTGAATGGTTTAGGATGAGATGTGGCAAATATATACATACATGCATAGATACAATTTTATATGTATGCGTTTTGCTTTTTCCACGCTATGTCTGCCTCTGCTCTTCTTCCTTTCTAATTAATATGCTTCTACCACAGTCAAGTTTACTTTGCCTGAAAGCTAAAGCGCAGGTCCTAGTTACTCATCCCCATCTCCTGTCATACAACGTACCTATTTTCGTTTCAATGCTATTCTCTCAGAAACGACATAATATCAATAATTTCGAGTTAACATTAGGGCTATTTTCCTTGGCATTCCGTAATGGTTACTTAAGTCACATCATGGTAGTTTATTTCATATCTGGCTACGAATAGTCAATGGCCGTTCTGAGATGTATACATCGCTTCCTGTCAGGACACCGAAGTTTAGACCATCTGACGTGGCCTTTATTTGGCTGGGTGACTATCCAGGTACGTCGTTCACCGTTAAGAATTTCCCTTTGCCTTTGCGGAAGAGGGAACAGGAAAGGTGGTGGCGTAAAGACTCTGATGACCAGTCTTTGCGTCATTGTCCTGGATTCAGTTCGAAAACTCTCCGCTGTGTCTCATGAAGTGGGGGCATGTGATACTGTTGGTGATCCGTCCGTTGGATGGGACGTTAAGCTCAGCAGCTCCCTCGGTGCTCTTCGAGAGGAATACGTTGTGCGTCCTTCTCCCATCTCTAACACGAATATGAAACTACACTACACATACGCCCATGATAGTCACCTACACTTAACAGATACACTTACACACACACACATATTTCATACTTAACGAAGGAGGGGTTCCTGCAGGTGTCAAGTTAGGGAAAATCCTTCCAATGAGGTGGCTGAACTAGCCCTTTTGGGTCTCCCCTCATTCATGCCACACTTTCATCTCGGATAACAAACAAAGGCACGAAGGCTAAACGGTTCTAGCATTGGTCAAATTGCAGGTGCAATAGGAATGTGGCAGTTGGGTACAGAGGTTCAGAGATGGAGGAAACAGTAGAAGGGGAGACATGTGAATGTGTATGAACACAATAAAGAGACTACATGCGAAATTGCTCCGTTTGGGTTCCTTTATTCAGCAGAAATGTACTGGGCCCTCACAGGCAGTTATCAATGAAGAGGCTATAGCTAATGCTGCTGCAGCGCTGGCTCAAAGTATCGAGTAGTGCCTGAGAAAATACCACTGGGAATCCGGTTTATTATGTGATTCACTCCAAAGGATAATGAAGGGTTCACTAGAGGCCATGGAAACCACACTATGTGCAAGCATCGTCACTGAAAGACACTGACGTTAGGATGGAATAGGAGCCAGATAGCTTGGGTATCGTTCTGTGGACTGGTTCATAAATCGCCACAGCTGCCGTCATTGGACCGCTATCGAAAGCAATCCTGAAACTACAAGTGAAAAATTGCAGTCACGTCCTACGTAACAGTGTGGTGTAATATTCGTGATGTTACTCTTATTGGTCTGTACATCCTTCGTAAAACTGTGAATGCAATGGGACTCGTCTGCATGCAACAAACTTTAGACCATCCCGCTGTTGCAAACTGGGGTGATGTGCACAATGTGTACTTCATGCAGGATTTCGCACCTTGCCACTTTGCACTGATCTCGCGGGAATGCCACCTCGGCGACTTGGGCGTCGATGGGGATGATGATTAGGACAGCACAACGCCCAGTCCCTGAGCGGAGAAAAATCTCTGACCCAGCCGCGAATCGTGCCCGGGCCCTTAGGATCGACATTCTGTCACGTTGACCACTCAGCTACCGTGGGCGTACATAGTAGCCAAAGCTGAGTCATGAATGTTGCACAACAGCTACACCTGTCTGCTACTAGTTCCGGTCCTATGCTGAAGTATGCATAAGTGATACAAACCACGTTACAAAAGTTATGATATATATATATATATATATATATATATATATATATATATATATATATATATATATATATAAATAAAAATAGGCACTTTTTATGATTTCGCCATTTCGTTCTGTATCTGTGTACTTAACTACAAATACTCTTTGACACCAACACATTCTGAATGATAGCATGATACCAAAACATTTTGCATGTTGGCAGTTTCTTCTCCTGGTTCATATTCACTTCCACAGAATACCGTATTTCAGACATACATTTTCAGTACCTTTCTCCTTATTTCCATATAAATATATGACTGAAAGTTTGCTTCACCTGTGTTAGATGTCTTTCAATGTCTTCTTTTCACCAACCTTCCCGTACAACCTTGCTTCTTAGATACGAGAACTCCTCCTCATCTACCACTACTGAGTTATATCCAATTTTGATGTTAAGTGTGGCGGCGTTAAGTCAAGAGCTGGCATGCCAGTCCAGAACGAGGGAGAAGATATGAGTGTGAGAAGGCGTCATCCAATCGTACCCTGACCAATCCCCCTCCTGGATGACAACGCGACAGCTGTGGACCCTATGTGGAGAGAACATAAGCGCCGTGCCCGACTGCTCATGGCCCAGTTCTACAGCAGCTTCAAGACTAACAACTTAGGAGCATCAACTCTAACCACTTGCTTATACTGTCTGTGTAACACGGGATTGAGAAATGTTATAGTGAAGAGATTTCTTATTTTGTCTGTCGCTCTCTGCTGGCGACACGTCTGTGTAACTCAACGATAGGTAGTGCAATCTTTCGCCTGATTCAGAAATTGTTTCTTAACGTAACTCTGAGTGAACTTTCCTATGATCAGGTTGTAGGTTCGCTAACTATTATGACCAACAAGTCAGTGTGGTGGCAGCTAGGTAACAATTCATTAATTGCAAGAAAAGATCAGAACAAACTTATGAATAGGTAACAGATTTGCAGGATATGACGAGGAAATGCAAATTCAAATGTGCTTGTGGTGCTTTATATTCAGATGCCATGGTGCGTGATGCAATCATGTACAATCATGTACTTAGAAAACAGATTTTGAAACATTCAGATCCATCACTTATATATACTACTAGAGCAGTACGATTCAGGTGTCATGTCATCTGGTAAGTCTGAGTAGCCATCAATTTGTTGGGTTCAATCGCTCCTTGCTCGTGACTGGCCCATTAGGCAGCAACAGACGGCACGTGCCACGCTGCATACAGAGCTCTCCAAACAGGCGAACAGAATTAAGTCATGCCTTCAGTGCTGTTCATGGCACAAAAGCAAAGACTGCCCCTCCAGACAAGCATAGTGTTACCCTTGCGGCAAGAAATGTCACTTGCAGTCCCTATGTTTGCAACGGAACAAACATATGAATTCTGCTCACACACACATAAATCAAGTCAAAAAGCCCACGTAATCAATGTTGTGTATTCACTGCCTTCTGCAGGCATTAGCGAAACTAGCAAGCGAACAGATGCTTTAGGTGATATTCCAGTCCAACAAACTTTTTGTTCAGTTGCATATTAGTGAAAACCATGTGAAATTTCAGTTGGATACACATGCCTCGGTTACATTCCTGAACCTTAACACATATGAACTGTTAGGCTCGCCAAGCATGTCTAAAACTAGCATGCATCTGATGGCTTATATTGGACAAGACATTTCCGTTCTCAGAAAATGTACTTTGCCTGCTATGTATTGCTCGCATACCCAAACTGTAGCTTTCACTGTGCTACAATCACGCGACTGTGAGAATTTATTTAGCCGTGATTTGTTTGGCTTTAACATTCAGGACAATGTGTCAGTGACTGAATTCAATGCAAAGGACAGCGCAGCTCGCTTGTTGACAGAATTCCCTGAACTCTTTTAGATTAGATTTACTTTCATTCCAATTGATCCATATTGAGGAGGTCCTCCAGGATGTAGAACATGTCAGAAAAACAACAATACATGACAAATATTTACAACTGAAACAAATAAGCTAATGTAGCTCCCACAGGTCTCAAGTGGAATGATCGTCATTTTTTTTAATGAACACTATATGAAAGATAATTTTACAAACACTAACGCACTGAATTTAAAATAAAAAAGTTATTATTTAGTTATAAGGCAACAAATACGTAATAGAACTACTATAATACTTATTTACAATGGACACATTATTGCACTGCAATTGTGCAAAAGTTATATTGTACTTATATATTCACTAATCAGTTGGTTCTATTGAGAAATTCATCAATGGAGTAGAAGGAGTTGGCAACCAATAAATCCTTTAGGCCTCTCTTGAACTGAATTTCATTTGTTGTTAAGCTTTTTATGGGTGCTGGCAAGTTACTAAAAATGTGTGTTTCTGAGTAATGTACACCTTTTTGTACAAGACTAAGTGACTTTAAATCCTTCTGAAGATTATTTTTATTTCTAGTACTGGTTCCATGAATTGAGTTATTGGTTTGAAAAAGTGATATACAGGGTGATTCAAAAAGAATACCACAACTTTAGGAATTTAAAGCTCTGCAGCGACAAAAGGCAGAGCTAAGCACTATCTGTCGGCGAATTAAGGGAGCTATAAAGTTTCATTTAGTTGTACATTTGTTCGCTTGAGGCGCTGTTGACTAGGCGTCAGCGCCAGTTGATGCTAAGAGGGCGACCGCTCAACAGAAAGATTTCTGTGTTATTGAGTACGGCAGAAGTGAATCGACGACAGTTGTTCAGCTTGCATTTCGAACGAAGTATGGTGTTAAACCTCCTGATAGGTGGTGTATTAAACGTTGGTATAAACAGTTGACAGAGAATGGGTGTTTGTGCAAAGGGAAATGTTCTGGACGGCCGAGAACGAATGATGAAAATGTAGCACACATCCAGCAAGCATTTGTTCGCAGCCCAGGAAAATCGACTCGCAGAGCTAGCAGAGAGCTGCAAATTCCACAATCAACTGTATGGAGAGTCCTACGAAAAAGGTTAGTTATGAATCCTTATCGTCTGAAATTGGTTCAAGCACTGTCTGCAGCTGATAAGATTAAAAGAATCGATTTCTGTGATTTTATCCTTGCTCAAATGGAAACAGATGAATCTTTCGTTTCAAAGATTGTGTTTAGTGATGAAGCAACTTTCCACACTAACGGGAAAGTCAACCGTCACAATGACTGTATATGGGGCACTGAGAATCCGCGGGAAACAACTCGCCTAAGGTGAACGTTTTCTGTTCCATTTCAGCCAATAAAGTTTTTGGTCCCTTTTTCTTCGAAGGTGCTACAGTAACTGGACTACAGTATCTGGAGATGTTAGAGAATTGGCTGTTCCCTCAGATCGAACAAGAAGCACAACAATTCATATTTCAGCAGGATGGAGCGCTACCACATTGTCACTTATCTCTCCGTAACTACCTGAACGTCAACTACCCGAGGCGATGGATCGGCCGCCAGGCAGCCCGTGACAGAGCACTTCATCACTCTCCTCCAAGAAGCCCTGATCTTACCCCCTGCGATTTTTCCTTATGGGGGTATGCTAAGGATATGGTGTTTCGGCCACCTCTCCCAGCCACCATTGATGATTTGAAACGAGAAATAATAGCAGCTATCCAAACTGTTACGTCTGATATGCTACAGAGAGTGTGGAACGAGTTGGAGTATCGGGTTGATATTGCTCGAGTGTCTGGAGGGGGGCATATTGAACATCTCTGGACTTGTTTTTGAGTAAAAAAAAACCTTTTTAAATACTCTTTGTAATGATATATAACAGAAGGTTATATTATGTTTCTTTCATTAAATACACATTTTTAAAGTTGTGGTATTCTTTTTGAATCACCCTGTACTTTAATAACAGATTTCATTGAGGAATAAATACATTGGGAAGCAGTAATTAGCATCCCTAGTTCCCTAAACAAGCTTCTGCAGGATGTTCTTGAGTTCACACCACATATAATGATTACTGCAGGTTTTTGTGCCCAGAAAACTTTAGCTTGGATTGATGAATTAACTCAAAAAATATTCCCACATGACATTATGGAATGAAAGTAAGCATAGTATGCCAGTTTTTTCATTTTTATATCCCCTATGTCTGACACATTTTGCATTGCAAATAGAGATTTGTTAAGGCGTTTCAACAGTTCTGTGGTGTGCTCCTCCATGTTGAATTTATTATCAATCTGTAATCCCAAGAATTTAACACTGTTCACTTCTTCTATCTGCTTGTCATTGTATGTGAGACATATACTAGAAGGACATCCCTTACAAGTTCTGAACTGCATGTAGTGTGGTTTTTCAAAGTTTTGTGACGAAGAATTGGCTAGGAACCAGTGATTAATGTCCACAAATATTTTATTAGCCGACCTTTCTAAGAATACACTTGATTTGCTATTTATTGCAATGTTTGTATCATTGGCAAACAAAACGAACTTGATTTGTGGTAGTGTTACTGATGAAAGGTCATTGATATACACAAGAAAAAGTAAGGGCCCTAAAATGGAACCTTGTGGGACCCCACATGTAATTAGTTCCCAGTTGGATGATGCCTGATAGCTTAATACATGTCTCTTTCCTAATAACAAACTTTGTTTTGTGCCAGAGATATAAGATTTGAACCATGTTGTAGCATTTCCTGTTACACCATAATATTCTAATTTACTTAAAAGGATATTGTGATTTACACAGTAAAATGCCTTTGACAGATCACAAAATATACCAATTGCCTGCAATTTTTTGTCTAATGATTTAAGCACATTTTCACTGTAAGTGCAGATACCCTTCTCAATATCAGAGCCCTTTTGAAATCCGAACTGCAACTTTGACAGTATGTTATTTGAGATAAGATGGTTATAAAGCCGATTGTACATTACTTTTTCTAAAATTTTTGAGAACGCTGGAAAAAGTGAAATTGGACAGAAATATGATGCTTTTTGTTATCTCCCTTCTTAAAAAGTGGTTTAACTTCAGTATATTTCAACCATTCAGGAAATATTCCACTGATCAACGACTGGTTACACAGAATGCTTGAAGTTACTTCACTGAGAATCACATTATTTAATTAACTTTATTGATATTTCATCATACTCACTAGAGTATTTTGATTTTAAAGATTTATGCTGGACATTATTTCTTCTGTGGTAGTGCGGGTCAAATTCATATTATGGAAGTTACTTGAAATGTCTGGTCTGAGGTATTCCATAGCAGCATCAACAGAACCTGACAACTCCATCATTCTGAAATTTTAGGCAAGGCTGACAATTTTGTTGCTCATACTACTATGAAAGACAGTGCTCAGCTGTAATTTTGCCGGGCCAGAACTGTTCCCATTGCATTATGATACAAAGTAGTATCTGAACTTAAATAATTGCAAGATAGCGGAGCTATTGCGCCCATACACGCTAATCAATGGGCAAGTCCACTGGTTTTGCTCATCAAACCTTCAGGTCGCATTCACCTCTGTGTTGACTATGTCTACAGTCAACTCACAAACCGTAATTGATACCTATCCATTGTCATGCCCAGAGGATCTCATGGACGAATCTGGCCCTGTTCATTGCTTTTCAAAAATTGATTGCGAGACGCATATCTTCAGACAGCACTGTATGAAGACTGTCAAAAAGTGTGTGTTGTGAACTCTCATTTATTTATTTACACGTCAAGTTCCGTAAGACCAAATTGAGGAGCCAATCTCCAAGATCATGAAACATGTCAGTACATGAAATTGCAACGTAAATGTAAAAACAGATTGAAGTAAACGTTTATGAACCTGAAACGTCAGTCGGTCCATAAGTTTATGTAAACGCAATCAGCAATACAAAAAGAATCAGCTTAATTTTTCAAGGAACTCCTCGACAGAGTAGGAGTGACCCATGAGGAAACTCTTCAGTTTCGATTTGAAAGCCAGCGCTTCAGTCCGGAACCGTGCTGCTGCTATGGTCGCAGGTTCGAATCCTACCTCGGGCATGGACGTGTGTGATGTCCTTAGGTTAGTTAGGTTTAAGTAGTTCTACGTCTAGGGGACTGATGAGCTCAGATGTTAAGTCCCATAGTGCTCAGAGACATTTGAACCATTTTCGATTTGAGTGCGCGTGAATTACTGGTAAGATTTTTGAATTTGAGTGGTAGCTCATTGAAAATGGGTGCAGCAGTATACTCTACACCTTTCTGCGCAAGAGTTAAGTAAGTCCGATCCATTTGCAGGTTTGATTTCTGCCGAGTATTAACTAAGTGAAAGCTGCTTATTCTTGGGAATAATCTAATACTGTTAATAGGAAATGACAGTAAGGAAAATATATACATATTGAGAGGCCAATGTCAAAATAGCCAGACTCATGAAGAGGAGTCGACAAGAGATTCATGAACTTACACCACTTATTGCCCAAACCCCCCATTTCTGAGCCAAAAATATCCTTTTAGAATGGAAAGAGATACCCCAAAATATAATACCATACGACATAAGCGAATGAAAATAAGCAAAATAGACTAATTTTCGTGTTGAGCGATCACTTACTTCAGATACCATTAGAATAGTAAACATGGCAGCTTTGTTTGAACTATGTGCTGAATGTAGGTTTTCCATGACAGCTTACTATCTATTTGAACACCTAGAAATTTGAACTGTCCAGTTTCACTAATCATATGCAAATTCTTGGAAATTAAAACGTCAGGTTTTGTTGAATTGTGTGTAAGGAACAGTAAAAACTGAGTCTTACTGTGATTTAGCGTTAGTTTATTTTCTGCAACCCATGAACTTAGGTCATGAACTGCACTATTTGAAACCGAGCCAGTTTTGCAGACAGCCTCCTTTTCTACCAATCTAGTGTTATCAGCAAACAGAAATATTTTAGTTACCCGTTATACTAGAGGGCATATCATATACAGGGTGTCCCAGCTATCTTGTCCACTCAAAATATCTCTGGAACAATAACAGCTATTGGAAAACGACTTTCATCGGTATCAATGTAGGGCTGCGCTCCATGATTGTACATATTTGGAAACATTCTAAAACGAAAGCATATGTGTTTTTTAACATAAACTTATGTTTTTTTAAATGGACCTCTTATATTTTTTCTTCAGAAATCCATAGCATGACAAAGCACATACACAATGGCGTTGATTGCATTGCAATATTCCCATTACATCCCGAGATATTGAGACGCGAAGTTGACGCTTGAAACACCCGACATGCGCTGCTAGCGCACGTCCTGAGGCTCAGGTGTGAACCCCATGCGTTAATGCAGGATGGCAGCAGACCGTATTATTCGTTTCGGACCTCTTGATAAGCATGGAAGTGTGATTACTCATGTCAATCACATCGCGATTACGGGCAGCATGGGGTTCACCCCTGAGCCTCAGGACATGCGCTAGCAGCGCATGTCGGGTGTTTCAAGCGTCAACTTCGCGTCTTAATATTTCGGGATGTAATGGGAATATTGCGATGCAATCAACGCCATTGTGTATGTGCTTTGTCATGCTATCGATTGCTGAAGAAAAATATAGGAGGTCCATTAAAAAAAAACGTAAGTTCGTGTTAAAAAACGCATATACTTTCGTTTTAGAATGTTTTCAAAGATGTACATTCATGGGCCCCAGCCCTACATTGATACCGGTGAAAGTCGTTTTCCAATAGCTGTTATTATTCCAGCGATATTTTGGGTGGACAAGACAGCTGGGACACCCTGTATATAAATTAGGAACAACAGTGGCCTCAACGCTGATCCCTGGGACACTCCCCACTTAACCATACCCCGCTCAGACCCTACATCAGCCATTCTCAACATTGTGAATAATGACCTTTTGCTGTCTGTTGCTAAAGTAAGAGGTGAACCAACTGTGAGCTACTCCCCATATTCCATAATTGTCCAACTTCTGGAGCAATATTTTGTTACCAACACAATCAAATGCCTTAGTTAAGTCAAAAATCTATGCCTAGTTTCGAAAGGTTATGTTTAACCCATCCAGTACCTCACGGAGCAAAGAGAATATATCATTTTCAGTTGTTAAATGACTTCTAAAGCAGAACTGTACATTTGATAGCAAATCGTGTGATATAAAACGATAAATTATCCTTATATATTCAACCTTTTCAATAACTTTAGCAAACATTGATGGCATAGAAATGGATCTAAAATTGTCTACGTAATCCTTTTCTCTCTTTTTATAAAGTGGCTTTACTACTGAATACTTTAACCATTCAGGAAACTGACAAATCCTATGGGAAAAATTACAAATATGGCTAGATACAGGGATAACATGTGCAGCACAATACTTTAATATTCGCCTAGGCAGTCCATCATAACCATGAGAGTCCTTAGTCTTTAGTGATTTAATTATTGACTCAATCTCCCTCTTGTCTGTATCACAGAGGAATATTTCAGACATCAATTTCGGAATGGCATTTGTCAAGAAAGTTATATGGTTCCCTGTAGAAACTAAATTTTTATTTAATTCACCAACGTTGCTTAGAAAATAATTGTTAAATACTGTACATATATCTGATTTATCAGTAGCAGAGATATTTTTACTGTGAACTGATTTTATACTGTCGACCTTGTGCTGCTGATCAGATAGTTCCTTCACTACTGACCAACCGGTTTTAATTTTATCCTGTGAATTAGCTATTCTATTTGCATAGCACATACCCTTTGCCTTCCTAATAACATTTTAAGTATCTTACAATTCTGTTTGTAATGGGCTAATGTAGATTGTCTGTGACTGCTTCTAATATTTTGATTAATTTCTGCTTTGTTCTACATGATATCCTATTCCCACTAGTCAGCCACCCAGGCTTCCTATTACTGCTAGTACCCCATTTACAGCGTTCTAATGGAAAGCAACTCTCAAAGAGCATGAGAAAAGTGTTACGAAAAGCATTATATTTATCGTCTACGTCATCTGCACAATAAACATCCTGCCACTCTTGTTCCTTGACAAGGTTTAAAAAACTCTTTATTGCTGTTTGATTAACTTTCCTACACAGTTTGTAATTAAATGTGACTTTTATTTGAGTACTAAATCCTTTTAGTGTTAAAACGTGTGCATCATGGTCTGAAAGGCCATTCACTCTTTTACTAACAGAATGCCCATCTAGTAATGAAGAATAAATAAAAATATTGTATATGGCTGTGCTTCTGTTCCCCTGCACCCTAGTTGGAAAAAACACAGTTTGCATCAGATCATATAAATTTGGAATCTACCAACATCCTTTTTCTAGCACCATCATATACAAAATTTATATTGAAGTCACCACATGTAACTAATTTCTGGTACTTCTACATGAATCAAGTACCCTCTCTAGCTTGAGCAGAAATGAATTCAGAGTTAGGGGCCCTATAAACAACAACAATTAGAAGTATAGTTTCATTAAATCCAACTGCCCCTGCACAACATCCAAATATCTGTTCACTGCAGTGCCGTGATACATCTTATGGACTCAAACGGAATATTGTTTTTCACGTACATATCTACTCCCCCACCCCGCAAGGAACTCCTTGAAAAACAGACAGCTAATCTGTACCCTCGTAAAAGAAGCCTCTGAATTGTCAAATTATTTAACTGGTGTTCTGATACACCATTAATTTCAGAATCAACATCTATAAGCAGTCACTTACTTTATCTCCAATACTTCTTATATTTTGATGAAAAATGCTAACTCCTTCTCTACTTAGACACATTACATCCTCTGAGTTCCTTTAAGCAGGTATACCTACTAGCTCACTTCAATCTAAAAAAGGTCGAGATCTAACACCAACTACTACAGGGATTTTTACGTAAGTGGTTCCACCACCACCACCACCCACTACACTGTTACCTATGGGCTTTGCCAACCTCCCTCTTCCCATACCTATTGAGGTGCAGGCCATGCCTAGTGAATCCCAATCTACTGATATTTCCAACTGGCACCGTCGAGATGTAACGCATTCCCTCTGTCATCAACGTCCTCCCCAGCCCTATGTTAACGCACCTAACAGCCGCATTAAGACGAGGCCGATCATGATGCTGCAACAGTTTGCACGAAATGCACATTAGTGCCACCAGTTTGAGTAGCTATCTTTACCAGGTCACCATCAACATCATATTTCCCATCCCTATCAAGACTGTTTCCTGCGCCACCTAGAATCACTACCTGATCCTCCTTAATAAAATTCCTACATAACTCCCGTATGCTGTCAGTAACTTGAGCCAACCTTGCACTAGGTTCCACAATGCTGGTGACCTTGTACTCCCTCTCAACACTTCGTGCAGCTGCTGCCCCATACCTCTGCCATGCGAACTACCTAGCGGCAGAACTTTCTTTCTGTTTGATTTTCCAACTGACCTAGGCCTCCTACCTGCTGAGGACTGCTGCATGTTCTCTACACCTACAGCTACACGAGGCTCCTCTTCATTCAACTCTGACAGTTGGTAAAATCTATTTCATATACGCGAAGTATAACTGTCTGAATACCTCCTCTTCCTAGCTGCCATCTTGCCGACTGGCAGTTCCCATTCCGCACCACCGTTCACCCTCTTCAACCTATCTAGTTCCTCCTATGCGCGCTGAAGTGCACCTGAAGGGCACAGATCTTACGCTAGTGCTTCTGTATCAGCTTATTTCTACTACAGATTCTGCATTTCCGGGAGACGATCTCGCTAGAATGCCCACTGGCTTCACCACTGAATTCCCTTCAATGAAAATACAAATCCCACACCGTAACCCACTACTCACAAACCTATGACAGAGCCTACACTTCTCACTCATGGTAAAATTTTACAGTAACTGAGAAAACTATATGTCTATGTTACCAAAGTTCAGTTACACCAGTAGAACTATTTATAGAACTAACAATAATGGTCTCGAAATTCTCTGCCTACTAAGAAAGCAACTACTTGTATTAAAACTACTAAAGCACAGCTAAAACCAATACCAACAAAACTTCAGAAAATTACTAGCTAAAACCAAAAATTCAAACGTCCACTGGAACATTCAACGAAGTTAAAACACTGAATGAAAATTTTATTCAAATATTTCACTAGAAACAATAAGAAACGTCAGCTGATAAACGACTTCAACGAACAGAAAACTCTAAGAAATACAGTGAGCGAACGTTTGAAAAACTTATTAAATCGTTTCCACTCTGCAGCGGAGTGTGCGCTGATGTGAAACTTCCTGGCAGATTAAAACTGTGTGTAGGATAGAGACTCAAACTCGGGAACTTTGCCTTTCGAGGGCAAGTGCTCTATCACCTGAGCTACCCAAGCACGACTCACGCCCCGTCCACACAGCTTTACTTCTGCCAGTATCTCTTCTCCTACCTTCCAAACTTCACTTCTGCGAACCTTGCAGAACTAGCACTCCTGGAAGAAAGGATACTGCGGAGACATGGCTTAGCCACAGGGTGGGGGATGTTTCCGGAATGAGATTTTCACTCTGCAGCGGAGTGTGCGCTGGTATGAAACTTCCTGGCAGATTAAAACTGTGTGCCGGACCGAAATTCGAACTCGGAACCTTTGCCTTTCGCGGGCAAGTGCTCTACCATCTGAGCTACTCAAGCACGACTCACGCTCCGTCCTCACAGCTTTACTTCTGCCAGTATCTCGTCTCCAACCTTACAAACTTTTTTAATTAAATCGTTATTTCACCACAAACTGCACGAAAAACCGCTGAAAACTATTAAATTTAATGACTGTATAACAGTGCACAAATAACTTAGTCAGTACTTAGCTTTATAACCGCTACAGCTGCACTGCACGCTGCAAAAAGTAAACACACTACTGAGGCACGAGGCGTAAACGAACGTCATAAGCACACTCACGAATAACCACCACACAGGAAGAAAGACGGAGAGTAATGAAAATCCACTAATAAGTTACTTTTACAGCAAATATTAACACAAATGAACTTTAAAGTAAGTAACTGAAGACTAAAATAAAACTTCCTAAAATATTGACGAGCAATTTCTACGGCGGTCCAGCACACGTGACGTAACACTAAAGAACAGTTTGCTACAACACGTTCGCACATCTTGGCCTCGCTCATTGCATACCAAAAAGTACGCAGTAATACTTTGCACGACCGCACAGCCTCGCTATACAGCAAGGTGTGATTGTTGTTCAAAATGACAGTGAACAGTGACGTTCGTTGATCTCCAAAGCTTTGCAAAAAGAAGTGTTTAGGGTTGTTTAAATATTTGTGTTTGCCTTTTGGCAGTATTTCCGCACCCGCCATTTTCCAGCGGTATCTGGAGCAGCTGACTGCTCAAGCAGGAAACTGTTCAAACTACATGGACAATATTGTCGTAGTAGGTCGTACACATAAAGAACACTTTGCAAATTTGCTTGCTTTGTTTCTTGTGTTTTCTGACGAAAGTATGGACTGGACAAGTGTGATTTTTTTAAAATTGAGTTGCAGTATCTTGGTCATGTCATAAACCGTCATGGTGTACATCCTCTTCAGTCACTTTTGTTAGCCATACATAATCTGTCAGTTCCTCGCAATGTCACAGAATTATAGTCAGTCTAAGGGAAAATGAGCTATTATATTCGGTTCATACCGAATGCTGCGCAAATCGCTTCTGCATTGCATCGCTTGCGTCCCAAGCTTATCCCCTTTGTTTGGACAGGTGAGTGCCAAGAAGCTTTTAGAAAACTCAAAGAATGCATTGCTTAGTGATCGATGCTTGGATCACTTTGATCCTGACAAGCCGGTTGTGCTGCAAGTTGACGCGTTCTTTTACGGAATCGGTCCAGTGGTATCGCACTGAACTGGTGGTAAGGACCGGCCTATGGCTTAGGCATCGAAAGTGTTGTCCAACGCTCGGTGTAAGTAATCACAAATAGAGAAAGAGACATTAGCTATTGTGCATGGTGTCATCAAATTCCACCACTATTTGTGTGACAGAAAATTCTATTTAGTAACGGATCACAAGCCATTGCAGCCCTTATTTCATCCGACGAATCCGGTTCCTGTACGAACCGCCCGAAAATAGCAAAGATGAGCTTTGTTGTTGTCCCAATATCAGTACAAGACTGTGTATCGTCCGACAACTCAATACGGTAATGCGGACGCACTTTCCCGTCTTCCGATTGGTTCTGCTACATACTTTGAGGTTCTGCTGCATCTTGTTGTCACATCGATGCTCAGGATTCTGAATTGCTTCAGTTCTTTCCTCTGAACTTAGGACAATTACACAGGCCGCGGAAGCTATGTAAGATATGAACGTTTTGCTACAATACTTTCGCACGTCTTGGCCTCGCTCATTGCAGAGTATAAAGAACTCTGTAGTCCGCCGATACTTTGCAGAAAGGCATAGCCTCGCTATATAGCAAGGTATGACTCTTGTTCAGAATGACAATGGACAGGGATGTGCGTTGACCCCCAATGCTTTGCAAAACGAAGTGTTCCAGTCACTTCACCAAGGACTCTGGGGGACTGTTCGCACGAAACAGTTAGCTCGCCGACACTGTACTTGGGAGGGGTATGGACACCCAAATAGAACCGATGACGTCACAGAGTCACGCATGTGCGTAAAATCTGTCCGCTCCACCACAAAAATTCGCTGCTTGGGCCTAAGTCGCAATCACCATGGCAACGTGTGCGCATAAACTTTGCAGGATCTTTATGGAACGTTCGCTGGTTGTGGTGGACTCTTACATCAAGTTTCCAATTGCTGTGCCAATGAACTCGACAATGTCGCATAGCACTGTTCAACCGTAGACCTCTATTGTGCCTGAAGTCATAGTACAGCTCGCGTCACATGTGTTTGAAACATTCTGAGAACGCAATAGCATATACCATCTAACTAGTTCACCGTTCTATCCCCTGTGAAACGGCGAGGCGGAACGTTTCGTCAGAACCTTCAAGCGGCAGATGGCCAAATTTCGCACCGCACACGCCAAGGATCATGCATAGAACTCGCCTCCTAACGTTCGCAACCACGAGATGGACCATCGCTGGCGGAAATGCTTCTCGGCTGCCGCCATCGGACACTGCGTTACCTTCCTCTGCATCCGGCGCTGAAGGAAGGCCGTAAGTATCGCTTCGCGCCGCATGATCTTGTGTCTTTCAGGGTTTTTAGCGTCAACAAACGGTGGGCTCAAGGCGCAATCATTCGTAGACTTGGCGCATGCATTTACCTCACTTCAGGCCCCAATGGATTGCAGCGCGGACATCACAATCAAATTTGCCACTATCATGTGCAAGGTAATCCTTCTATATCGCTTCCCCCAGATTCACGTATCCCGAGGACAGTGCGGCCACAGCAGCCGCCAGAGAGTGTCATCACGACACCGCAGGACGACCCGATGGAAACGGAGTATTCATCTCCTCCGCCTCCTCTCGTCCTACCGATGGAACTGGACCCGCCCACGCCTCAGCAGCCGACGACTTATAGCTATGGGCCTGAGGATGTTGATGCATACCATTCTAGGTGTTTCCCAGAGAGAAGGCCGGATCACAGGGTACGACTGGAAGTCTTACGTCCCCTGCAGTCACAGCTCCCAGTACATCGCCACGTCCACACTCCTGCCTAACATCCCGTTGTCTTGCTCCTTTCTGGACGACGATCCGTCGCTTTGAGAGGGAGGTTGGGAGGAATGTTACAGCGCAAAGTCAAGCGCCAATTGGGAACGAGAGAGGAGAGATGACTGTGAGGATACGTCAGTCAATCGCACGCTGACCGACCCCTTCCAGGACGACAACGTGACAGCTGTGGCCCCTGTATGGAGAGGACATAATCGCCGCCCCCGACTGATCACGGCCCAGTTCTACAGTAGCTTCAAGACTAGCAACTTAGATAGAAGCATCAACTCTAATCACTTGCTCATGCTATCCTCACTCGCTCACTGACAGTCGTACAGTGTGGCTCGCTTGAGGAGCTGTGGGAGTATGTTCTATACGGCATTGAGGCGTAGGGACCTGCTTGCAGGTGAAGTTTCTAGGGTGCGCAAAACTTTGAAAATTTGGGATACCAAGGACGCAGGAGCAACCAACTGTGTTTCTTTTAAAGCACAGTTTGGCGCTCAGAAGATCACCTGAGGGCAAAGCAGCCTTAGGATAGTGGTGCCTTGGGGTCGCAACGATCCACCGCTGTCAAAAAAAGGCGCGTCTTGTTGTTGCCACGGGCCGCGTCGCTGGCCATTTCGAGCGTCCCAGCTGCCGCGGAGGCTCTGCTCCCCCCCCCCCCCCCCCCCCCCCCCCGCCCTCAAGGTTAGGGAAATTGTGGCCAGGACATTGGAGCCGGCTGCGGAAACAACGAGGTTTCCTTCGCCGCCGCCCAGTCCTCCGTGTCCACCAGTGCAATAGGGGCAGCAGTGCAGCTGGGTAACCTAACGCAGTCAACGATGGCTGTAACGGGCACTCCCGTGGCAGCAGCCCCCTTTCCCGCTCTGGACATTGCTATAAACACACCAGATGCTGTAATACACAGAACACCAACAGCATCATACACAGTCAGCACAACGAGCAAAACGAAGTTCACCTCCCCTACCCCAAACACTCCCACAATCTCTGAGGAGCCCTCACCCCCAACAGCACCTGTTGTCGCCCTGGGAGGGAACCAGGAAACCATCGCCCTGGAAGCCAACCACGTAACCAGGCAAGATTATTATGGATTCGTGCTGACATAGAAAACCTTTCGCCAGCCGAGGCTTCCACCAGCTCAGGGAGTGGCACCCACCCCATATAGGTTACAGGCGGTGGTTGATGAGCCAGAGACAACATGTACCAATGACAGAAAAGCACAACACACACCACCTCCTTCCCCGGCGCCAGCTCCCCCCCCCCCCCCAATTGTAGCGGAGTTTCCTCATACCTATGAGGAACTCTATGACATAATATAAATGGCTAATATAGGTATAAACTTTAAGGCCAAGCCAGCTGGAGGAGACAAGATTAAAATAAGACTAAACACTATTGGGCACTACAACACCATCAAGAACCTTCTTGCAAACAGTGATATACATCACTACACGTTCCCCACAACGAAAACCAGAAACAAAAACATAGTCGTCAGGGACCTCCCGAGATGGCTGAGCCCCCAAGAACCCAAAACAGACTTGACTGCCCAGGGATACGCCGTCAAAGCTGTCCAATAGATGGACAAACTCAGGGCTGAAAGCGAGTGGCCACTGTATCAGGTGACTCTCCCTCTCAAGGAGGTTATGGCCGCCCTGTCACCACAGAGCCCCTGCTCCGCAGAAGCAAGATGGTGCAGTGCTTCAGGCATCAGGGAATAAACCACATAGCCCATACTGCAATATGGCGGTGCACTGCAGAAAGTGCTCTGAACCCGACACCAGAGTATGCACAATTAAACTCACGGACCCGCAAATACGGCGCGCTGTATGGCAAAAACCATACTGTGGGTTACCAAGGTTGCGTGGTCCACAAAAGACACTCAGAGCAGGCAGAGGGCGCAAAAGCCGCCCCCACACGCGCAAACAAGACATCACCACTTCATCGAGTCACACAAATAAACACATCACATCTACACCACGTGTACATACACAGACTAGACTTGGGTAAAACCGAGACGAGACACACCAAGAGCAGAATCCATAAAACATAGCCCTGTCACCACAACACAAGACACAATCACAAGAACAACACCGGGGAAGAGACAACAATGACCAGGTCCCCAAAACAGAGGAAGCTCTAGGAAACCCCAAACAGAAGCTGCAGCAGCAGCCCCCCACCCCCCCAATCTCCCGTCCTGGGCATTATGGTCCAGACCATGAACTGTGTAATGGAGATGATGAAGGAATTCAGGGAGCCCCAAAAGCAGAACACACAGATACTCGTTGTTCTCCAGGCTCTAGTCCAGCAATTTCTTTCCTCAGCAACCTCATCAGTAGCAACAAAACCCCATCACTGATAGGTGACCAAATATCCAAGGCCTGACAGTGTGGGCCTTTAACGCAGACGGCACTGTTAATCCAGTGGTCGAATTCAGGGAACTCGTGAAGGAGTTTTCAATAGACATATGCATGGTGGCAGAAAATCAAAGTGACAGCTCCAAATTACAATAGTTACTGTGTAGACAGGCTAACACAAGGTGAAGTAGTGGCCGTGCACATATAAAGAGGGATCCCCCACCATCAGGTATACATACCAGCTAGCAATAGAAGTAACCACGGCCACTGGACCCCTAACAGTAGTTGCAATCTACCGACCCCCAAATGACGAGATCGACAAAGGAGATATAGCAGCTATAGGCGAAATTCAGGGCAAACTCCTAATCAAAGGCGACTTCAGTGTGAAGCACCCGGGCTGGAACTCTAGAATAACCTCCAGAGCAGGTGCCAAACTCCAGCAACTAGCGCGCAACCACCACTATGAAACATGGGGTCCAGTCGAGCCCACTCACTATCCTAAAAATGGATGTGGGCCCAATGTATTACACAAAGCTCTCAGTAGGAGGATCACAGGATTCGTGGCTGCGAGTACAGTCAACAGAATGTCCTCTGGACCACAATACTATCATTTTCAAGGTCGATGTGGGGGAATGGGTAGCACTCCCACAGTGCGTCATCTCACAAATGCACAGCGATATCGAGAAACTGTCACCTTGGATATCGCTAACGCTCCGCTACCTACTGCCGAAACAGTAAAACAAGCGCTACAAGACACAAGATCTAACAGGCGCCATCCTACAGGCAGTATAAGAGCTGGCCCCCTCCCCCCAAAGGGGCAGGCCGCCCTGCAAATACAGCTCCTGGAGCACTTGTTAGCTACAATTCGACACAAGAAGAGAGTGGCGAAAGAGTTGAAGATCACCAGAAACCAGGCCACCAGGAGGCTACTCAATCGTTTACAGAGAGCGTAAGGTAGCGTACAATGAGTACAGAAACAATCAATGGCAAAACCGCCTCACAGCTCTCAAAGTAGACGATCATTCACTACAGCAAGCAACCAAGCAATTCACAAAAAGACGCACTAGGATACCGCCACTGCACGCTGAGTGGGATCTGGCCTACAGCAATGCTGAAAAGGCCAAAGCCCTCGCCAACTCCTTCGAGAAACAGTTTTAAGCGGCAGAACCCCAGGATGAAGAATATGAAGAGTTAGTTCATCGTCAACTGGCTGTCTTCCTCAATGCTGAGGAGGGTCCTTATGACGAACTCCCACTTTTCACTTCCAAAGGCGTGGTAAAAGCAATTAGGCCGCTCCCCACAAAAAAGCCCCAGGACATGACAGTGCTACAAATCAGATAAAAACCTCCCATCCTTGGCAATCACACACCTCGCGAACGTCTTCAACGAGATTACTTCTTCCCACGAGTTCCCAGCTTGGTGGAAATACGCGGAAGTGGTCGCGCTACACAAACCAGGGAAAGACCCTCTATTCCCTCAGCACTACAGTCTCGTTAGCCTCTTACCAACTCTCAGCAAGGTCTGTGAGTGCCTCCTGCTAATATCCATACAGGAACATATTACCAGAGAGGAACTTCTGCCGGATTTCCATTTCAGATTCCACTCAGCCCCAGAACAGGTTATGAGACTGGTTGAAGCAGCCACAGAGAGCTTCAACCACACAAGCTACTTCGGGATAGTGCATAGCGAAAGCCTTCGATTCAGTATGCTACTCTACAAGTTGTGCACACAAGGGTTCCCCGGGAGCATAGTTAGCAGATTAAAAGCTATCTCACAGACAGACCTTTCTCCGTTAAAATAGAAACCGCCACCTTCACCAAAAGGTGTGTTTGTGCTGGGGTGCCACAGGGATCGGTCCTGAGGCCCATTCTGTACAGTTTGTACACTGTGGACACACCAATCGCCCCCTGGTGAACATTGCGCAATATGCAGGTGACACAGCCTTCTACAAACGTAATGCGAACAAGGACATGGTCATCCACAGGCTACAAAGGGTTTTAGATGGCACAGAAACTCGTGCCCATCGCTGGCGCATCACCATCAACTCTGAAAAGACGCAGACTATGCTGATCACCCAGAGGCTCAGAACGTGCAGACCTCCTCAACGCCCCCCCCCCCCCCTTCCACCTTCACCTAAGCAGAACTCAACTCCTCTGGCGCAGAACCGCGAGGTATCTCGGCGCAACCGTGGACTCTCGTCTTAGGCGGAAACCCCACATAGACGAGATCCCCAGGAAGGCCTGTGCCACAATGTCCATACTATATCCAATCCTCAACACTACCAGCTCCCTTCCCTGCTCTGCAGGAGTGAATGTGTATCAGGCCGTTATATGGCCAGTAATGGAGTAAGCACGCCCTTTCTGGGAATACATGGCGAAGCAGCACCTCGACAAGCTCCAGAGGCTGCAGAACCGCACCTCAGGAGAGTATTGCATCTACTCCTGGGATTCCCCACCGACGATCTGCGCACCGCAGCTGGAATCCCACTCCTGAAAGATCTGGCAAGGGCCTTCTATGAAAGCTCTTCCAGATCAGGATGTAAGATGGCAAGAACTGTGCCCCTTACATGAAGTCTTTAAAGATCACCTAACTCACGTTGAGCGAATAGTAGGGCTGAACAAAACAACTGACAAGGCACAATGCATCTTGTAGAGGGTATAGTATGGACGCATTGGAATAATTAATGCCGGGTAATGGTTTTAAAGTAATTCACATGACATGAAAACTTTGTGGAAAAGAGTCGATTTACTGGATGCTGGTTTAACCCAGGGAAGTGTTTAGAGTTGATCGTGGCCGGATGGGGAGTGGCGAAGGGAAGCGACAATAGGCAGCTTAGGGTGGCTCAAGCTCTGAGAAAGCGGTAACGTGGCGCGGCCTCCAGCTGCCTTAAGATGAGTGATAGCATGGGTGGTTGAACCCGACCCCATGCTGGTGTACCAGGAAACAGATGGATAACTTGTACACCTGTTGATAAATGTCCGTCGTCCCTTTTTCAGTGAAACATGTGAGAAAGCTATGCAAAGCTACTGTGGAGCGGTCAACAGAGGTCAAAATATGCGTGTTCATGACTAAGCAACTTCACACTGAATTCACGGTCAACAGAGTCTGAAGCAAATCAGGTGAAGAGTGACAGAATGAAATACGCCAGCCTCCGATAGGAACGAAGGACCAATGGATTTGAAGTACTCTCCTGGGAGTCATAATTCCGGAAAACTTGGTGTTGTATAGACGCTAACCTTGATGGGGGGCCTGGGAGGAGGTAAATAACAGAAGTTGAGAGGAAGGGAAATTTTGTGGGAACTTGTTCACTTCCCAGAGCAGGCATAGGTCGGCGCTGGGAAGCGACACATAATTAACGCGACTTGTGCTGCAATTGGCGTAAGTGATTTTGCTGGAGTGGAAACCGAGGTAAAGAGCAGACTGTGAGAAGTCTCCATAGAGGTCTTCCGTTCCCAGCTTGGCTAGAGTGCGGATGTGGCGTTCTTTACTCAGCTTGCCTGAGAAAGAGTGTGCATCTCTGCAGTTTAGGACTTGGCAAGTAGAACGATTGAGCTTGGAGAAAGTTTTGGTTCAGCTATGTACTGAGCGAGATAGCTAGGAGTGAATAGTCGAGCGCAGCCTTGCAGCACCACGAGGTCGGCCGACGTCCACACAACGACGACGCTCCGCCACGCTGTATTCGGTGATATTGCGCCCGCTCCGTCCACTGATTAATTTGTTGGATCACGTCGGCACAGTTTCCATGAGGGTTTCATGGGCCGTGTATTGTAGAATTCTTCTCGCACTTTGCAATACTCCTGGGTCAGTCGATAGGAATTACTTTTGAGTTATCATGCTTTACTCCCCGCAAACGCAATGTATTACCACTGCCTAATAGGAGAGTCTTGTAATGTGATGTGTGAAGGTCGGGAGATAAAATAAATTTGTGCTAATCGACTGCATCTGTTTTCAGTGAATAGCCCACAAGCTTCAAGAACATAATGAAAAAATTCCCAACTAGCAATAGGACTGACATTCATAAAAGAAAAATATGTTTACTTTCATATACATAGTCATTACTATTATTATTATTGTTATTATTCTTGGTTGTTATAATTATTTTTTTGATTGTTAAAATTGTCATTGTACTACTGTTATAATCTCTAATTATTTTTTCTTTAACGTTAATACTGTATAACACGTTGTATGTCCTTAGTGTTCTGTAGAAATCTGAGTATACCTGGTTACGTGGAAGAGAGGGCCTGAAGGTCCTAATCTTGCCAGGTAAAATAGATAAACAAAAGGTGACTATCACTAAAACTAATAAACGAAGAGCGTAAATCTTCTTTTGCCGGTCAGTGTTAAATACTTTTCAAATGACCCTTTGGTGTGAGAATCAAATAATTATCTATACCTTTATCAATAAGAGAAAATTACTAAGTTTCCTTACATTGTTCCCTTTGGCGAATTGTCCGAAGAAATGTCAAATTCCGGGCCATGAGCGCGGCCACCTTACACACTGGTAGTTTTTCACTCCTTTACACACGTGCATGAACTGCACTGTTCGGGTCTTTTAAGGGATTTCTCTTCACCACTTTGCTTATATCTTTCTACTGGCGGCTCTGGCTCTTAGCTAATCACTTGTAACATCTATTTCTCTCGTATACCATTTATGGCTTTTTGGCAATGAAAACAAACCATATATACCAGGCTACACAAAATATACGTTAACTTACATACTACACATAAAAAGTATTGCATCATCCTTTACATCAGATACTTGAATATTACATTACATTTTATACAAGTCCATAGTTCAGATCTTTATGATTGGTTTGTCACGTCATTTTTGATGCGTACAAATAACATTTGCAGTAGCACGTTGACAACATTTCTCCGGTCTTTACTATGGTTCTACAATTACATTTTTCCTGAAAATAAAAAAAAAATTCAGAGGAAATTTTTATATTTTGGTATGCCGATTCAGGCTGGGGGGTTAGCAAGAGTAAAAAATGGTTCAAATGGCTCTGAGCACTATGGGACTCAACATCTTAGGTCATAAGTCCCCTAGAACTTAGAACTACTTAAACCTAACTAACCTAAGGACATCACACACATCCATGCCCGAGGCAGGATTCGAACCTGCGACCGTAGCAGCCCCGCGGCTCCGGACTGCAGCGCCAGAACCGCACGGCCACCGCGGCCGGCTAGCAAGAGTATCTGGAGTGGGAAGTGCGATAAAGTATTCCTTATAGTTGTTTATGCTCCCCACTGCTTCTCTGTTTTACACCATGAGCTATTTGATAACGTCCCAGTATATCTCCTTTCTGGGTTTTGTAGTTGTCTCATCATGGGCTAAGATAAACATGTAAGAAATGAAATTCGTAGAGATTGGTACTTAATCTAACTTAACACTAACATATACGTAAACATTGGTGCTGTTGTGCCTTCAGTTGAATGAACATGGGTGTCGTTTTTATTTCGTAACGTGGGACGTACATTATGAGCTGTAGTGGTAATACTTTATTTAGTGGGTCAAGAAATGGTGTCTCAGCCTCACTTTGCACTATGGTAAGTGTCCGTATTGAAGGTAGATTTTGCTTTCCATTCAAAATGTCCTCCTGCATAAGGCCGTCAGTCAAATGGCTCTGAGCACTATGGGACTTAACTTCTAAGGTCATCAGTCCCCTAGAACTTAGAACTACTTAAACCTAACTAACCTAAGGACATCACACACATCCATACCCGAGGCAGGATTCGAACCTGCGACCGTAGCGGTCGCGTGGTTCCAGACTGTAGCTCCTAGAGCCGCTCGGCCACCTCGGCCGGCGCCGTCATTCAATAATGCGTTGTGTATGTACGTGGTTTCATGTTCGTGTGTTTACCATTGTATCACTGGTATGTCCACAATTTTGTTTTTTGTAGAACGTGACCTTAGTCACTCCTCACTTTACTTGTTCCACAAAATATCTTCAATTCAGATTGGATAAAATATTATAAACGTAAGAGAAAATCAGTGTATGCATTCTTCTGAAGTCTTAATATATTCTTAGTACTTTCTTGCCGAAGGAAAGACAAATTATTATAAAATCTCTGGTGTTACTGAGCGTCAAGTAGTGTGCATCTCAGTGATCTTCTAAACATTCATGGTGGTGTCTGTTTGTTCTATATCGTGCCTCCCTACCACTTTCTCGCAACGACGCTCTGAGCGTGGTTTTTAGGGAATTAACTAGTTTGAACCTGGGACCTGTTGCTGGTAAGGAGACGCCAGACCACACATGACATGTAGAATTCAGAAGAGTTCAGTGAGACTAGCGATGATATAACGAAATACATAATGATCTCAGCGTCAGCTCCACTGCACTCCCTGTAAAGGAATCTTAATACTAACTAAATTTAGTGGAAAGGGTTCAAGGCATTCCTATTTTTAGATAGCTGGTAAAATAACGTCGAAACAGCAGTTAAGTTTACCATTGGAAATTTTATTCTACTCACAAAACATCGTTTATAAATTGCACTATTGATAAATGGAAATGTTTTAATACAGGATGGTAAAAACCAACTGCGTTCAACAAAAATGTGAACGAATATTCCCGGAATGGGTTTCGAATTTCTACAATGGATCGAAGGATTACCTATGCCATATCACATCTATAATCTAGGTTTAAATTAAGTTTCACAAAAGAGAAAACTATCAAAATGGTCTACAGTGACCCTCAATTATCTTTAATTACTTATCTAACTTGTCGTAAATTACAGTGGCTGATGTGGCTTCTCAATAACTATATAACAGAGCAATTATCGCGTTTCAGATTTTTACTTCAAGTGGCAAATGTGAACACCATGAGTTTTAATTAACTATCGACACTCGTATTACGCAAAAAGGGGGTGTAACAGATGAGACTTCTGCAGTTCTGAGTGAAGCCTTATGCGCTCAAAAATGCGGCATCGCGTGCGTCTATTTCCTTGTCGGTGTTTAGGAAGCGTCAGGGGGCAGCGGCCGGTGCACAGCTCCGCTCACCTCGCCATCTCTGAAGCAAATCTCCTAACTTCTCCTTATTACAATTTACCGAAGTTGGTTTAAAAAAAACTATCTGGCTGTGTTTTCATCTGACCAATCAGGGTCTCAATGTTAACCTTAAGCTCCGCCTACAGAGATTCTGTCTATCCAATGAGAAACGTTATACTTTTCGTGGTGGGGCAATATTTTTAAAGTTTGCAACGTAACAGAGACGCTATAAAGTCTCACGCTGAAACCTGTAGCTGGTGTTGTCCTTTTAGCGTTATCGTAAGATCTATACTGTTCTTCTGGAGGACTCTATCTTTTAACATGGGCTGGGGGATGGTCCTTGACGTACCTGAGACGCGAAAAAGTCTCACACTAAAACGTGTGGGTGGTAGTCTTAGAGGTAGGCTGCCGACGTGGGTGTCCAGTCCATCCCTTATCGTAGTGCCTTCTAGCTTAACACGGTTCTGCTCTCGGCTTCTGTTCTCGTTTGTCCCTTCGGAACTGCGTCGGTCTCACGGTGGGAAGGTACGATATGCATTTAGGCATTCTTGTGTTAGTCTGTGGTATTCCATTTGCTCACTCGTTACTCGTATTACTTTGGTTCATTTAATGTCACGATTTATTCGGAGCTACGTGACATACTACTGGATTTGCTTATCATGTCAGGGTTTTCATGGAAGGTGTAGGATTTGCCTGACACCTTACAATCTTGGTAATATTTTATAAAGTCGATCGTAAATCGTATTGACAGTAGTGTAACTTAGTTGCTTTTCATAGCCGGTTGAATTCTCGTAGCACCTCGATGAATGCCACCTGTAAACAGTTATGTTCATTTCGGCATTAAGTAATTTCTCTGCCGGTCAGTTTCCTGTAACTTCCATCGTACATACTTATTTTCCTTTTTAAAAAATGGTTCAAATGGCTCTGAGCACTATTGGACTTAACTTAAGAGGTCATAAGTCCCATAGAACTTAGAACTACTTACACCTAACTAACTTAAGGACATCATACACATCCATGCCCGAGGCAGGATTCGAACCTGCGAACGTAGCGGTTGCGCAGTTCCAGACTGTAGCGCCTAAAACCGCTGGGCCAGCCCGGCCGGCTTTTTCTTTTTATTTTTATAAGAGACTGTATTAAGTTTGCCTCAGATAACGTTTACAAACCGTACCTCAACAATGTATTTGCAGTTTATGGCAGGTATAAAGTTGAAAAATTATTTGTAATTCAGTAAGATCACTCTAGTTTGAAGATTATATCTTTAGGTGCACTTTACTTAGATTAGGCTGTTAGGCGTATGGTATTAGCCAGCAGCCAGAAATCATTTCATCATCGCAGCATACGTAAAATTAATGCTGTATTGCTCGATGTACTCATAGATAATGCCTAGTGGTGTATACGTCAGAAAAAATATTCTCTCTGCAACATGACATGTACTTGCATCCCCGTATACTTACGCAGTACCTTAGGAAGTCCAATATTTTCTGTAACTTACCCTGCTCCTTACAATCTTGATAAATAAGTGGCTACAGCTACTTTGTTTCGAGGTTTGTGCTAATTGTTCGCTCCAGAATCCTTCGTACATAAACTTAAAACTAAAACACCACTGTGATCGTAGACTGTTTAGATAAACCTTCCAAGTACACCCTGTGCTAACATTACTAGTCATCAGTTGATGTGTATGTCCTAGCTTGCTTGTGCATTGTGTCCAGTCATTGACAAATGTAAACAAAGATAGTGAAATGTGACTCACGTAGCTGCATAAAATATGCTTTCTTTACCCTAATCGTATTCCTTGTTTTTACCACTGGTTCCTTATTTTACTCGTGTGCACAGATAGATGTGAAGTGTGACACTTAGACATGATAGAATTTCCTCAAGACTCTGTGTGCATTAGCATTGTGAGGATACGCAAGTAAATAAGTCATGCGGAATAAATTCAATAATGTACGGACCAGTATACCTAATTTGCCATTTAGCATTTGCCTTGGCTGACATAGAAGATTTCACATGGGTCTTAAGTAATACTTTTTCTCTAACCACAAATCTGGAAACACCATGGACCTGTTTGTCAAAGTGTTTCTTACGGCGTTGAGCTTGTGTTGTAATAGAGATCAGTACCCGTATTACCTTATAATTTAAACCTACAGGTTGTCTTGCAACAGATAGGGTGATTCATCTCGATACCTTAGCAAATTATTCCCATGGCAGCATGGATCGCCCCGACGGCTATCTATGGCCAACACTGGCGAGCATAATGAGGCCACTTTTAGTTTAACGTCCCATTATTACTGTTTGTAGGTGTTTCGTTTGTCACTTCTATGATATTCACTCCCGATGTCGCATATACCAATCATGATTCGGCCCTGATTTTGTAGGCGTAATTTTACTTTGCGCTTGGGACTGGTAGAGTTGTTTACTAGTCGGCATAGCATCACTTATTGAAAAAAGTAATGCAAATTATTTTATCGATATATGACTGCAATGGATCCGCTATACATGCTCAGAGAATTTTAACTAATATTATCTCTGTATAGTAGTATACAAGAAAATATTTCATTGGCTTTTCTTGTCTTCTTCTTCTTCTTCTTCTTCTTCTTTGTCTTCCTTTCATGGTTGGTTCTGATGTTGCATTTCGATTACGGTCTGTAAAGAATTATTTCTACTATATGTAGTGTATTTAGAATTTCTACTAAATATTTATGTCAGTATTTAATGCAGTATGTGTTTTTGTTAGTAGCAGGAAAGTATCTTCCCTGTCCCCTTTATTTAATTAATTACGTAACAATTAAGTGTTTCCCTGTTCATTTGTCATTGCATTGTTGAAGCGACGCAATTGCTGTCAAAATGGATAAAAATTTCTTCATAGCTATTTAAATCTGAAAATATTGAAAGGATTTAATCTCAGTAAATGTAAAACGGCGTCTCATAATAGATTCCACTTCATTTTAGGCCAGAGGTTCAGTTTTATTGAAAGGAATTGTGTGCGCTGCCATTGCACTTAGGTGGCTATACTGGAGCATGAAGCCTCATAGAGAAAAATAATTGCTTGACTATTATATTAAATTTGCTTATCGCGTAACAATAAAGAAAGATAAATTTTTTTACCCATCGTGAGTAAGACACGTTGGAATACGCTCGATATTTCTGGCCATAGCGCTCTGAGAAAATTTAGCCGTGGCTCTTAATGAACGTAAAAGAAATTTTCTTAAACCAAACATTTTCATTCAAAATTCACGGAACATTTTTCCTCTCTTTTCAAAAGAAGTAAGTTACGCGATAACTAATGCCCTGCGTGGGGCTCGATGTTCAAGAAATGTATGTAGATGTAAAGAATATATTTTCCAGATAAGAAAATTAATGCTTGTATAAGTAATCTGTTTCATGTGCTCGAGGATTACTTTTTTCGATGTAAAGAAAAACAGAAGAACTGGAACCCACCACTTGAGTAAAAAGAATAAAGACGACAATAAAAATGAAGGTAAGGACTTTAAAATATCTCTTGCTTTGGAGTGTCGTGTTGTGTGTCAGTATTCATGGTCGTTCTGAGTTGTGGTGTTTAGCCAACAGTAATTCCAGTAGGCAAGGAAATTTATATTTGTTGTAGATTTTGTGTAGAATTAGAAACTGTAGATTGTATTATTATTATTATTATTATTATTATTATTATTATTATTGTTGTTGTGGTGATTACCGTGTGAAGACAGTTGTGCTAAAATAATGTCTCGTTCAAAAACTATAAGATTATGTAGCAAGACTAGGAGAGAGGTCGATGTAGAAGAAGATAGTGATAACGAATTAGGGGAAACCCCATGGGATCTATCTCGCAGAGAAATATGCAAGACAATATTACGAATCATGATACAGAAACTGCACATCAGCACGCAGAGATAGAGCGTAGCGTTGATGGCAGTGTGTTGCCAACTGCTGCGGGTGGAACTGCTTCGCCCGCAGCTTAGCAAACTGTTACGTGCGCCGCTTAGGGTTACGACGCCGTAACTGCTATCTTGATGAAACTACATCAGTTCCAAAAGCAACAGGAGGAGAGAGATAAAGAGAGGAAAAACAGAATATGCGAACAACTGAAAACTTTCGAAGTCATGAAGGCAGACATCGCTAGCTTAAAACAAGCGTATCAAGAACTACCAAATTTGGTAGCCAGTCTAACGATAGATGTACAAAATCTGCAAATAGACCAAAGTAGTATGAAGGAAGATATCCAAAACATAACAGAAAGGGTAGAAAACACAGAAATAGGGAATGAAGAAAAAATACAGAACTGCTTAGCGCAAGACACTAAAAAGGTGTGGCCCTAGCAGTGAGTTATTGAATGGTGCGGGGCTGTGCCTACTGTGTTTTCAATAATGATGGAGGAGAGTTTAATGAAACACCAGCAGTTTCAAACCTTCTCCACCGATAAGAAAAACATTCACTCTGTAGTATTCATAAAAAAGTTTTCGAAATATACTGCTCAGAGCGTGGACCGAGAAACAAAAGATAGAGTTTATTATTTCGCACGAAGTAGGCGATGCTGCTCTGTGGGTAGCAGATGCAGCCGAAACTAGCTACACCTGAGAACAGTTTGAGAAAGCATTTCTAAATAAATACTGGTCACCCTGTATTCAAGACGTAGAAACGAAGTATAGAGTCCAGAGGCATAAAGTCCCAAACATGGAAACTTAAGGAAATATTTCGAAAAGCATATTAACAAAACGCAATGTTGGAAAGAACCGATCTCAAATCGTGACGTGTTTAGATTATTAAAATCCAGACATCCACCCAACATTAGAGAAAAACAAATCCTTGTACCAAAAAATGACTTGCATAATTTTTTGTCCTTCTTGGATTCGATAGATCTAATCCAGGAAGACCTAAAGTTGGAAAATAGCAATGGAAATGGTTACGAATATAAAGAGAAGAACAATAATAATAGGTAAAATAATTGGAATAATTGTGGTAATTGTTCTAATGGGCTAAACCACAATGGTAAACCTATGAATGGAAATCAGTCATTTAACAGTCATCCGAATGATGAGAAAGCTAATGACAATAGACAGGCTTGGAGAAACAGTTCACCTCAATACGAAGATATGAGGAAAGGTTTGGCTCAGGAAGTGTCAATCAACAGCCAATGCGAGACGTAGGGATACAGGGAAAGAACAGATTTGCAATGCCATGGTATCCAACACAGTATAATCAGAGTAACCCCGAAAGATACTCAAACAATAATAATATTAGGAACGAACATGATCAAGCAGGAACTTCAAACAACCCGGCTTGGCAGAACGAGAATCTAAGTGTGAGAATCATTGATGTGACGAATGACAATTGTCCTACATCACCTGATTCGACAAACTAAAGACTGCCGCTATTAGCTCTCCGTTGTTGGCCGTGGGATGGGGAAGAGATCACAAAAGAGTAAGGAGAAACACGATATAGTCAATATGTTAAGATATAACGATGAAGTTGGAATGAAGGAGGAACTTTTATCTGAGAATAAGAGATGCAACCAGGTAGACAGTGAGTTGGTACGGACTGTGGTTGAAGCTAAAGTTATTATTATACCTGTTAATACCATAACTGATACAGGAGCCACTGTAAATGTGATGAGTTATGATTTCTATAGGAAGTTATGCCAATTGCATAAAGTGCCAGTGTTGCCAATTCAGAATTGCAAAGTGTCAGGTGCCATTGGTGCCCAAGCACAGGTAGTTAAGAGCCAGGTACAGGTTGGCGTACTTATGGGAAATGGAGCATTTAATTGCACGTTCCTAGTTGTAAAGGGATTGAGAGTCGCCTGTGTTCTGGGTTGTGAGTTCTTGAGAGAAAGGAATGCCTATGTGGACCTCTATCAATGGATTTGCAGTTTAGAGAATGGAGAAGTAAGAGTGCCACTGGAATTGCTGCGCACTAAAGCTATACATGACAAATGCTGTCGCAATGTTGAAGTAATGTGTACCTGCCAAAGATACTACATATGAAGCAGTGTTTTTGGGGTGAGATTATAACCATAACAGTGCAAAGAATCTTGGTACCACAGAGCCTAGCCAAGCAGGAAGAGATGAAGTAGAAGAATCCACATATCTGACACCAGAGCAACAGTTGCAATTATCTAAGCTATTGATCGAACACATAGAAGTATTCTCTGAGAGACCAGGGGTCATCAGATGTTATACGTACAATATTGATTTTGTACCACACTGAACATTTTGTAATGCTACTGTGGCGTTCTCTGTGTTATTCATTTGTATCACCTTCGGCATTTATGTCTGCAGAGTTTCGTAATTTGAATTTGCCGCTGAGATAATTGTTAAGATGCCGGCAGACAATTGATAGAGACTTTCTATTGTTAGAGCAAATAAGTATTTTATGCTTATTAAACTTTACAGAAACTCTACTTTCTACTATTTAGACTTCATCAAGCAAACATTTGATTTGTTTCTAAGGAAAACACAGACAAGAACGCGATGCAAATCGCTATCATCAATGGCTGCGCTCCTTGCAGCGGAAAGAAATAATTAACACAGATAATGCTTACTTAGAGAGGAATTAAAGTTACAAATAATTATTCACTCATATTTATAATAATATTGGACTCTATTCTCAAGTAATAATTAACAAATAATTACAATTTCTTAACAGACCTCAGTTTGATATGCGTTCGCAACCTACAAAAGCGAACCTACAAAAGGTAAAAACAAAGGAAGACAAACGCAGATCATAAAAGGTATTTACAGTTATCATTGTCTTTGTATGATACACATGGATATGTCCAATTACGTCATAAAATATTATATAAATAATTAATATTTATCATCGTTTTCACTGTTTTTTCTTCTACATGTCGAATAGATAAAGTTTATAACTGTTAGAGGCATAATTTCCTCTCGTCGTACTGTAGCTAAAATTTGTCTCGTGGATGTTACACTACTTACTCAATTCCATGGTCGAAGAAGGAGGCATTAAAATTAGAAATACGTAAGATGCTAGAATGGGGAATAATAGAGCCGTCAATACCTTACAGCTGCACGTTGCTAGCAGTTACAAAAGATATTGAAAAAAATTATGAATAATGTGTATATATGTAATAGATATAAGTTTAGATTTAAGAATGTTTCATTTCAGTAATGAATTTTCACTTTGTTTTTAGTCAGAATGAAAGTTTTTTCCTAGTACGTAGTCAAAGTTTTATGTCCTTAATGTCATAATAGAATTTCTTAAAAATATGTAATGACATATTCAAGGGCATATATGGAAATTTTAAACAGGTTAAAGAATTCAGTAATCAGTCATGAGCATAGTACACCTAACGGTACAAGCCATGAAACAATAGGTAGAACCTAGATAGTTTGGCTACCTAATGGATAAAGATATGATGTCACTAAGATCCGTTCACGTTTTCAGTGAACTGAACTGTCTAACACAGTGATTTAAAAAAAAATTACACGGAGGCAGAGACATATTCAGAAGTCCTGTATTCAGTTAAGATGTCTATTTATTTGTAAATATCCTAAGATGTGACAAACTGAGTTATTGTAGCAACCAGAGCAGTGCTGGAAAGTTCAAAGTGTGGTCTAATTGATCCAGCACATGTAACAGGGAGGTGCTTGTGCTAATACGCAAACCGACATGAGCTGGTGCTGGACGACACAATAAAACAAGACGAATAATCATATGATTTCCCATATCCACAGGAATGGACATCTATTGATTTGTAATGAACTGATGTTGCTATTGTTTTTTTTAATTCCATGAAATTTTGCTGTGAATCAGTGGCGGTGAACACCTGCACGGAGGGCAGAAGGCGACGCACGTCTGGTACGCGGTTATGTTCGGCCGGTCGCTATCGCGCATCGGCTGATCGCTCACCTCGGTGACGTCAGAGCCTGCTGTACGGGTTCTAGGGGCGCTTTGGGGTCCACTCGTCGGCACCAGAGCGGCATGAGCTAGCGAGGCGAGCGCATCGCTGCCGTTGCGCGCTACGCTTACTCGGCCATTGAGAGCTCGTGAAGAGGTTTCTGTGATGTGGGCGCCGCGGAGAGCAAGTTGCGTGCGTTGTTCTTACAACGCTTGCAGATTGTCGTGTTCCGCGCCTCGCAGCATGGGAAAGAAGGGTGCGCAGAGGAAACCTGCTGCTACGAAGGGCCCTTCGATTGTGCAACTCACTGAGTCTGCCGACCATGCAAGGTAGTCCCGAGAAGACGAGTCGTGGCCTGTCCCCCCTATGTACATCAAGTGCAAAGGCGGGTGGACAGCGCTGTTCGACACCATTACGAATTGCGCTGGGAACGAGGTGGTCTACGAGTCTGTCGATACAGACTCACTGATCTGCGTTCGAGCTGCAAACGTGGCCGACCACAGGGCAATCGAGGTCAAAGTGGCCGACCACATCGTCGACGCGTTGCCGGCGCGTGAGGAGGCACCTTCCGTAGGAAGGCTGAAGACGACCGCTCAGGGGGCTACCTCGGTGCTTTGACGAGGCAGCGGTCCGGTAAGGGCTACTGCGAGCCGGTTGCACAACCGGACCAACAGGAAGACGGCGCCGCTCTATGCCGTGACCGTGCAAACGGTCGACGGCGGAAGCGACATCTTCGACTTGCGGAAGCTGCTGGGCTTCCCGGTTACGACAGAGGCTCTCGCGACCGCCACGGACCCCCAGCCCCAGTGCTTCAGGTGCCAGGGCGAGGGCCATGTTGCGAAGTATTGCCGCAACGCGGCGCGGTGCGGTGCGTCAAGTGCTCAGGCGAGCGCGACAGCCGCGCCTGCGACCGCGGCAGCAACGTTCTGCCTACTTGTGTCCGGTGCGGCGGCCCGCACATCGCCTGCTGGTGCGGTTGCGCGGCATTCTCAAGCCGCAACCGTGCCGAGGGCGACGAGGCGGCCGCGGCCGCACCGACGCAGCGGAAGAAGAGAAGCCGACGTCGGAAACGGCGTAGGGCGCAGAACAGCCCGGCGCAGCTGAGGGACGGCACAGCAGCAGCTCCACCTGCCAGGGGCAGGCTCGACCGATCGGAAACGGGCAGCCAGGACGCAGCTCGCGCTCCCGAGAAGAAATGTGACCTCGAACTCGGCACCGCCGTGAAGGAGGCCACCGCAGCCCTCAAAGCCGTCATGGCGGCAGAGAGGGCTGCCTTCGCAGCCGCCGTGGCTGCAGAGAAGGAAGAGGCCTCGAGGCAACTGCGAGCAGTCTTCGCCCGAGGCCCCCCGCAGCAGTACCTGCGAACACTCCTTCGACCTCGCAGAAGGACGTCCGCGCGCCTCTCCCAGCGGTTGCCCCAGCAGCACCGCAGGTGAAAGGTGCAAAGAAGAAAACCGCCACCCCAGCGGAACCTGTGGCAACGCCAACTGCTGTGGGAGCGGCCCCCGCAAGGGATCGAGAAACCAAAAGGGCAGCCTTCATCGCACAAGCGCGAGCGAACGGCCTGACCTCCTCCGACGCTTAATTGGCGCAGCTCTCTGAACAAGCGGAGCTCCTAGAAGCTGTAATGCAGAAGAGCTGCGCTGTGCAGTAGAGGAGGACGCTGAACGGTAGCCGAACACCGCCGTTGTGCACCAGCCTGATGAAGCTGCACCAAGTCACTGACGACAAGGCGCAGCAGAGGTCCCAACAGCAATGCATGAGTTGTCGCGCCGAATTCTTTTGTTACAGGGAGGAAGCCATTGCGGCCGACCAGGAGACTACAAGTGAGCCCAGCCGCAGCACCCGGACTGACCCAGCTAACGGACACGCAGCACATAAGTAAAGTTGCACGATACCTCACACTAACCTGACATCACATTGCATGCACTGTCGCAGCTAGCAAGCCGCTGCTGCTCTTACTACCCGTCCTTTGCGCTGGCCTTGGCACTTTTTTTCCTCTGCCCTTACAACCGATACCCTTCAACCGTTTTCGACCACCTGATAGACCATGCTAATGAGTAATCTTACCCAGACGCATGGATAACATCACAGCCTGCATCCTGTGACGCCTAATTCAAAAACTAACATGTTTACGGAGGTGACAGTAGAACTTTTGGTTTGGTCACCACGTTGGTTTGGACGTGGAGGGGCCCCATCCTTAAAAAAGGCGCCCACTCGCTCACCACCTCACCAGATCACCGCGGAAAGAGATTAACAATGAGCATTTTAATTTTGTAAACCATGAATGAACATTTTCATTTTTGTAAAATAATCCATAATGAACTGAAGTGACACTTATCATGTCTACAACCATGTCACTAAATGTTTGATAAGATTACAGTCTCGTAGCACTGCCCTGGATTTCCCTCGGTTTTCCAGTGGCTTTTACCAGAATGAGGGAGACTAAAGCAAATTATTCCGAGGAAAGATAATGAAGGAATGCATTCCACTTTATAATAAAAATCATCTATATATCAAAACTGCGTTTGCAAAGAAAGTACATATACTACAACAACTGTTGTTGTTGTTGTTGTTGTCTTCAGTCCTGAGACTGGTTTGATGCAGCTCTCCATGCTACTCTATCCTGTGCAAGCTGCTTCATCTCCCAGTACCTACTGCAACCTACATCCTTCTGAATCTGCTTGGTGTACTCATCTCTCGGTCTCCCTCTACGATTTTTACCCTCCACGCTGCCCTCCAATGCTAAATTTGTGATCCCTTGATGCCTCAACTAGTTTGGACAAGAAGAGAATAGAAGCTTTCGAAATGTGGTGCTACAGAAGAATACTGAAGATAAGGTGGATAGATCACGTAACTAATGAGGAGGTATTGAATAGGATTGGGGAGAAGAGAAGTTTGTGGCACAACTACAACAACTATAAGTCTTATAAATCTGTCGTCACCTGTTTGGACGCAGACGAATTCAACCACTCAGTAATAATAAAAAAATAAATCAAATAAATGTGTCATCACCTGTTATTGTCTAGGAGCAAATAGGATTCAGCGTCTTGATACCTTAGCAAATTATTAGTATGGCAGCATGGGTCGCCCCCACGGCTATCCATAGCCAACATTGGGAAGCATAATGAGGCCACTTTTAGTTAATGCCCCATTATCACTGCTGTATGTGTTTCGTTTGTCACTTCGATAATATTCACTCCCGACGTGTTGCTTCTCTGCTGTGCATTCCTATCATGATTCTGCCTTTTTTATAGGCGTAATGTTACTTTGCGCTTCGGACTGATAGGATTGATTACTAATCAGGTACTGCCACTGCACATTTCGTGGGTCAGCTGTGTTGTTGTTGCAAAATTGAGGCTGAAAATTACTGTAAGCGTTACCCCACTGATTCCCGTTATCGTTTCTATTCCAATTTCGTTTCCGGTTACCGGAGTACCCAGAGTAGTTTCTGTCAACATTTTTTCTTTTCCTTTTATAACCTGGGTTAAAATTTTGGTTATAGGTGTTACTAAAATTGCCTCCAGAACTCGGGTCAGGCATATGCGCTGCTGCAGCGGTGTCGACAGATGCCGCTCGTGGCTCAACGGCGCACGCTACATGGTTGAGTCCGTACGGCGTCTGGCGCTGCCACAACTGCCACTGAAGTTGTTTTGGTTGGTGTGGCTCTGTCTTGCATCTTCATAAAGTCAATAGAGTCCACAACAGATCGAAAATACTCCAAATTGCTTTCGGGTACTTGTACTAGCTTTTTCCGAATATTAAGCAGTTCAAAAAATGGCCCTGAGCACTATGGGACTTAACTTCTGAGGTCATCAGTCAGCTAGAACTTAGAACTACTTAAACCTAAGTAACTTAAGGACATCACACACATCCATGCCCGAGGCAGGATTCGAACCTGCGACCGTAGCGGTCGCGCGGTTCCAGACTGCAGCATCTAGAACCACTCGGCCACCCTGGCCGGCTATTAAGACGTAGTTTAGCTTTCAGAATGCGTAGGACGTCAGTGTGTGTCAATGGTTCGTCCCAGAAGGTCGTCTTATTTGAATATTTCTCAAAATACTTCCACATTGATCCAAATGTTGGATTATATTGTTCAGGGTTGAATAGAGCTTTTTTTAATCTCTCTTGAACGCCATGTGATCAGTACTTCGAAAGAAACGCGTTTTCAAACTGTTCTGATGTCTGAAAAGTTTCGTCCATAACGCTCCATCGCCTTGGATGTACCCGTAAAATATTGTATCTTCTGCTGTTGCGACCACGTTTTGGGCAATACATTTTTGAATGACTTTATAAAGATTAACGGATGCACAGACTTCTTTTCAGGGAGAAACACTTGAAGTTGCCGATGTTTTGTGGAAATCTCTTCTAACAAGACTGATGACAAAGTGGGTTCAGCTATCTGCTGTTTCTTTCTTTCATCGCAGTGACATTGGTTACCGTACATCTCATAATTTGGTGATCACAGAAGTACATTCGGGGTAGGATAGTCACTAATTGAACTCTCGCTCTTGCCTGCGGGTACACTGTCAACATCTTCTTTTGCGTCTTGGTGTCATTCTTTCATTGTACTAAGTTTCCTGTTAAGTTGCTCGACTATTTGATACTGCCAGCCAGATAAGTCCTGTGCCAAAGTTTTCTGTATCTGGCCTTGTTTGCACTTTAATTACAGATGTGTTTTGTGTAGTGTTTACTTGTTACATTGTGTTAATTATTGCTTTTTGTAACTCTGTTTCTGGAGTACGGTTTATGTGAGTGTCTTTTTCTTCTAGAAGGTCCTCAAATTGCTATTTTACTGTTTTGTCATGTCCTCAAATTGATTTAATGATTCCTGAATTTTTGTATTGAGCTTGGTTTGCTGTACACTCGGTCGTAGCATTGAAATTTTCGGTTAACTACATATCTGATCTGGCACATCCTTAACTGTGGTTTTGAAATTATCCATATCCTGATTCATGGAATTTAAATCTTCACGTACCACTTCTATTACCTGATCCACTACCTCTCTTTTTAGTTGTGTCAGTTGTGTCGGCAGGTTGTTGTGTATATCAGTAAAGTTTTTTACATCACTGTCTAGTTTGTTCATTTGAGTGATTACTCTCCCCATTTGAGTTGTGATATTGTCTACCTGTGTAGTGACATCGCTTATCTGAGTTGTTACATTACATATCTGTGTTGTGACATTTCCTATCTGTGTATTAATTTGGGCTGTTATCTGAATTACAAATTGTGACATCAAATCTGTCTGCATTACTCTGAACATATTCATAATTTCTGGCTCTATTGGACCTTGTACATTTGCGGAATATGGAACAGTTTCGAAAGTTGACATTTTCTCGTCTGTCGCTTGCGACCGAGTACCACTATTCACCGCCACTGCGCTGTGAGTATCTGCAATGTTTTCTACTTCTGTGTTAGGCATAGGTTGAGCAACTGATTGCTCATCGGATGAATTATGCATCGTTTTGGTTTGTGATCTTTATTTCACCATAGCTGTATACAGCCGTAAATCAGCGTGCAGCCGAACTTCACTACTATTGCGGCTCGTACGACACGTAAAAAAGTCACATACGACGTCGCGCTCGTTCGTGAAATTCAATGTAGTAAAATATGTCTCTGGTGAAACATAAGGCTGCTGACTTATACGCGTGCCATCAATGAAAATGATCCGTCATTTTGTGATACATTCATGTATAAAATATTTACAAAAATCTACAAAACTATCTGAAAAAGAAATTTTGAAAAAAATTCGAGCTACGCAATACGTATCTCAAAAATGCAGTTCTCTCCCACATTTACGATCAACCAAAAGCGTAGTAGTGCTGGTACTGTTACCTTACGTATTTTCTTTTCCCGGTCGGTTTCCTTGATAGTAGGTTTAACATTTAATTGGCCAAAATTCCTTCTTTTCAAACTTTATAGGATAAATATTTGTAAATTTTATGGACTGATTTCGGTAATAATTTTCTTACCTGGTACACAGTTGGCGTAACATGTAAGAGAAACAACTCATTATAGCCACAATAATGGATGGAAAACATTATTTAAATATTTCAACTTAAAATTTCTACTATTTTTTATTTTGAAACAAAGGTCATGGCACTCGGTCGCCATTGTAATTGCCCTGTTAAATTGTTAGAAACTTAATCAGCAGATGTCGTAATTTTGAAATAAGGGTTAGTATAAATGGCGCGTAATAAATATTTCGCATGAAGCGCCGTTGCGACACAGGCAAAGATCAACTGTGGAAACTAAACGACTGACTATTGAAAACAACGTTATTAAGGAATACAACCGAGTGACTACACAAAATAAGAGGGCAAATTTTTGTGATCTGGCTTAGAGCATGGAGGACACAAAAACCTTGTTTTTGAACCTTCCCCATTGAATGCAAATGTCGCACGATGGTGGAGTGATCACAGTTCGTCTCATTTACTAGTTTTCAAATGCACTGACGTGGATCACTGTGGATTAATTCGTTGAAACGATCTTCATTAAATCTCAAAGGTCTTCCAGAACGAGGAGATTAACTAATGCCAAAACGATCCTCATTAAAACGAGAAAGAAATTTTTTTGACTTGCTCTGTCCAATGGCATTATCCCCATACACAGCTCAAATGCTTCTGCCTGCCTCCACTGCTGTCACCCCTCCACTGAACTCAAACAGAAGACTATATCGGAAATGTTCCAAATGGCTCTGAGCACTATGGGACTCAACTGCTGTGGTCATCAGTCCCCTAGAACTTAGAACTACTTAAACCTAACTAACCTAAGGACATCACACACATCCATGCCCGAGGCAGGATTCGAACCTGCGACCGTAGCAGTCGCACGGTTCCAGACTGCGCGCCTAGAATGCAGTTTCTAAATGTCGCGACAAATATGACCTAAATAATGAAACTGACATTGGGGGCCACGAAGAGAAAGAGATGTACACATTGAAGATCATCGCCTCCAGCTAAATTCTCCATACAAAATTAAAATACTTATAATCCTCCAGAGTCACAGGAGCTGGGAACCATGATATCCTAAATGAGAAAATCGTATTGTTTCAGAAGCTGCTTTCATTATTTAGCACAGTTTCGGTTGAAAATTATCGAGCACTTCGTTTATACGTCTTATGAGCGGGACATGAGAACAACGAAAGGTAACTATTACTAAAACTAATAAACGAAGAGCGTAAATCTTCTTTGGTCTGTCACTGTTAAATAGTTTTCAAATGAATCGTTGGTATGAGAGTCGAATAATTCTCTATATCTTTATCAACAAGAAAAAAATTATTAAGTTTCTTTACATTTTGTATGTCTGCAATCGTAAGGTTTGGATTGCTTTGACATGCGAACGCAGCCTCGGCAGAGAAGGTGAGCCGGACAGAGATGAGTTAGAAGAGGTCTTTGCTCTGCGAAGATGCGCACCAGATTAATCTGCTGATCGAGAGGAGAGGAGAAGAGACAGACAATTGAGTTTTAGCGTTAGATGTGAACAGTCGAGTTTTGATTTAGCAGCAGTAAATAGTGGGGATTTGTTGGAAATTATATTGTAAATTAATGGACCATATATTGCGCAGATAAAAAAAATAGATTTTTACATTGACACGATTGCAGTCTTTGTGTAGAATGGTTTACACATAATGATTAAGATTATGTTACGAGGGTTGGAACTTACATAGTGGCAACTATTTATTCACAACCGATACAAAAGAATTACATGTTTGCACCTGTTACTGTCCTTCAAAGTTGTCACCAGCGTTGTGTAGAACATGGATGGGTCTTAGACATTCTCCCAGTTCGAATTGTCTATACATTCTCGCAGTTGAATTTTCTCACCAACAGTAAGTGTTACACAGGGTATCAGCTTTAACATCTGGTGTGTGTACCATTCAACACAGAAGCCCAAAGTTTAGTATCTAACAGGCAATTTAACAATAAAAACACATTCAGCATTACAGTTCCACCTCCATTAAAAGAAATTTGAAAATATAACTTCCACACTAAGGTGGCAAAAGCCACAGGAGAGTGATATGCTCTTTTACAGTTGATGACAGTATCGCATACACAAGGTATAAAAGGGTATTCAATTGGCGGTGCTGTCATTTGCACTCAGGTTATTCTTGTGAAAAGTTTTCCGACGTGATTATAGTCGCATGGTAGGAATTAACAGACTTCGAACGCAGAATGGTAATTGAAGTTATACGAATGGAGCATTCCATTTCGGAAATTATAAGGAAAGTCATTATTCCAAGATCTACAATGTGAAGAGTGTGCCGAGAATAGCTAATCTGAGACATTACTTCTCACTGCGGACAACGCAGTGGCCGACGGCCTTCAGTTAACGACTGAGAGCAACGACATTCGCGTAGACTTGTCAGTGCTAACAGACAAGCAACACTGCATGAAGTAACCGCAGAAATCAATGTGGGACCTACGACGAATGTATCTGTTAGGACAGTGACGCGAAATTTGACGTTAAAAGGCAATGGCAGCAAGTGATCGACGCGAGTGTCTTTGTTAACAGCACGACGGCGCTTGCAGCGCCTCTCCTGCGCTCGTGACCGTTTCGGTTGGACCATAGTCGACTGGAAACCGGCCTGGCCAGATTAATTCCGATATCAGTTTGTAAGGGCTGATGGCAGAGTTCGAGTGTGATGTAGATCTCACGAAACTATCGACCCAAGTTGTCAAAAACGCACTGGGCACGCTGGTGGTGGCTTCATAATGAGGTGGACTGTGTTTACATGGAATGGAGGTGATCCTCTTGTCCAACGCAACCGATCATTGACTGGAAATGGTTGTACTTGGTTACATGGAGATCATATACCGCTATTCATGAATTTCATGTTTCCAAACAACGATGGAATTTTTATAGATGTCAAGGCACCATGTTACTGGGCCACAGATGTTCGCGGTTGGTTTCATGAACATTCTCGACAGTTTGAGAAAATGATAAGGACATCTCCATCGCCAGATTTCAATCCCATCGAAAATTTATGCTGCATAATCTGGGAGTCAATTCCTGCAAAATACCCTGCATCGTGAACACTGTCGCAAGTGATGACGGCGATAGAGGCAGCATGGACAAATATTTCAGCAGCTGACTTGCAACGACTTGTTGAGTCCATGCCACGTTGCTGCACTAAGCCGGTCAAAAGAGGTCAGACACGATATTAGGAAATATTCCATGGCGTTTGTGAATACAGTGTATTCAGTGCTGGGTATGTTGTCGAAAGAAGCAAGAAGGTACTGAGGAGTGACAGAAATGACATCAGCAGTAAACTTAACCTCACAACCGGCGACCACGAATAAGGCCAAATGAAGTGATTTTGCTACCATGGAAGATAAACTACGCATAATGGCTCAGTCATGAGGATATAAGAAGCAGACTAGTCCAGGCACAGAGCGGATTCTTGGCCAAAATACGAGGTGCAGTCAATTTCTAAGGCCTCCGATTTTTTTTCTCCGGACTGGAAAGATATAGAAACATGAGCATTGTTTTAAAATGAGGCCGCGTTCATTGTCTATACGTCCCAGAGATGGCAGCACCGTACGGAAGATGGAATTTTACCGCCAGCGGCGAGAATGAGAACTGTTTTAAATATTTAAAATGGCGACGTTTTCCTTACTTGAACAGCGTGCAATGATTCGTTTTCTGAATTTCCGTTGTGTGAAACCAATTGAAATTTATCGACAGTTGAAGGAGACATGTGGTGATGGAGTAATGGATGTGTCGAAAGTGCGTTCGTGGGTGCGACAGTTTAATGAAGGCCGAACATCGTGTGACAACAAACCGAAACAACCTTGGGCTCGCACAAGCCGTTCTGACGACATGATCGAGAAAGTGGAGAGAATTGTTTTGGGGGATCGCCGAATAACTGTTGAATAGATCGCCTCCAGAGTTGGCATTTCTGTGGGTTCTGTGCACACAATCCTGCATGACGACCTGAAAATGCGAAAAGTGTCATCCAGTGGGGTGCCACGAATGCTGACGGACGATCACATGGCTGCCCGTGTGGCATGTTGCCAAGCAATGTTGACGCGCAACGACAGCATGAATGGGACTTTCTTTTTGTCGGTTGTGACTATGAATGAGATGTGGATGCCATTTTTCAATCCAGAAACAAAGCCCCAGTCAGTTCAATGGAAGCACACAGATTCACCGTCACCAAAAAAATTTCGGGTAACCGCCAGTGCTGAAAAAATGATGGTGTCCATGTTCTGAGACAGCGAGGGAGTAATCCTTACCCATTGCGTTCCAAAGGGCACTACGGTAACAGGTGCATCCTACGAAAATGTTTTGAAGAACAAATTCCTTCCTGCACTGCAACGAAAACGTCCGGGAAGGACTGCGCGTGTGCTGTTTCACCGAGACAACGCACCCCCACATCGAGCTAACTTTACGCAACAGTTTCTTCGTGATAACGACTTTGAAGTGATTCCTCATTCACCTGACCTGGCTCCTAGGGCCGTTTGGCTTTTTCCAACAATGAAAGACACTCTCCGTGGCCGCACATTCACCAGCCATGCTGTTATTGCCTCAGCGATTTTCCAGTGGTAAAAACAGGCTCCTAAAGAAGCCTTGGCCGTTGCCATGGAATCATGGCGTCAGCGTTGGGAAAAATGTGTACGTCTGCAGGGCGATTACGCCGAGAATTGCCGATACTACTGAAAGTGGTCGAAACGCTGTAAAAGTTTTATTCTTACGCGCGATCTAGCGTCCAGACGGTTTTTATTCAGTACGAAAAATAGGTATACTATAACAACAAGGGATTTCACGCTTGCATTTGTATTTTAATTAAGTAACTAATTAATTTATTTTTGTATTGTATGAAGAGGTGGTTTTGTAATCTTTGTCAGACCATGATGTAGTCCAGCTTATGTATTCTACCTACGATTTCAGGCCTTTCCGAGTATAACAGTTCCTCTTGTAGGTGTTGAGAAATATATTCGCTGCTACTAGCAGAAATTTATAACAGAACTGAATTAGTCATTCTCCTCTCTGATTCCTACTACCAAGTCCATAGTTTCCCGGAACTCTACCATTTATTAGGTCCTCTACTGCGGCTTTCGAATCATCCATGACATTGATATTTTCGCCTACGTATACGTACTGTATTATTCGTTCGAGATCCTTATATACGTTCTCTGTTTATCTGCCAGTCAATATGTTCGTTAATATTTCGTCTTTATGTAAGCTTATTGTCAGTATAGTAAACAGCCATTTCTACAGACCAAGAATTGCGTGGCACATGACGTTTTATGCGGACAGGCTGGAAGATAGTCTGTCTTCCACGCATGTGGTTGGTGATATCACAGTTTGTCTCCTTCATTTATTGCAGCCTCACAATAGAAAAGTAAAATTCTACGTAAACAATACTAATAGAAATCATCGTGTGGGTGTAGCAGACCCAAAAGTCTGCCGTGACCTGAGTTGTAACTAGGTCGTGAGTAATAACTCCTGTTGCACAACTACGCCGTAGCACTGGGTCGTGTCTGTGTCGTGACGTAACAGAGCGATATGGAGCGGTGCAGGGTCGGCAGAAGCTCCAACGGATGGAACGCCACAGGAGACCGGCGCGGTGGGCCTGGAGCGGAGATGCGTCTGCAGCTGACAGCTGGAATTTTTTTTGACTCCATTATTGTTATTTCATCTCCATCGCCCAACCTGGGCCGGGTGTGGGCTGTCAGCGGTACAATACTCCGCTCTTCGGCCAAGAGCATTCATAAATAACAAAGATGAAGGAAGAAATAAATGAGGACTGTCAGTATTTCAAATCAAAAAGATGTGTGACAGAAAGCTAAAAGGACCAAAAATACGTACAATTTAAAAAGCAGAGTTGAAATGAGGTGATATTCTTCTATGAGAGAGCAGTGGAGGACACCACTTTCACTTAAAATCTAGAGGACTTGCAATTGTGAAAAGTATTGTGGGAGGAGCGAATATGCTCTGTACAGTTGAACAGCTTGGGTAAAATAGTGTGTTGAGTAGGAAGATTATGGAGATGATAGAAGGAGTTGAGGTGTATAGTGGAGATTCGGACGGTGGAAGGACTGAGGGCTAGGAGTTTTGTTGTGTGTAGAAAGATTAGTGGTGTAACAGGAAAGGGACAGGGAAGGATGGAGAGGAAAAAGGAGAGAGGAGCCCTGATAAGAAGTGGGATAGGTGAGGAAGAGTTAAACTTGACAGGAGGGATAAATATCGGGGCGGATTACATTGTCTGGGAGAGGGAGTTGGTTGAAGTTGAGTTCAGGTAGGATATGGAGTGTGTGTAGATGTAGGGATGGAGGGAGGGATGTGTCTGTCAAGGCGAGGCAGCATACCAGAGTTGACGGTCAGAGGGGAGGCAATGGGGTAATTGGAATCTAGTCTGCAGGGAGTATAGGAGATATGCAGATGTTCTGTATGGGTAAGGAGGGATAGGAATTTAATGAGATGATAGGGGAAGTAAACAGTCGCGGAAAGCGAAATGGAATACGTGCATTCGAGGATTTGGAAGGGCTTACAGAACACTGACAATACCATGCAACAAGGCAGAGGATGGGTCGAATCAGGGTTTCGTAGGTGTGGAGAATAATGGAAGCGTGTAAACTCCAAGTTAGGCTTGTTAGTATTAAATTTAGTAGCTTTAGTCTATTGTGGGCTTTTTGTTGGATGGTTAGTACGTGAGGTTTCCCGTTAGTTGCTGGTCGAGACTTAGTCCAAGATATTTTAGGGTGTTGGTTAACTGGATAGGATGTTCGTAAAGGATGAGACAGAAGTCATGGAGGCAGGTTGTTCGTCCTATAACAGCTGAAATATTCCACGGCAGAGGAGTTTCCGCGAGCTCTTGAGGAACAAGTGTACCGTGGACTCAAGATAGGCAATGATAGCACCACCGTAGTTGCTGCGCGCACTGCCTGTGGACGATGGTAACGGTCTATGTTGGTGCTTGTTACTGTTGAGTCTGTAAACAGAATGTTTGTAGTGAACACCAAAGCGAAAGGCTTAAGTGTCTCCGAAGGAGGAGCGCCTGCGGAATACGGAGCGGCAACCCGCAGGACGCAGTTGTCATGCCAGAAACTTGAGTGACCGAGGATGCAGGGGTCCAGTCCCGTGTATACTCTGTGATGCATATGGTGTCTGTCTAATGTTTCTGTAGTTTTCAGAAGGACATCGCAACACAGCACGGCCAGTCATCGTACATCACAATCCATCAGACTATGCGAAAATTGGAGTCATTGTTTTGAGGGTTAGGGCAGTATGGCACCGATATATCGCCGACACAATTAGCTGTAATGCAATGCGTGTCGAATGAAAGGCGACGATATGGACTCAGGACAACTGTGTAACGAAAAGAGTGAACACGGTCTTTCCAGAATCATTTCACTACTAGTGTATCTGGGCTACTTGACTGGCTCTGAGGGACGGCCTGATGACAGATAACAGCTGAAATCCGTGAAGGGGTGACAGGCAGTATGTCAGTGCCTATCATCAGTGTGAGGTTACTGGGAGCTATGTTGTGATGTCTTGTTATCTTGTTTAGTTTACCTCTGACACTATACAACATATGATAGAGACTTCCTTGATGTTGACAGTCTCTGTCCCAGTTGACTGTAACTGCGGCAGTGAGTGTCATTATGTGGTGATCAGTGACGATTCTCGCTTCTGTTTTTGACTAATGCAAGACTTCAAATTGCAGATCACTTCGCGAATACCCTGAGCAACATACAGATTTTTGATTGGCTTGCTCGGATCCTGTAGTGCATGTCCGGAATGCAATCGGGAGCCATGTATTAGGTTGGTGCGTAAAACAAGCTTTTTTCAATAAGTTTAATAAACTAAACAGATTAACAAAACAGAGACTTTAGTCCATCAACATTATGTTGTACTTCACTATTTACAGCAGTTTGGCAACGCTGGGGTAGCTATTGGATTCAACGACTGTAGAAATTACGTGGTTTTGAGGCGAAGAACTCGTCATGTCTGAAAGGCATTTTCATCCGGAAGAAATTTTCTTGAAGGTTGTTCGATAGAGAGCGGAAAAAGTGAAAATCTGGGATCAGGTGAAAAAGGTGAGTGCGGCGGAATGACGTTCCAACTGAGCTCTTGCATAGCGTCGTGGGAGTGCGTTATCGTGGCGCAGCATCACTTCTACATCATCTACATCTACATTTATACTCCGCAAGCCACCCAATGGAGTGTGGCGGAGGGCACTTTACGTGCCACTGTCATTACCTCCCTTTCCTGTTCCAGTCGCATATGGTTCGCGGGAAGGACGACTCCGGAAAGCCTCCGTGCGAGCTCGAATCTCTCTAATTTTACATTCGTGATCTCCTCGGGAGGTATAAGTAGGGGGAAGCAATATATTCGATACCTCATCCAGAAACGCAACGCACTCTCTCGAAACCTGGACAACAAGCTACACCGGGATGCAGAGCGAACCCGGGAACCCGAGCGCGGTAACCGAGAACGCTACCGCACGACCACGAGATGCGGGCCTGATAAGCAATACTCAAGTATAGGTCGAACGAGTGTTTTGAAAAGCCACCTCCTTTGTTGACGGACTACGTTTTCTAAGGACTCTCCCAATGAATCTCAGCCTGGCACCCGCCTTAACAATAATTAATTTTTTATTAAGATGATCATTCCACTTCAAATCGTTCCATACGCATACTCCCAAATATTTTACAGAAGTAACTGTTACCAGTGTTTGTTCCGCTATCATATAATCATACAATAATGGATCCTTCTTTCTATGTATTCGCAATACATTTCATTTGTCTCTTTTAAGGGTCAGTTGTCACTCCCTGCAGCAAGTGCCTATCCGCTGCAGATCTTCCTGCATTTCGCTACAATTTTCTAATGCTGCAACTTCTCTGTATACTACAGCATCATCCGCGAAAAGCCGCATGGAACTTCCGACACTATCTAATATATATATATATATATATATATATATATATATATATATATATATATATATATATATATATATATATATGCAATCTTCCTGGTCGTTGTTCTTGGACTGCGACTGCAAGACGTCTCAGTTGTTGATAATAAATGTCAACAGTGCTGGTTACACGTGGAAGCAATATTCGTGGTACACCACAACGCGCTGTTGTACTAGATGCATAACGTTATCTTTTATGAGTGCTCGCAGGTATTTCTAAGGGGAGTTGCTGCTTTGTTTGGGCGCAACCGTTCCTTTCTTTCTCTTATGTTAGCATAAAGACAACTTTTCTCGTCACCAGCAACGATACAGCATGGGAATGGTCGGTGTTGTTCACGAACCAATTGATGACGAGCAAGCAGAGATGCTCATATGGCCAGCCGCAAATTTTTGTGATCTGGCTTAGAGCATGTAGGACACAAATGCCCTGTTTTTGAACATTCCCCATTGAATGTCGCACGATGGTGGAGTGATCACAGTTCATTTCATTTACTAGTTTTCGAATGCACTGACGTGTATCACTGTGGATTAATTCATTGAAACGATCTTCATTAAATCCCAAAGGTCTTCCAGAACGAGGAGATTAACTAATGCCAAAACGATCCTCCTTAAAACGAGAAAGAAATTTTTTTGACTTGCTCTGTGCAATGGCATTATCCCCATACACAGCTCAAATGCTTCTGCCTGCCTCCGCTACTGTCACCCCTCCACTGAACTCAAACAGAAGACTATATCGGAAATGTTCCAAATGGCTCTGTGCACGATGGGACTTAACTGCAGTGGTCATCAGTCCCCTAGAACTTAGAACTACTTAAACCTAACTAACCTAAGGACAGCACACACATCCATGCTCGAGGCAGGATTCGAACCTGCGACCGTAGTGGTCGCGGGGTTCCAGAATGTAGCGCCTAGAACCGCTCGGCCACCCTGGCCGGCCGGAAATGTTCCAGTTTCTCCTCTTGGCACTCGATTGTCTAGCGTCCACAGCTCCACTTACTATCTCCAAATGACAAAATGACAACATTTAAACTCATATAGCAACAGTGAACTACAAATAGGAAATGACTATCGACGAATGAACCATAGCAACCGAAATACCAACATGTAAAACAAAAAACGCTACGAACTCATGCATCAGCCTAATACTTTCATGCGATACTCCCAAGAACTTTCCTGTTGAACGTAGACAAGGGAGCAGATGAGCGGAGACAATAAACTGGAGATATCTATGAGGGGAGGAACTGTCTAACGACATGATAGACGAAGAAATGAAAGTCGATTTGGAAGATCTATGAAATTCGCTATATTTATATTGGGATACGTTTTCGCTGGAGCCCAAGGATTTCGAGTTTTCATGAAAAATGTTTTTAAGGTCACTTTTGTACGTTCACTTGAACAATTAAAAACTACGGTCTGTAACGGAAACTATTTCCGGTTGTAAGAGATGCATGACTATGGAATTTATTGCTAGCGCACTCGAGGAGCTGTATCTTCGATCGATTGCTCACACGCTGTCTGTGATATGTGAGCTACAATAGATTCGCAGATCAGAGAGCAGTGTCAGCAGCAGCAGTAGTACTATTACCTCGCAGTCGGGTGGTTGGATCAGGTCGCTCTTAGAGAGCATTTGTCTGGTTGTGTAGCTCACAGAGAGCATTTGTGTTCTGTATGGAATTACCAAGGCCGGTCGTAGAGAACGATGCCGCATGAGCGATTTAGTATAAGGTAAAATAAAAAATTATTATTATTGATTGCCGCGCGCATATGTAATTTGTAGCAACTGATTTTGTACTATTGTTATATCAAGTCCCATGTACATGTTTTTAAAAAATCTTTTAATAATAACCTTTCTTATAAAAATAAGTTTTGACGGTCATTCATCTGAATTTAAAGATTTTACTAATTTCTCCTATCCATGGTCATCCCGATTATCGTAAAGAAAAATCAGTTGTTTCTTTCTATACATAACAAATCTAGTGGCCAGTTTTGCACTGGGATGTGCCAGAAAAATTTATTATAGGAGCAGATATATACTCGTCATGCGGTGACATAATTGAGGTAAGAATTTTCAGTTTATTCAGAATATTTCAGGGCCATGACGCAACATTGCTGACGTCCACATTTACCAGTTTATATTCACAGTCAGTTAATTATTCAAAGGTTATATATGAGTCACATTATTATTGCGAGGTTACGGAAACAAACTGTTGGGAGGTTACACGGTACAAAATTTAGCTACATTAAATATACTACGAAAAGGTCTTTGTTAATTTTCTCTGTAGGACTAATAGTTTGTGCATAGTGAGCGAGAGAATTTGAAAATCTTCTTTGGGGTGTTTGAAGGAATTGTAGTTTGGATAAAACCCATAAATAGCGCTTGGAGTTTCAAGACCTGTTTCCATTCTTGGCTCTTGGGATGATAGAAAAGAATTTGCTCTCGCGATTGTTGGCCATCTTGTGATATAGACGAGAAAGTGATTTGCTGTTTTGTTATATTACGCAATAGGAGCTTCAATCATTCTAAACTGTCCAGGTTGTGGACAATGGTATTATTGTTCTCAGTACCACTAGGTGAGGCAATTGCATCCTTGTATTTTTCCCCCGAATAAACTTCAAAGTCATATCGTTATTTCGATGATTTCCTATTATCTTGATTCATGTTCACAAGTATAAGCAGTCTGCAGGTAGGAGAGAGCACTGAAAAATGGATCAGCGGCTAGAACATACACATAGGATCAAGCCCTGTGTAGGGAAATTTTCATTTTACCTCTTAAAATACAATACGACGGTTGTTGTCCACTAGCCAATGATAGTGATACTCCCTGCCAAACGTGTATCCTTTCCCTGCCCACTATATGTCATTCCCTATAGCTCTACTTTATGTATGATTGAAATTGTGACATTGTACTTAAGTAATTTATAACTGGAGTGCGGCTAACATTTTACCCAACGGATTACGTAGGCTCATAGAGAGTCGAATATCAGTGAAAGAAATAAACGAATTTCATAATCAAAAATCTTATCATCATAATTAACAATAATAATAATAATTTAAGCTGATTCTTTTACAATCTTATACTAAATTCTAAAGGAGTCCATATATATAAGAATGGCATTCCTTCACATTTTCTTTATTCAGTTCGGGTGGGAGGGAGGGGGGAGGGGGGTTGGAACATCACCCAAAAGACTATATTCAAGCTGGCGTATAAGATCTGTGAGGTTAGAAACATAGCATTAGATCTCAGGAAAAGTATCATTTACACAATTCGTAAGATATCAAGGGCAGAAGAATGTGACAACTATCGCATTATCAGCTTAACAGTTGATGCAGCCAAGTTACTGAAAATTGGAAATAACACTAAGAATCTCCTAGGTGACGATAACTTTAATTTTAGGAAAGATAATGCTAGCACCGAGACAGTTATGACGTTCTACGTAATAGTGCAGGCAAGACATATTTATAGGATTTTTCCATTTAAAAACACCATTAGACAATATAAAATGGTCCAAAAGTTTCGAAATTCTTAGAAAAATAAATGTGCGTTAAAGGAAAAGCCCGGTAACTAACAATATGCACAAGAACGAAGAAGGAGCAATACGAATGTGGAAGATCGATAACGAAGTGTGGGGATTAAAAAGGGTGCATGACAGGGGTGCAGCGTTTCTCCACTACCATTCAGTATGTAAATCGAAGAAGCAGCGATGGAAATACAACATGGGTTCAGAAGTGGGATTAAAATTCGGGGTGAAAGCATATCGATCATAAGATTGGCTGATGACATTGCTATTATTAGCTGAAGCGAGGACGAGGTTCGGAATGCAATGGAATGAACAGTCTGCCGCACATCCAATGCGGTTTGAGAGTATATCGACGAAAGAGGAAAGTTATGAGCAGTGGCAGAAATGAGATTATAAGGCGTTTTTTTTTAAATTTTTGAGACAGTCACTTTTTGTGACACAATCATAATCAGTTTGTCCTGCAGTTGCCACGTTTAGTTACTACAATAGGGAAATTAAAAGCTTATATTAAGACCTGAATCAGCCACAAGTATTTCCACGAGGTATGTTTGTGAGCTAAATCAAGCACTAGATGTAAATCATGCTTATGAGTTTCATTTGGTGAACAAATGTTTGTGCGTTAACAGGTAACCTTAATATCGGAAATCAAGGGATTGTATACATAGAACTAAGTGCGCTTTTTCTTCCTTACTCTTTGTGCTCTTTGTGATAAATGCTTGCGTCCTCTGCAAGACGATCTTCACTTGCGAAAACCATAAAATGTGACACATATTCCAATAACATTTCTTAATATTTCCATTAGTTATTCACAAAATATAAAAGCAGATTACAGGTCGTTAACACAGTACAACCATGTTATCTGAACGTTTTCTGAGAATCGTACCGCGTCATAATCTACAAAATTATGCTGGAGAAACCAACATTTCGGCCTCGGTTACAGTGGCGTTCTTCTAGGTCTACTGACATGCTCTAGCTGTATGGAGTTGCCTCCGTTTCGTGCTCACTGAGCATGGCGTTACGTCAAGATTTTAAAACGCCGTTGTTATGGTTGGTCACTTGAGGCGGAAGGAGCGGGAACTCTATTGCAAGAGGTTGCTGTGATGTGCTACGACGGAGGAAGAGGCTATTAGCTGTTGTCTATCGTGTCTTGCATTGTTTGCTATGACTGGCACTCATCGGCGAATGAGGCGTGGGTTTCCTTTCTTCCTCGTTTTGACATCGGTTAAACTAGTGTATCGCGTTGCTGGCTGGGCCTGTCGCACTCTTGAGGATGGCTTTTCTGATCTTGCGTTTCGTCAAAGCCGCCTGCTTGGCCAGTACGCGAGTTTCGTTAAATCTGATTTCCTTGCCGCAGTCTTGCCGGTGTTTGGCCACTGTAGACTTAAAATTATCACTTAACGTCATGCTCAGAGGGCAGCAATGACAAAATATGAGGGACTGCACACAGTTAAACCACATCTGTAGACTCACAAGAGGTCCACCGTAATAGTGTCTGAAGCATTGATTTCTCCAGTTCGGTTTTTTACGTTATGACACGGTACGATACTAAGAAAACTTTTATGTCAGCTGACTCTGGCCGCGGAAGACAACACAATTATAATAGTATAGCCCTATTTAGAACATAGTGAGTTCTCTACAATAAAAGAGACAGATTAGTAATCCATGAGGTACATATTTTCGGTGCCTGACGCCGCTGCACTTCGGGCTGTTGGATGTTTACGCCACCGCACATGCGTTTAGGAGAGACGACACGAAGTGGGCAACCAGGGCAGTTCATTGCTGCAGCTAGCTGGTACACTTCTTCCGGCTGCACGGTGTTTTACGTTCTCTGGGCAGATGTTAGGAAATGCAGACGGGGTTCAGAAGCAACGGTGGAGCACTCGGTCTCAGGGAGGACCCATCGTCATGTGGAGCATGTATGTAAAACTCCTTTATTACCTCAGCAAAATAGATCGTCGTGAATTTTACAACACGCATTTGTTGCAAACTTATGTAAAATTTGTAGTTGTTTGTCAATGCTACCAATTGTCCCTACTTTTGAGTATGTAAGCCCAGTGCTGTTTCATTGCAGGCATAGAAGAGTTCTTTAAATGTAAAATCAAAAGACTTGGCTGTCCTGTCGATAAAGGTTCTTTAGAAGTCGCAGCATGATGCTTTGTAGACTTAAGATTTCATACATCAATTATTCTCGTGTTGGAAGTCGTGACGCACTCGTGCTTTTATGTTAATTGAAGCCCTTAACGCAATTTTAGCTCACTCTCTTCGGAATATGTGCTCAATTTTGTCTGATGTTTTGACTATGTATTTCATAGCCGCTTACTTGAACACCTGAGATGCCGTCTCTACAAGTACTTATTTTCTCTTCTTTATAGTCTTTTTAAATTATTTGTGTGGTCTTTACTCTGTCATATTCAATTTGAAGTTCGACCTGCTTTAACCTGCCTGCTACAAGGTGGAACATCAGGGCGCATGCACAAGGCCGTGTGGTATATGACACTTAGCTAAAAAACTGTTTTGCGCCTTATACGTCAGGTTCGTTTGGTTTATTTACATGATACATACTAGCACTGTTTCTTGCGCAAACGAAATCAAACATGACCTATCGGATCCGACACTGCCTTATGGTAGGCATGTTAATAAACTTATTTCTTTCAGCAATTCTGATTGTCGCAGGGGAAGCCGTATCCATATATATTATAAAAATGTGTGTGTGTGTGTGTGTTCCACATTTCCTCCTAGACCATTGTACCGATTCCAGCCAAACTGGGTAAACATCTACGTTATTGTCAGGTGACAATCGCTGAGGGAACAACCACCTGCTTATCAAAGGGGTGGGAAGGGGGTGGGAGGTGGGGACGGTGAAAAAGAAGCGCAGCCCGAGATACGTGAAAACTCAGATTTTATTCACCCAGTATTGCAGAATGAGAGCACTTAGTGACTTGCAATAAAACTTTAAACCTAATTTCAAATCTTTACGAAATATTTTCTCGGTGATAACTCGAACAAAATGACAAAAGGAAATATGTTTATCGCTTACCACTATTCCGTCGTTCATGCAGTAAAAGTACGGCGTGAGGCATTACTTTATGATTTATTTCCTCTTTACTACTAACCGTATTCGCGACACGTTTTACACAGAGTATGCACATTCACCAGTGAAGATAACTGCAAAATTATATTATTGTGCGGCACATAGTTCAGAAGACGTGACATCATAAACAGTGAGATGAGTCAAAATCTGCCCCATCGCGCGTAACGTAAAATTTATTACTTGCTTACTACTAACTCCATTTGCAATACATTTTTCAGACAGTATCCAAATATGCCACTGAACGTACCTACAGAATTATATAATTTTATGATACATATTTCAGGAGATATGACGTCATAAACATGAAGCAGAAGGTCAGATATTGGGTGGGTACAAGTGTGGACGTACAGCTATAAATGAACCACTGGGAAAACCCAGGTTTCTCCGATAGCTATTCCATACATCATAGAGTGAAACCATGCATAACAGCCCACATGTAGAGAAATTAGGGAATACCGTATTTAGGCGAATCTAATGCGCCATCGAATGTAATGCGCACCCCAATTTTAAAAATTAATAAAAAAAGGGACTTTTGGCACATGGCTGGTAGGGTATTTCTGTACTATTGCAATTTATTTTACAACGCTAACTTTATTTCAAACAATAATGAATATATACATGAACTATAAAAAAACAATTTTTAATTTGCTCGTTACGGTAATAAGTGAAATTTTCATTATTAAAAAAAACGCCTAACTTGATTACCTACATGACATACAAAGAAACATACTGCAAATTACAGGCGTTACTCGTCATTATTCCCTAATGTGTCCATTACTGGAAGCCTCGGAAGAGTCAACATCAGAAATAGATTCATTTCCTCCTTCCCCGCCATCCTCGGTGTCGTTCCGGAGCACATCATCTTCACTGCCATCCAGAGTATTTGAAATACAGCATTTCTTGAATATTTTTACGATCATTGGTGTTTCGATGCGTTTCCATGCAGCCGAAGTCCAATGAGCAATCATTTTTCGTACTGTTCCTGAACGTAACCTTTGAAAGGTTTATTTATACTAACGTCCAGAGGTTATAATACAGAAGTCATTCCTCCAGGAGTAGGCACCGCAGTGATAAGCCCTCTCGTTTCATAAAGCGAAAATTCCATAATCGGCTGGCCGCAGCTCGGGGACTAGTGGCTAGCGTTGGTACCTCTGGACCACGAGGTCCTGGATTCGATTCCCGGCCGAGTTGGGGATTTTCTCTGTACGGGGACTGGGTGTTTGTGTTGTCCTCATATTTCACCGTCATAATCATCATTCGTGGCAGTGGCTACATTGGACAGTGTAAAAATTGGACAGCATAAAAATCGGGTCTTTGTACGGGCGCTGATGACCGCGCAGTTGAGCTCCCCACACACGAAACATCATCATCATAATCAACATCAATTGTCATCATCATCATCACCCACCTTCGGCTAAACCTTAAGCTCTTGCTTCGGTATATTAAGAGGTGCAGCCACCTCTTTTGCTTTTTTTTAATTATGGTGTCACTGGTCACAGGTTGCCCATTATTCCTCCTTTCTCGGACAAATTCTAAAGCGTTTACTGACGTCAGGATGTCTTCCTTTGCGAAGTCCAGTGAATTTCTTTCTAGTAATGGTAACTGCAAATAACCCCAATTTCTGTTTCTTCCGTAAGCGAACGCTACTCTTTGCTACATTGTACTCTCTTCCTGCCCTTCTGTTACCATATTTTTCAGCATAAAGAATTACTTGACGCTTGAAAGTAGCTTGTAACCTCCCCACAAAATACCAAGTGTAACCTCCCCACAAAATAATATCCGTAACCTCCCAACAAAATAAAATAATATGAATAATATTCTCAGTTAGTGTAACCTCAAAACAGAAAAATTCCTAAACCTCTCAACAGTAAAAAAAAAAAAAATAATTATGTCGTTCACATTCAGTATAACCTACCAACAGGAAAATTGCGTAACGTATCAATAATAAAATGTGACTAATCTCTCAATAAAAAATGTGGGTCACTTATAACCATTCAATAACTGACAGTCAATTTAACCTGGTAAATTTTGAACGTCAGCAATGCTGCGTCATGGCCCTGATACATCATTCTGAATAAACTGAAAAATCTTACCTTAATTAGATCGCCGAATAAAGCGTATGTATCTGCTCCTAGCCGTGGTCTAGGGGTAGCGTCTCTGATTCATAATCAAAACATCTTCGGTCCCGGGTTAGGTCCCCGCCACTGTCTAAATTTTGATAAATAATCAGGATTGGCGGCCGAAGACTTCCGGCATAAGAAATCAGCATCATTCTGCCAACGGCCTTGTCAAAGAGGGCGGAGGAGCGGATAGAGGTTCAGGGCACTCTCTTGTCCCAGGGATGGGAAATTGCCCCTAAAGGCGGAAGAATCAGCAATGATCAACGACATGAGAATGCAGAAGGCAATGGAAAACCCTGCATTAAAGACATGTAACGTGTATCCACAGGTCAAGTGGCCTGTAGTTGAAAAGTCATGATGATCTCTCCATTGGCAAAAGATTCCGGAATAGTCCCCCATTCGGATTTGCGGGAGGGGACTGCCAAGGGGGAGGTTACCATGAGAAAAAGATTGAATAATCAACGAAAGGATAATGTTCTACGAGTCGGGGCGTGGAATGTCAGAAGCTTGAACGTGATAGGGAAACTAGAAAATCTGAAAAGGGAAATGCAAAGGCTCAATCTAGATACAGTAGGGGTCAGTGAAGTGGAAGGGAGGATTTCTGGTCAGATGAGTATCGGGTAATATCAACAGCAGCAGAAAATGTTATAACAGGTGTAGAATTCGTTATGAATAGGAAGGTAGGGCAGAGGGTGTGTTACTGTGAACAGTTCAGTGACCGGGTTGTCCTAATCAGAATCGACAGCAGACCAACACCGACAACGATAGTTCAGGTATACATGCCGACGACGCAAGCTGAAGATGAACAGATAGAGAAAGTGTAGAGGATATTGAAAGGGTAATGCAGTATGTAAAGGGGGACGAAAATCTAATAGTCATGGGCGACTGGAATGCAGTTGTAGGGGAAGGAGTAGAAGAAAGGTTACAGGATAATATGGGCTTGGGACAAGGAATGAAAGAGGAGAAAGACTAATTGAGTTCTGTAACAAGTTTCAGCTAGTAATAGCGAATACCCTGTTCAAGAATCACAAGAGGAGGAGGTATACTTGGTAAAGGCCGGGAGATACGGGAAGATTTCAATTAGATTACATCATGGTCAGACAGAGATTCTGAAATCAGATACAGGATAGTAAGGTGTACCCAGGAGCAGATATAGACTCAGATCACAATATAGTAGTGATGAAGAGTAGGCTGAAGTTCAAGACATTAGTCAGGAAGAATCAATACGCAAAGGAGTGGGATACGGAAGTTCTAAGGAATGACGAGATACGTTTGAAGTTCTCTAACGCTATAGATACAGCAACAAGGAAAAGCGCAGTAGGCAGCACAGTTGAAGAGAAATGGACATCTCTAAAAAGGGCCATGACAGAAGTTGGGAAGGAAAACATAGGTACAAAGAAGGTAGCGGCGAAGAAACCATGGGTAACAGAAGAGATACTTCAGTTGATTAATGAAAGGAGGAAGTACAAACATGTTCCGGGAAAATCAGGAATACTGAAATACAAGTCGCTGAGGAATGAAATAAACAGGAAGTGCAGGGAAGCTAAGACGAAATGGCTGCAGGAAAAATGTGAAGCAACGGTGGTAACATTAAGAGTGCAACGGGAATTCCACTGTTAAATGCACAGGAGAGAGCAGATAGGTGGAAACAATACATTGAAAGCCTCTATGAGGGTGAAGATTTGTCTGATGTGATAGAAGAAGAAACAGGAGTCGATTCAGAAGAGATAGGGGATCCAGTATTAGAATCGGAATTTAAAAGAGCTTTGGAGGACTTACGGTCAAATAAGGGAGATGGGATATATAACATTCCATCAGAATTTCTAAAATCATTAGGGGAAGTGACAACAAAACGACTATTCACGTTGGTGTGTAAAATATATGAGTCTGACGACACACCATCTGACTTTCGGAAAAGCATCATCCACACAATTCCGAAGACGGCAAGAGCTGACAAGTGCAAGAATTATCGCACAATCAGCTTAACAGCTCATGCATCGAAGCTGCTTACAAGAATAATATACAGAAGAATGGAAAAGAAAATTGATGATGCGCTAGGTGACTATCAGTTTGGCTTTAGGAAAAGTAAAGGCACGAGAGAGGCAATTCTGGCGTTACGGCTAATAATGAAAGCAAGGCTAAAGAAAAATCAAGATACGTTCATAGGATTTGTCGACCTGGAAAAAGCGTTCGACAATATCGAATGGTGCAAGCTGTTCGAGATTCTGAAAAAAGTAGGGGTAAGCTATAGGGAGAGACTGGTCATATACAATATGTACAACAACCAAGAGGGAGTAATAAGAGTGGACGACCAAGAACGAAGTGCTCGTATTAAGAAGGGAGTAAGACAAGGCTGTATAGCCTTTCGCCCCTACTCTTCAATCTGTACATCGAGGAAGCAATGATGGAAATAAAAAAAGGTTCAGGAGTGGAATTAAAATACAAGGTGAAAGGATATCAATGATATGATTCGCTGATGACATTGCTATCCTGAGTGAAAGTGAAGAAGAATTAAATGATCTGCTGAACGGAATGAACAGTCTAATGAGTACACAGTATGGTTTGAGAGTAAATCGCAGAAAGACGAAGGTAATGAGAAGTAGTAGAAATGAGAACATCGAGAAACTTAACATCAGGATTGATGGTCACGAAGTCAGTAAAGTTAAGGAATTCTGCTACCTAGGCAGTAAAATAACCAATGATGGACGGAGGAAAGAGGACATCAAAAGCAGAGTCGCTATTCCAAAAAAAAGGCATTTGTGGCTAAGAAAAGTCTACTAATATCAAATACCGGCCTTAATTTGAGGAAGAAATTTCTGAAGATGTACGTATGAGTACAGCATTGAATGGTAGTGAAACATGGGCTGTGGAAAAACCGGAACAGAAGAGAATCGAAGCATTTGAGATGTGGTGCTATAGACGAATGTTGAAAATTAGGTGGACTGATAAGGTAAGGAATGAGGAGGTTCTACGCAGAGCCGGAGAGGAAAGGAATATGTGTAAAACACTGATAAGGAGAAGGGACAGGATGATAGAACATCTGCTAAGACATGAGGGAATGACTTCCATGGGACTAGAGGGAGCTGTAGAGGGCAAAAACTGTAGTGGAAGACAGAGATTGGAATACGTCAAGCAAATAATTGAGGACGTAGGTTGCAAGTGCTACTCTGAGATGAAGATGTTAGCACAGGAAAGGAATTCGTGGCGGGCCGCATCAAACCAGTCAGTAGACTGATGACAAAAGAAAAAAAAAAGAAATTCTCCTGGCGCAGCTAATTGCAATGCTGGCCGGTAGATTTGTCTTATATGAAAGGAAAGAACTGATTTTTCTTTTCAATAATCGGGATGGCCAAGGATTGGAGAAATTAGTGAATTCTTTAAATTGAGATGAATGTCAAAAGTTGCTTTTTATGAGAAAGATTACTATTAACAGATTTTTTAAAAACATTTACATGGGACTTGATGTAACAATACTACATATGCGCGAGGCTGCTTTTACCTTATCCTGCAACGCTCAGCCTCCGCCATCGCTGCACACGACCGGCCCAGCCAACACGATACACCAGACTGCTCGCTAGCAACTACTTACTGCTACTGCCACACAGTTCCTACTGCACTCAAAACTGCTCTTTGGTCTTAGATTCTTTTATAGCTTACATGTCGAAAGCAGCGCGTGAGCAATACGTCGAAATTACATCTGCTCGAGTGCGCTAGCAACATATTCTTCAATCATGGACCTCTTACATAACCCTCCACTGGGGGGGCAAAAATTTGGCAGTGATAGTGAGTCAATTGGACTTGCCATGAGCAACAAATTTTTCTATAATCTATTTAGTTTACTAAGGCTACAGCACAGAGTATATTCATTATAAGTGCAGAACATATTAAGAAATTAAATAGAGTGCACATGCACTGAGTACAAAACATATTTAGAAATGACAAAGTATATACGCAATGAGTACAAAATATATTAACAAATGCCATAAAGTGCACACGTACTGCACAAGTCTTTAGCATTTTTACATGAACTGATCACATTAACAAATGAAATAAAGTGCACATGCACTATAAAAGTTTTTAGCATTTTGTAACTACTGAATTCATTAAGAAAAGAAATAAAGTGCACATACACGATAAAAATCTTCAGCATATTTAGGACAACTGATCATATTAACAAATGAAGTGAAGTGCACACGCACTGTATAAGTCTTTAGCTTTTTTTTTTTACAAAAGCTGAATACATTAACAAATGAAATAAAGTGCACACGCACTATAAAAGTTTTTAGCATTTTGTAACTGCTAAATTCATTAAGAAAAGAAATAAAGTGCACACGCACTATAAAAATCTTTAGCATATTTAGGACAACTGATCATATTAACAAATGAAATGAAGTGCACATGTACTGTATAAGTTTTTAGCTTTTTTTTACAAAAACTGAATACATTAACAAATGAAATAAAGTGCACACGCACTATAAAAGTTTTTAGCATTTTGTAACTACTAAATTCATTAAGAAAAGAAATAAAGTGCACACGCACTATAAAAATCTTTAGCATATTTAGGACAACTGATCATATTAACAAATGAAATGAAGTGCACATGTACTGTATAAGTTTTTAGCTTTTTTTTACAAAAACTGAATACATTAACAAATGAAATAAAGTGCACACACACTATAAAAGTTTTTAGCATTTTGTAACTACTGAATTCGTTAAGAAAAGAAATAAAGTGGACACACACTATAAAATTCTTTAGCATATTTAGGACAATTGATCATAATAACAAATGAAATGAAGTGCACATGCACTGTATAAGTCTTTAGCATTTTTTACAAAAACTGAATACACTAACAAATGAAATAAAATGCACATGCACTGTAAAAGTGTATCATTTTACAAGAATTTAGACGCACTCTATAAGTCTTTACCATTTTACAAGAACTAGGAAAGGAATGGGAAGGATTGCATCACGGTTGTAGCACAGTAGGTTGCACGTAGCTGCACTGAAAGTCCATATCTTTCTACAGAAGCACAACACCAAGTGAGACAATCTGAATTTCTCTTCCCTGAAGTATTTATCAGTGTAGCCAAGACACTGAAATGTTGTATTAATATTCAATGTTATCATTTTGGTAGTACATTAGGTACACCAAACAGTAGGACCATAATAACATCTCCATCATTGAAGGTGGTGGACAGCTTGATATGTCAACACCATATTCTTGTAGAATCCATACTCTTACAGCAACTTAGAATTAGTGCAAAAACCAAACATAGTGCTCCATGATCATGAGGATGGACAGGACATAACGGTTATTACAGTAATTGCTGGTAATTAGGTCAGAAGGTGAAGGACACATTACGTCTTATGCTAGTCATCATAGAATTACACTAGTGTATCAATGGATATGAACAATTATTAGCACTCATTGGTTAGTTACTGAACATTTTTCTGCATTATTCAGAAGTCATCATTCAAATCAAGACTTAATTAATGGCATAGCATTTATGCATAAGACAATATACTACAGTAATCAGTGGCATTCATTGGCCAGTTACAAAGTATTCATAAAGTGTTACAAAATATTATTCAGTGTTATTCACAAGTCATCATTTAAAACAGGAGCTATTGAGTGTAGCATCAAGCTACTGGTGTTTATATATGATATCATGTAAGTGACATAAGACATATTTTAAATGTAAGACATTGGAACTGTTACTCGAGGTCGGTAGTCCAATAATACATAGACATAATGGAATCAATACACAGAAAATTTGCATTATCTATAGGACTAAAAATATATCTTTAACTGGTAGCATTATTTAGTTGTATACTGGTAATAGTTGGGACCCACAATTATTTTTTTTTGCTAGCAATGCATTGCGCTGGGATAGATAATTAATTGCTGGGGCATGAAAATATTTGCTTTAGACTTGTTGCTGGAAATAAGGATTAATAACGTCATTCGTCATGAGTCAGCTGTAGCAAGGTTATGAAACAAGTAGAGTATATGTGATCACATTCTTGAATGATACACACAAATGGGTAAAAAAATGCAAGTATTAGAATAGGTTTCATAAGTAAGTGCTTATAGCGTATTAATATAATGAAAACCCTCTCCTGAAAAGTATACAAAATGGATTATTGACCTGAAAGAAAAAAAATGTGTATTATGCTGAAAAGTAGTAAACTTCGAATTAACAGGTAATGAAACGTGTACTTAATATGTATCTACTCTAGCTGTCTTTCCCAAAACATTCAATCATTATACTATGCGACATAAGACATGCTGTCAAAAGGAACTGCAACAAATACTTAAATAACTACATAGCATTTCTTAACTAACAGTAAATATTATCATCATCTGCAAAGAAAAACTTCATTATTCATATTACCATAACTTCATCACTATAATCACCTGCAAAGAAAAACTTCATTATTCGTATTAGCATATTCTTCATATAACTATTCATCATCATTTATTATCATCTTCAAAAATAGACACTTCATTATTCATATTAATATTACCATTTACTTCATACAGCTATTCATAGTATAGAGTTTCTTACTTCTAGCATACATCATCACTAAAATTAATATCTGTAGTTCTGTCTGACAGCCTGCATCAATCGCCTTCTATTATGAAAGAAAAATAATTAGTCAAGACTGCTATCATACGATGTGTATAGCTTATTCTGGTTAATGCTTGTTAATTCTGATCCATTTACTCATCCTGACAAGATATTGCATTTTCTTTCCTTCATTCTGATGGTAAAATTTCCATTTCATAGTAAACCACTGTGGCTGTTTAATTCATTTCTTTTACACGGTATTGCTTCTGAAAAATGATGAATAAGCATTAATATCTTGCATTTAATCAGATACTCATTAAATGAAAACTTATTTCTAGTGATATAATTAAGCATACAGCATAGCATGACAGAAAACATATTAGGTCAAAAACATAGACAGTTTTTAAGTGCATAAAATATACACACAGTATCATAACGTAGTAGCAAAAAATGTAGACTAGTCAAGATGTTGAGATATCATAATGCAAAATGTCAATGTCAACTGGTGTTTGTTACATCTTAAACATTTCATAGTGCATACAGACAAAAATTCTACTTTCGATAGGAAAACAATCATGCATACACAAAAAATCGACAATGTGCACGGTCTGATATATAACGACAATAAAAGCGACCTGCTAACCTTACCTTGCCGGGCACTTGCCAGGAAAAAATATGATAATCATCAGTAAATGTTCATATCAATAACCGGAAAAGGCATTACAATGTGATAAATCATAAAGTATGTTCATTCAATAAAGGGTTTAGTATTGGAGACATAGTGATTGCCTTTGCTTTTTCTGGTTCTCAAAGTTTCAACATGTACCACATTTGGATGAGGAATGCTGCGAATTCTGTATGGACCTGCGTATAGAAGTTCAAATTTACTGCATCTACTCTTTCCTTTGTTGGATAAATAGTGTGTGCGCACTAATATCTTCTGTCCAATATGAAAGTCAGGGCGTGTACAAACCTGTTTTTGCTGTCTTCTCCGGCGCTCTGCGGCACGTTTGATGTTGTTGAGCGCAATCTCAATTATTTCATGGTGGCGTAGTCGACGAGATGTAGGAAAGGATACTAATTCTTTAATTTTGTTAGGTGGTTCAACGTTTTTCAATGTAATAGTCGGAGATAGCATAGTGGATTCATTTGGTATGGAGTTAATTACATCCTGGAATGAGAGTATATGTGTATCCCAACCAATATGTCTTTTATGGCAGTACATTCTACAGAGTTTACCAATTTATTTCATCAGTCGTTCACAAGGGTTCAAGGAAGCGTGATACTTGGATATATAGATAGGACAAATGTTTCTAGTTCGTAACATACGTGTCCATATCGCAGATCGAATTTGTGGTCCATTGCCGGAAATTACTTTCAATACATGCCCTACATGAAATAAAAAATGTTTTCCAAATGCATTCGAAATAGATTTAGCAGTAGCTTTGCGCAGCGGAGTGTAGGTAACAAATTTCGAAGTGAGTTCAACAGCGACAAAGATGTAGCAGAAACCTCTATTTGTTCTGGGAATCGGTCCAAAAATGTCTACAGCGGCCCTGTGTCTCAATTTAACAGGTACAATGGTATTTAACGGAGGAATATGTGAAGTCGTATCTGATTTAGTTTTCTGGCAGATTTTACATGACGCTAAAACTCGTCGAATACGTTTCTCCATGTTGGCAAAATAACAGTTCTGTCTCAGTATAAGAAAACATTTTCGGCCTCCATAATGTGCGTAACTCAAATAAGTATACCAAATTAATTTGTTAACAAGTTCGTCAGGAATGCATAATAACCAGTTGTTGCCGTCAGGGTGAGAGCGGCGGAACAAAATGTTATTGCGTACAGTGTAACGGTTTCTAATGGTAACATTATTCCTATCTTCCCAAAGGTGTTTAATTTCTTTCCATACTTTGTCTTTACTCTGCTCTTGTGCTATGTCTCGTAATGACGATGAAATGAAATTTTCAAATGCGACATGTTGAATATACATGAAGCTAGAATTTGCTTGGCAGAAGTTGGTTGCGATGTCTTGCTGATTGTTGCAGAGAGAACGGGATAGTGCGTCTGCTACAATAATTTGTGTACCGGGAATGTGAACAATTGTAAAATTAAATTCCTGTAAATAAAGTTTCCATCTGCTTAATCTGTCATGTGTAAATTTAGCGGAAAGTAAAAACTGGATAGCTCTGTGGTCTGTGTAAACGGTAGTATGTCTTCCATAAAGAAAATGCCTAAATCGGGTAAATGCCCATACAACACATAATATTTCAAGTTCTGTAACAGAATAATTGCGTTCAGCAGGTGACAGAATGCGACTTGCAAAGGCGATGTTTTTAATTACTGTATTACCGTCTTCTTCAATTTCCTGAAAAATGTGTACGCCTAAAGCTGTGTTAGAACTGTCGGTGGCAATGCAAAAATTTCTAGTGAGATCTGGGTGTGATAAAAGTGGTGCGTTCAACAAGGCATGTTTCAAATTAACAAATTCAGAATGTGCTTTGCTATCCCAGGACCAAATAGCGTTTTTACCCGTCAGTTGACACAATCTAGGGGTGTCTAAAGCAGAGTAATGTATAAATTTACGGAAAAAGATAATTAAACCCAAAAAGCTGCGTAATTGTTTCTTCGTCATTGGAACAGTAATGTCACGTAAAGCTTGAAGTTTTTCCGGGTCAGGCGCAATGCCTTCTGCTGAAATTATATGTCCAAGAAATTTTATGGAAGTTCTGCCAAAGTGCGATTTGTTAAGATTAACTGTGAGTCCTTGTTCATGAAAAGTTTGCAACAGTTGTTCCAGAATCAAATTATGTTCAGACCAGTTAGCTTCTGCAATAAGAATGTCGTCTACATATGTTGTGATTCTGTCTTTAAGTTCTGTCGGAAGTATACTATTGAAACCGCGAATAAATGCTGCTGAAGAAATTGTTAAACCGAACGGTAATTTGCAAAATTGATAACAGTAACCAAAACAGAGAAATGCCGTGTACTTTCTGCAGTTCGGATGGAGCTGAATTTGCCAAAATCCCGATCTCAAATCTAATGTGGAATAAACAGCAGTACCATGAAATTTATGTAGAAGTTCTTCTAGTGTCTGTGGGCGATCTGTTTCATTAATAATAATGTCGTTGACATGACGCGAATCAAGTACGAGTCGAAGTCATCCATCCTTTTTCTTAACAATATGGAGCGGGTTTATGTACGGAATAACTGCCGGTTCAATAATACCTTGGTCAAGCATAGCTTGCAATTCTTTCTTAACTTGTTCTCTGTGAACATATGGAATGGGATAATGTTTGGCTTTAAACGTGTCGTGCTGTTTAACTTGAAATTCATACATGAAACCGGACATAGTACCAGGGATGTTGTAAAAAACTGGAACTTGCTGTAAAAGAATATTGCGTAGTTGTGTACGTTCGACGTCTGTATTTGCACTGCTTTGTTTTACTTTATCACAAATCATCTGCATAACGTCACAGTCAGCTTCGTCTGGTGTATTGTAATTGTGTATGTACGTATCGGTGAACAATGTCGAATGACAGTCTATGTTACGCGATGTAGAAATGACCTCTGTGCGATTAACTGCCTGTTCGTCTGCAGATAAAACGTGCGGAAATTCTAATGCCAGTTGCACATTTTCATCCTTTAACATTAAATAGGAATTCTGAAAGTCAATAACTGCGTAGTGTTGTACCAAACAACTCGTACCTAAAATAACGTCTGTTGTCAATAAGGGAATAATCCAAAAATTTGAGTGGAACGTATGACCTGCAATACAAAATGATCTACATCTACATCTACATCTACATCCGTACTCCGCAAGCCACCTGACGGTGTGTGGCGGAGGGTACCCTGAGTACCTCTATCGGTTCTCCCTTCTATTCCAGTCTCGTATTGTACGTGGAAAGAAGGATTGTCGGTATGCTTCTGTGTGGGCTCTAATCTCTCTGATTTTATCCTCATGGTCTCTTCGCGAGATATACGTAGGAGGGAGCAATATACTGCTTGACTCTTCGGTGAAGGTATGTTCTCGAAACTTCAACAAAAGCCCGTACCGAGCTACTGAGCGTCTCTCCTGCAGAGTCTTCCACTGGAGTTTATCTATCATCTCCGTAACGCTTTCGCAATTACTAAATGATCCTGTAACGAAGCGCGCTGCTCTCCGTTGGATCTTCTCTATCTCTTCTATCAACCCTACCTGGTGCGGATCCCACACTGCTGAGCAGTATTCAAGCATTGGGCGAACAAGCGTACTGTAACCTACTTCCTTTGTTGTCGGATTGCATTTCCTTAGGATTCTTCCAATGAATCTCAGTCTGGCATCTGCTTTACCGACGATCAACTTTATATGATCATTCCATTTTAAATCACTCCTAATGCGTACTCCCAGATAATTTATGGAATTAACTGCTTCCAGTTGCTGACCTGCTATTTTGTAGCTAAATGATAAGGGACCTATCTTTCTATGTATTCGCATCACATTACACTTCGCTACATTGAGATTCAATTGCCATTCCGTGCACCATGCGTCAATTCGCTGCAGATCCTCCTGCATTTCAATACAATTTTCCATTGTTGCAACCTCTCGATACACCACAGCATCATCTGCAAAAAGCCTCAGTGAACTTCCGATGTCATCCACCAGGTCATTTATGTATACTGTGAATAGCAACGGTCCTATGACACTCCCCTGCGGCACACCTGAAATCACTCTTACTTCGGAAGACTTCTCTCCATTGAGAATGACGTGCTGCGTTCTGTTATCTAGGAACTCCTCAATCCAATCACACAATTGATCTGATAGTCCGTATGCTCTTACTTTGTTCATTAAACGACTATGGGGAACTGTGTCAAACGCCTTGCGGAAGTCAAGAAACACGGCATCTACCTGTGAACCCGTGTCTAAGGCCCTCTGAGTCTCGTGGACGAATAGCGCGAGCTGGGTTTCACACGATCGTCTTTTTCGAAACCCATGCTGATTCCTACAGAGTAGATTTCTAGTCTCCAGAAAAGACGTTATACTCGAACATAATACGTGTTCCAAAATTCTACAACTGATCGACGTTAGAGATATAGGTCTATAGTTCTGCACATCTGTTCGACGTCCCTTCTTGAGAACGGGGATGACCTGTGCCCTTTTCCAATCCTTTGGAACGCTTCGCTCTTCTAGAGACCTACGGTACACCGCTGCAAGAAGGGGGGCAAGTTCCTTCGCGTACTCTGTGTAAAATCGAACTGGTATCCCATCAGGACCAGCGGCCTTTCCTCTTTTGAGCGATTTTAATTGTTTCTCTATCCCTCTGTCGTCTACTTCGATATCTACCATTTTGTCAACTGTGCGACAATCTAGAGAAGGAAGCACAGTGCAGTCTTCCTCTGTGAAACAGCTTTGGAAGAAGACATTTAGTAATTCGGCCTTTAGTCTGTCATCCTCTGTTTCAGTACCATTTTGGTCACAGAGTGTCTGGACATTTTGTTTTGATCCACCTACCGCTTTGACATAGGACCAAAATTTCTTAGGATTTTCTGCCAAGTCAGTACATAGAACGTTACTTTCGAATTCATTGAAAGCCTCTCGCATAGCCCTCCTCACACTACATTTCGCTTCGCGTAATTTTTGTTTGTCTGCAAGGCTTTGGCTATGTTTATGTTTGCTGTGAAGTTCCCTTTGCTTCCGCAGCAGTTTTCTAACTCGGTTGTTGTACCACGGTGGCTCTTTTCCATCTCTTACGATCTTGCTTGGCACATACTCATCTAACGCATATTGTACCATGGTTTTGAACTTTGTCCACTGATCCTCAACACTATCTGCACTTGAGACAAAACTTTTGTGTTGAGCCGTCAGGTACTCTGTAATCTGCTTTTTGTCACTTTTGCTAAACAGAAAAATCTTCCTACCTTTTTTAATATTTAATGATAAGTGTGTCTGTAATTTTACATCCACTCCTTTACCAGATACTGCTCCTTTTACTTTAGTTTTTCCTAATGGTAACGTAGGATAAGTATTCTCTTCTTTACATTCGTTGAAAGTTTCTTCATTTATAACTGACATAGGTAATCCAGAGTCGATTACTGCAGAAAATGTGGATGATCCAATCTTTACTTCAATGACAGGGTGGGAAATGGTTTTTTGAATAACTGGTTTATCCTGCAAAAGAGTGTCTCGGATGTCGTCAAAAGTAATAACATTCTCGTGAATAACATTCTGCGTGTCAAAAGTAGTGCATACGTCGTTGGAAGATGCAACCTGTACTGTATCTAGTCAAATTATTTCTGACGTGCTGTTATTTGCGGGAGGATGCTGTGGCATCTCGACTATTTGTACTGTTCTGTTATTTCTTCCTGACGTATTAGGTTTGGGATGATACCGACTGTCAGGTTCATTCATGATAATCTGTTGTTGTGGCTGATTATGCTGCTGGTAAGATCGACTGTTATTAAACGTACGCTGAAAACTGTGCTCTTTACTTTTACGTCTGTCATAATAATCGTTGCTATACGGCGCATTGCGATATGAGTTGAAATGGTGTGTTTTCTGTACGTAGTGATTTCCTTGTTGCTGTGCGTTACTATTTGGTGGAGCCGACGCTATACGTGTAGGCGGCGAAACATTAAAGTTTGGTTGACCTTGCAGACTACATTGTTGGTTAGGTATGCTAACCGACTGGTTTTGTTGATGTTGTGGGGAAAAGCCTCTATTGTTGCCAAATTGTCTTTGTTGTTGCTGATAACTATGAGGATACTGATAATTACAATTTTGTCTGTTATTAAAGTTCTGGTGGTTGTCATTCCTGGACCGTCTATCACCTTTGCTATTAAAATAGCGTGGCTGATCGTAATTTCCGTATGCTTGTTTGCCTTGGTTATGATGTGAAAAATTTTTGGTAATGAAGGAATAGTCTGATTGCTGAACTTCCAAAAGCTGTAACAGATCTCTGAATGCCGAAATATTTTCTTTCTGCTGACCTGTTAAAAGTGATACTCTTAACGATCGTGGTAATTTAGAAATACATAATTAGATAAGTGCTGATTCACTGTATGGCTCACTTAAGTATTGGTTTTGTTGGACCATGTGCTCAAAAAATTGCGTGACAGTGGGAAAATTTGAGTTCTCATAATTTGGTAAGCTAATTAATTGATCCTTGATTCCGCACTGTGTCGTATTCGACCAATACGCTGACAGAAAGGCATTCTGAAATTCTTCTACCGTGGAGCACTGTCTCGCGATCAGTCTCATACGAATTGCCGGTTCGCCTTCCAAAAAAGTGCAAATAAATTCAAGTTTGTGTGTCACGGGCCAAGTTGGTGGAAAAGCAAAGCTAAATTGTTGCATCCAATCCAAAGGGTGAATCTATGTTCTGTCATTTTTAAATACCTTAAATTTCCGAACGGACAGAAAGTGCTTGTAATCAAAATTTTCGTCTCTGAATGTCTGAACAGGTTCAGGATTGTATGATAATCTGTTTGTCTGTGACTGTTCGGAATCTAAGTCACGTACTCTCTGTAAATTACCTAAATTGTACTTGCTGTGTGAGTGTGAGAAATGTTCGGATAGTGGCGTATGCTGTGTCGTGTTACAGGCTGAGACATTTTTCATCTCTGTCACTTCTTGCTGTAAAGACGACACTTTTCTACGCAATGTATTATTGGACGAAACTATCTCACTGATTGTCTGCTGTAAATTTTGGAATTAGCGTGTTTGATTGAAAGAAATTGGTGACGTATCGTCTGATTTGGTGTCATTGTTATTTTCGATAACGTCAATACGACTGGCCAATTCATCAAATTTTTCAGTCAGCGCTTTTACCTGATCGTCATTTTTAGTGTCACAGGCTGTTCTGTTGTTCGAATTTCTTGTCTACTTTCGCATCCAGTGTGCGTGAAAGTTCTTCTGACATTAATTTAAACTCGTCGCGTAACTGTGTTGCGTTTGCAGAACATTGTTTAGCGACTGAACTAATTTCATCTCTAAGTAATTTAGTTGTGGCTGCATGTGTATTACTTAATTCTTGTGCCACAGATCTAATTTCTTCACTACTGTTCCTAGCACAAGCCTTAATTTCCTCACGTAATTGTTCTTTAGTATCACGACATTGCACGGCAACGGCTGCAATCTGTTCATTAATCTGTTTAATGTTCTCATTAATTTGTTTGATCGACCTGTCGTGTTTTTCATTCGACTGCTTGAAACTTTCATTAAGTTGTTTGTTCGATTCATTAAGTCGTTTGAAATTGTTGTCTTGTTCTTTCTTCGACTGTTCGAGATTTTCATTAAGTTGTAGCAATACTGCCATAACTTGATCCATGCCAAAATTAGCGACTCTATTTTTTATGCTGTGTGTTGGTGTATCTGCATTTGTCGCGTTTTGTGTAACAATTAGGTCATTGTCTGATTCAGGAAAAGGTTTGCAAATCGGATGTGCTCTCTTGGTCACTACATCGGAATCAAATAAATCTGACGTACTTTGAGTACATTGTTCACCTTCGTTAGAAACAATTATCTGTTCGCTACGTAAATTTTGCAAATCAGCCGTGTCAAACTGGATAGCGTTCGTTGTAACCGAAAGTGCCGCGTCATCAATAGTTAAATTTACAGTGGACACAATTGAATTTGTTTGCTCATCATTTAGATTAGAATCATTACTAGTAATCGGCACGCAATGATTATCTGTAATTAGAGGATTATCACTATTACACTGAGTGTCGATAGTATTATCGGTCAAATTATTTGAATCAGCTTTTTCACTCATTGCACATCGCGATGAACTGTTAGCAATTTTTAGCGGCATTTTCACAGATCAAAGCTAAGCACAAAATCAAACAAAGACAAAGCAAAATGGAACAAATACAATTACAACGAAGAGCAATAAATTGCCGATGATCTGTGAGAGAAAAAGTGACAAATTAGTAAATGCGTTGCGCCAGATGCAAACTACTTTTAATATTAAGTAAATAAGAGCAGATATATAACTGACTACTTCTCAGAAATTCACAAAAATACGATCCTGGCCGGTTGTCGCCAAGTGTAACCTCTCCACTAAATACCAAGTGCATGCTCCCCACAAAATAATATCCGTAACCTCCCAACAAAATAAAATAATATGAATAATATTCTCATTTAGTGTAACCTCAAAACAAAAAAATTCCTAAACCTCTCAACAGTAAAAAAATATAATTGTGTCGTTCACATTCAGTATAACCTACCAACAGGAAAATTGCGTAACGTATCAATAATAAAATGTGACTAATCTCTCAATAAAAAATGTGGGTCACTTATAACCTTTCAATAATTGACAGTCAATTTAACCTGGTAAATTTTGGACGTCAGCAATGCTGCGTCATGGCCCTGATACATCATTCTGAATAAAATGAAAAATCTTACCTTAATTAGACCGCCGGATAACGCGTATATATCTGCTCCTATAAGAAATTTTCCTGACGCAGCTAAGTGCAATGCTGGCCGATAGATATGTCTTATATAAAAGGAAAGAACTGATTTTTCTTTTCAAGGATTGAAGAAATTAGTGAATTCTTTAAATTGAGATGAATGTCAAAAGTTACTTTTTATGAGAAAGATTATTATTAACAGATTTTTTAAAAAGATTTACATGGGACTTGATGTAACAATACTACATATGCGCGAGGCTGCTTTTACCTTATCCTACAACGCTCAGCCTCCGCCATCGCTGCACACGACCGGCCCAGCCAACACGATACACCAGACTGCTCGCTAGCAACTACTTACTGCTACTGCCACACAGTTCCTACTGCACTCAACACTGCTCTTTGGTCTCAGATTCTCTTATAGCTTACATGTCGCAGGCAGCGCGTGAGCAATACATCGAAATTACATCTGCTCGAGTGCGCTAGCAACATATTCTTTAATCATGGACCTCTTACAAGCTTCATACAATGTTCTCCTCTGCTTGCTTCCCATTTTGTGACGACCTAAACCAAACACAATGCCAAGTACTGTAGTAGACCAACAACAATAAAACGAAGTTGAGAAGTACAAGAATGTGTTTTAATTTATGGGACAGTACCTAAATTTCAACAAACAAATAAAAAAGATACAGAAAGACGATAAGTTCTATTTGAACCGAGGACTAAAGAAAATTTACTATCGTGGCACTAATGGATTTTGTTCTGACGCCTGCGAACAGAATTCAGAACGGCAATATATAACAGCTCTTTTAACTCGGTAACACGTTACCCGATTTACGTCTTCCTTTCTTTAATTCACAGATACCATACCTATATTTTCTTGCTAGAGTTTAATAGATGTTTTGCTACTTCAGATCACATAGGGTAAGAAATATCGGCGAACGATTTCAGTTTGTACTCGTATCTAATGCGACCTAGTATCTTTTGCGCACCCCAGTTTTGATTACTTCGCATGGTAAAAAAAGTGCGCACTAGATTCACGTAAATACGTTGACGTCCATTGTATTAGAGAGAGCCATAGCAGATAAAAAATGTAAAGGAAACGGAGACTGGAAGTTATCTAACAGACGATTGATATGGTTTTAGTGCTTCTCTGAGATAAAAGGATTGGCACAAGAGGGGAAGCCAATGCGGAGCCCACCAAAGAAGTAAGAAGACTGATGACACAAGGGAAAAACCAGCCTCTGGGCAGTAATATTCATGAGCAGACGCAGCATGTGTTTCAGTCAAGGCAAGAAAATTCGCCGGGATGAGATTCCGAGGAAGTCTGCTTGCACGTCACAACTGATATAGGTATTTGTGCCCGTTGGTGTCACAACTCTTACTGACTGATGCTGGAGGTTGGTTTCAAAAGTAAAGAAAGTGTCATTGTTTAATACCCATTATTTGATGATATTTGAATAAAGTTTGCTGAATGCATATCGGACTGGTGCTTCACCTTATAACACTTTTCTGTGAGTGTATGTTTATTTCAGTCCTCGAAACAATAAATGTTAGCGTCAACAAAGGTTTGATGTCAGTGTAATTGACCTGTATTTGTGTGACTCGCTACTCCAAACAATCCTGTTACGTAAAACCTCAGCATTATTTTGCTACCATGTGGTCTTATCCGCTACTTGAGAGATTTCCATTACATGTGAACTAAGTGATGGGATAACTTCAAGAGTGTGCCCTCTAGTATAGATTATAACTTCGTCGCTATTACTCATTCCAATGGAGTCTGCATTCCTCCAATTCGCAGTGACCGAGACGCTGCTTTACCTGTCCAATAATGCGCACTCGAGCTGCGTGACTCGGAGAGGAGCTAGGTGCAGCAGTTCCTGGTGAGAAGCTCCCCTCTGCTGCCGTTTCTGGAGAGAGATAGAGTTGGAGTTCCGTTAATATTACTCAGTCTGGTGGATTTTCCCTTTATGCTCTTCACCATGATTTTGCCTTACCTTCCAAATGATCTGTCTGGCTGTGGGTCCTGGTGAGTGGCTCCAGCATTGTGACGACAGCAGCGGTAACTGGCTTGTGCATCTTCCGAAACTGCACTTCCGATCGTGTCAAGTAGTCCTCGTGTTGCTTGCCACAAAGCCGTTTCAAGGCGTTGGAGCTCCGTGTACGTTACGTTTTCGTCGTCACGGAGTACGGGGTTATTGTAATTAAACTTTCAAGACGCTGTAGAAATAACACAACTTGTCAAAATGACGCCAAATTTCAACAGAATATTATCGAAGAAGGTTGAAAACGTATGGCAGAGAAAAACAAATAGTTACAAAACGTAGCATTAGATGGTGCTGTATGTGTCAGAATACGTAAATGAAAACACCTGTCATGCGGACGTCCCATTGAATTTGGTATAATACGCCGAGTACACGGCTTTTCCTCCTTCCGTGTCTGCGACTCTCGCCATGACTGTCTCAATGCAGGATCGCGCTCTGTTTGTAAAGCGGTAGTAAAAGAACGTTGACTGTGCACATGTCGCTCTGTAGTAGTTCCGAACCCCGAAGGATTTGAAAAAGGCGTTGGTCCGATGACTGCCGTGGGTCTGGAGAAAATGATCAGGAAATTCGAAAAGACGTGTTCTTTTGGTGTGCAACCTGGTAGAGGGAGGAAACGAATTGATTCAACGTCAGTGGAAGCAGTGGACACAGCAATGCAGGAAGAGACGAGTGGTGGTTTGCAAATGTGTAGTGCACGGAGAATTGCCCGAACATTGGACATACCTGTGACACGGTGCATGAAATCCTATGAAACATCCTTCTTTGCTATCCATTAAAAATTACCCATGTGCACTAGTTGCTTCTTGTTGACCTACCAGCAAGATAGACCTTTGCTTTAGAATTTCTTGCTTGAATGGAAATGGACAATGATTGGCTGTGGAAGATTTTGTGAACAGACGACGCCCACTTCCATCTCACAAGGCATGTTAATACACATAATTGTCGAATATGGACTACGGAAAATCCACACGCAAATCAACCAGTACCACTTCATCCTGAAAAGGTCACTGTGTGGAGCTGGTTTACGGCATCATTTATCATAGGTCATATATTTTCGAAGAGACAGGTGCTTCCGGTCCTGTTACGTGTACCATGTATTTCCATGTCTCCAACAGCGTGGATGGGTCACTTTAAGCAAGATGGCGCACCACCGCACATTGCAACTCCCGTTAAGCAGCTGTTGAAGCGCCATTTCGGAAATGCCAGAATTATCAGCCGCCATTTCCCTACAGCCTGGCCGTCCCGATCAGTTTATCTTAATTCGTGTGACTTCTGGCTGTGGGGCTATCTGAAACATGTTGTGTTCAGTGTACGGACTTCAAACTTCGCTGCATCGAAGGCACGCATTGCGCAACACATTCTGAACGTGACCCGGGAAACACTTCGATCAGTTGTGGAATGAGCTGTTTCTTGATTTCAGCTTGTTGCAGAAGACGGTTTACAGTGTATTGAACATGTTTTGCGCCAATTCACTCGGAAATTAATAATCCGATTTGATTTTGGTTGTTGCTTTATATGCGGTTTTTGGCCTCAGGGCAATTAAATACCGATTTTTCCCATCCGATGTGATATGACCTGGCCGTCGTGGATGGCCTTAGGTAACTGACAGTATCACACCTGTACACCCATGCACACTGAGTAGTACAGTTTGTTTAACTCAAACATACACCTTAGGCATTGTTGTATGATTCATTTGTGATCTGTAATCGACCACCATTAAAATTATGATGCTTACAGCTCTATTTATTGCTACATTTTGTAACTATTTATTTTTCTTCTGCCATACGTTTTTCCCGTTCTCCGATAATATTCTGTTGCAATTTGACGTTAATTCTGACCAGCGGTGTTCTTTCTACAGCAGTTTGAAAGTTCCTTGAAAATTGGCATCCTTTCCACGAGGCTGTTATTTTAAGTTAGTATGCTGCTTTTCAACTGCTAGATAGTTTCTAGCGTACTCCATATCAACTGCATAATAAACGTAGACCCATCACTCTCATAAGAAGTATAAACAAGAAACACAAATCACACACAATTAGATCTTTAATGAAAATATCCTAGGAATAGGTAATCACACTACACACTGACAACCGTACATTGCAGAACTGTGGAGCAGTGATGGAAGATTAGGTGGAGTGACGGAGCTCATGCTCGATATGCAACTGAGGTAGTGGTGAATGGATTTGTCGGTTGCCTGACAGATTCACTCAGCCTGACTGTGAGGTGTCGTTTGATGAAGGTAGTGGCGTGCTGTTGTTTTCTTGATCTGGACTTGGTTAACGGCAAAAGAGATGTATGTGTTCTTAGAAACATTTCTAACAAAAGCATGCCCTACTTTAAAGCAACAGCTTAAGATTGAATGTGTAATGCAAAGCGTACGTGGCGATAGGAGATTCGGGCTACAAATCAATTTACAATCTTACAAGAGATGGAGTACAAGCTCAAATGCCCATATTCTTGAAAGATGGGGGTTAAAATCGGCAATACATTTTTGTAAGGAACTGTTCTCGCGTTAACCGTAAAGATTTCAGGGGTACAGTGGGAAATTAAACCTGGACGCTATAATGCAGTCAACCCACTGACACGATAAGAATCCTATGATACCAGGGGTATCGACAATTTCAATTATATACAAATAATTTCAAATAAATGCACGCTCAAAAATTAAATATTTTAAAATATTCATATTCTACATTTGTAAGTTCACGAAATATTTTACTTAAAATTCTAAAAATTCTGTTTATTAATCTTTTGAAAATGTGTCAACGATTGTTATTGATAAAGATGTAAAACCTTTGGATTACATGTTATATCTCTATTCTTATTTGTTATGCCCGAGCGGTTCTAGGCGCTTCAGTCTAGAACCGTGCCACCGCTACGGTCGCAGGTTCGAATCCCGCCTCGGGCATGGATGTGTGTAATGTCCTTAGATTAGTTACACTTAAGTAGTTCTAAGTTCTAGGGGACTGATGTCCTCAGATGTTAAGTCCCATAGTGCTCACAGATATTTGAACCATTTTTGTTCGTTATGCACAGTCTTGGCCGGAGTGTGGTTGAAAAGGGACAGAGTTGGCAGAAATAGATGCAAATGCAGGTCTAGTGGTTTTTTACAGCTGCTGAAAGCAGAAGTATATAAATATTTCAAAGTTCAGAAACGTTGCGTCATTCAGTTATTGTTAGAAGTCACCTGAATTTCACAATCCTTTCATCAGTTAATATTTTGTATGAGAACAGGATCCGCGACTAGCCCTGTGCCAAACAGAAGATGGCGAGACCACTAGTGGGATAATCAACTAAGCAATAACTTGCAATTTCATATGTGGGTGCGCAGTTCGATGTAGCTGACTTCAGCCGGTCGCGGTGGTCTCGCGGTTCTAGGCGCTCAGTCCGGAACCGCGCGACTGCTACGGTCGCAGGTTCGAATCCTGCCTCGGGCATGGATGTGTGTGATGTCCTTAGGTTAGTTAGGTTTAATTAGTTCTAAGTTCTAGACGGCTGATGACCACAGATGTTAAGTCGCATAGTGCTCAGAGCCATTTGAACCATTTGTAGCTGACTTCAAAATAATCATCAACGTCTGGGCCAAAGACAGATCATTGAATATTCTGTTTTGAAGAAGCACATTGCGCTCGTGTGCGTCGTCCAGGACAATTATACACCACCAAAAAATATTAATCTGACATACTTTTCAGGTAAAATGAAAGAAATCGGAGTATTATAATGAATACAAAAGCCAATGGAATCGAGACAAAACCGAAGAACAGTCAAGACTTTTGATGTGTAGGGCTGGACAAGAAAGACCACATAATGGAGACACAACAAAAAAGTTACCTACTTAACTTCAGATTGCTTCTTTACTTATCACTTTAGAAAAGGAAAAGTGATGAAAACGTTATTATTTGCATAATCAGCTTTGGGAGTGAAACTATTTGTGTACTGACTCAAATTATTGGTCAGATTTGGAAATGGCACTAAAAGAGAAAAAAAAGTGGTTTAGTTTAGGACATTTCTCACTGTTAAAAATAGCTGATCAGAACTTTGCAATAGCACTGAAGAAAAAGATTACTAAAGTTTACATGCGGCTGGTCCCTGTGGAGGTTCGAGTCCTCCCGCGGGCATGGGTTAATTAGGTTAATTAATGTGTAAGCTTAGGGACTGATGACCTTAGCAGTTAAGTCCCATAAGATTTCACACACATTTGAACATTTTTTGAACTAAAGTTTACAGATCAAAAGTTACGCTTGTCCTCATCAAACAATTACACACACTTGTTGTGACAGTTAGATCAGTTGAGAGTTGTGTTTGGGTTTGACATTGAGATGAAAAAATTACTACAGGATGTACTAGTCAAAAGACTAACGAAACCACCAGTCAAGTTACGTATGTTAGAAAAAACATACAAGTTGTCTTATTTGTTTTTTGTCCTCTTTTTTTCCGCAATTTAAAGAGTTATTCAAAACATCGCTCAAATCGAGACGAACTGGAGTTTCAAAATGAAGTACTTGCACCCATCGAACGTCCACTGCACTCAGTCATGCTGAACATAGACAAATGGAGGCTTCGAAAGAAGAATGTTGGGGGTAAAGTGTTTTCTGACTGCGGAAGGAGTGCGGGGAATGGAAATTCAACAAAGAATGGTACAAGTGTACGAAGAGCTTTGCATGCCCATTGCAAGAGTCAAGGCGTAGCATAAGCAATTTATGGAAGGACAGATGTCTTTGGCAGATGACACACGTTCTGGAAAGTCACACTGCATGACCGCTACGATTGTTCATCAGGTGAATGCCCTCATTATTAAAAACCTGTCAATTACAATGGAAGCCACTGACCCAGTGGCCGGCTGAGCGTCAGAATTACAACGGACATATATTGGTATATTAACACTTGGCCGCTATTTGATGAATTTCCCTTCTCCGCACTCAATAAGCTGTCTGGAAATACATTATATCCCTCTGCTCTTCTTTTCAAGCCTCCATTCCTTTGTTTTCAGCGCGGCCGGATGCAGTGGGCGGTTCACGAATACAGTATCGTCAGGTAGCCATGCACCAATGCTCCTTCAGTTGTGAGTTTTGGGCCTCAGCGCTGTTACAGAGATCACATCGCTTTCGGTAGCCTACGGCATTCCGGTTTTCCTTTTACAGCCCAGCTAGTTTTTTTTCCGAGAGACTAATACAACGTACGGGTCACACCAGTGTTTGCTGGTAGACACACAAATGCACTTTGGCCACACAATTCGTGTGCACCGAGTTACCGATATGCACATATACAGATGGCGGTAGTATCGCGTACACGAAATGTAAAAGGGAAGAACATTGGCGGAGCTCTCATTTGTACTCAGGTGATTCATGTGAAAAGATTTCCTACGTGAATAAGGCCGCACGACGGGAATTAAACATTGACCGCGGAATAGGCGTTGGAAATAGACAAATAGAGCATTCTATTACGGAAATCGTTAGGGAATTCAATATTACGAAATCAACTGGCTCAAGAGTGTACTGAGAATACCAAATTTTAGGCATTACCTGGGCATGGACAACGCAGTGCCAGAAGACATTCACTTAACGACCAAGAGCAACGACGTATGCGTAGTGTTGTCAGCGCTTACAGACAGGCAACACTGCGTGAAATAACCGCAAAAATAAATGCGGGACATGCGACGAATAAATCCGTTAGGACAGTGCGACAAAATGTGCCGTTAACAGGCTATGGCAGCAGACGACCGGTGCGAGTGCATTTGCTAATAGTACGACGTCTCCACGTCTCCAGCAGCGCCACTCGTTGGTTCGTAACCACATCGGTTGGATCCTAGACGACTGGAAAATCATGACCTGATCAGATGAGTTCCGATTTTAATTGGTAAGAGCTGATGGTAGCATTCGAGTGTGGTGCAGACCCACGAAACCGTGTACACAAATTGTCAACAAGGCACTGTGCACAGTAGTGGTCGCTCCACAATAGTGTGAGCTATGTTTACAGAGGATCGTCTGAGACCTCTGGTCCAGTGGAATCGATAATTTCTGGAAATGGTTATATTCGGCTACTTGGAGACCATCTGAAGTCATTCATGGACGTCATGTTCCCAACAACGACGGAATCTTTATGGATGACAACGTCTCATGTCCACTTGGCTACAACTGTTGGCGATTTGTTTGAAAATCATTCTGGACACTTCGAGCGAATGATTTGGCCACCCAAATCACATAACATGAATCCCACCAAACATTTATGGGACATAATTAAGCCATGTGCGGTTCGCGTTCATTCCGTTTGTTCTTTGGTATTTTGTTACATCGAGTGGTGTCTTGTTTCTTCCTTACTTACTGGCGTAAAGAAGTTGCTAGCTTGCCTCCTTGAGTGGCAGCAGCAGCGCTTATCGATATTAGTACTGTCGTACTATCTTTGGTGTGACCGCACTAGATGGTGTGGTGTGTGTGATGGTGTGATGGCCAGTCGGTTGGGAGGGAGCAGCAAAGAAGTCTCCGGGGCGTGAGGCCAGGCCGGGACCACTAGCAGCATGCACATGTTGTCGAATCGTGAGGCGCTAACTGCGACAGCGACAAAGTTCGTTGCCCACCGAACCTGGACGCTGAATTTGTGTGGTCAGTTAACCTGTTATGAAGCCTCACCTATTGTGACATCTCTTCGTTCATTTGCAGATTGTTGCTCCCTGGGCCGTTCGGGCTAGCAGCATCGTATAATGTATTGGAGTCTTCGAAATCTTGCAGTCATCTTCCTATATTGTAATTAATTATTAAATTGACTGTTACTTGCCAGTGAAGTGCCCTGTGGCCGTTAACGCCCCAGTTACCGGCCCTGGTCGTTAGCGTGGTTTTCTGGCAGTTTGCCTTTCCTCGTCGTGTTGATGCTGTCGGGCATGGCGTGTAGTTCTACAGCTTTTAAGTTTTTGGTTCATATTTTTCTTAGAGTGTTAATTCTTCCATTGGCTGTTTTTAGACGCCAATTTCTGAAGACGTAGTGCCGTTTGTATCCTCGTCCTCGGCCAATATTTTCCATCGTAGTGCCATTGTTCGGACAGAAGGGAACTGGTTAAATTGTTGGTCGGTCCTTGGGCTGTCCCCAGTTTGGGTTGCCATCCGATTATCTGACTTCAACTCTTGGCTGCCTGTTGCACCTCACCTTAAGTTTGAGCTACTTTCTGAGACCGACCTTTGTAACTTCTGAGCACCACTTGTTCTGTTTGTTTAAACTTTGATTTTAATTTCGGTTTGAAGAATTGTGCGAGGTCATCGACTGTGTATTAATTCAGTTCTTTTTAAATTTTGCATAAAGGCCTTCAGCCATGTTAAATTAAAATTTTTAAGATTTATTTCATTTTTTTAAAAATATTTTTTTCTTTAAATTTGTTCTATCTGAAATGGTTTGTAATACAAGCCATAAGCCGTTAGTTGTTGGTAATGTGTTATGTGTGGCCTTCAGCCGAGGATTTACGTCAACCCCTTTTAATAAGGCATTCAGCCGTGAGTATTCTTTAAAGGAAAATTTTTATAAGAAGAAAGGGATTTATTTTAAATTGCTTGTCTGAGTTGTTGTTCTGGCCATCAGCTGTTGTTTAAAATTTGTTTGTGGCTTTCAGACATGCAATAAGTTAGTATTTCTTTATTTAGGCTTTCAGCCGTTCTGTTGTAAGTTTAAAAAGAAGTTTCTTGGTTAGAAAAAATGTTTATTAATGTGTTTTAATTATAGTTGTCCTTCCATTTGTTGTGTAGGCCTTCAGCCGCTAATTATTTTCAATTGCATGATTTTCTTAAAAAATGTTTACCTTCTATTTTTAATTGCTTTTGATTTCTAAGCCAGGCCTTCAGCGTTGTTGTTTTTGGTGTGGTTTTGGGCCTTCAGTTCAGAAAGCATCTCAAGTTTTCTTTAACCAGGGCTTCAGCCGTATTATCTAATTGTGATCTTTTAAAGCAATGTGTAAGTAAATGGTTCTTAGAAAAATAGAGTTGTGTATTTGATTGTACAACTCACGGTAACTGTTTACGGCTCCATCTACAATCGTAACCTTATCTTGTGCACTGTCTGAGAACCTACCAATCAGGTTTAATACTTTAGAAGTCGGTTCGTGTCCAAAATCCCGTAACGGCAACACTTTCGCAATTATGAACGGCAATAGACGCAACGTGGCTCAGTATTTCAGCAGGGGACTTCAGAGACTTGTTGAGTCCATGCCATGTCGAGATGCTGCAGTACGCCGGACGAAAGAAGGTCCGACACGATATTAGGAGGTATCCCACGGCATATTCTTCTCATTTACGTACAGCCACTTTGATATGTAAGTGATCTTCCACCAATCGTTTGCTCATAAACGATCTCTAAGAAGAAGAAGACATATCTTGTAGCGTACACTATTGCAATGCCTGTGTTATTTTGATTACGATGCAAAGTTCCTTTGAACATGCATGCATGTCCAAAGGAACAGGCACTGCGACGACCACAGCCGTTATGAAATACGTTAAACGTATTCGCAATTGCGAAAATGACAACCATCAGTTGTAGAATGGAATGACGACAATGAAACTCTGTGCCGCACCGCTATTCGAACATGCATGCATGTTCAAAGGAACTTCGGATCGTAATCAGAATAACACAGGCACTGCAATATCGTATTTATCTGCCGATACCGGGAAAGCGACTTTCAAATACAACGTCTAACCTATGCGGGAATATTCATAATGGATGTACGAGAACCCGTCGTAGTCGCATGCTTGACGACATTACGTCTGTCACTGAGTCGTGCACGGATAGTCAAATGGCAGTTGGCCTTTGGCTGTGCTGCGGTGAGGACGCACTGTTTGTGTTCCTGCCGCAGAGCGAGCGTTCGTGTTGTTTACATCGTGCTCGGGCGTTTCGCGCGTGCCGTACTCAGCATATAGCTCACTATGGCGCACCAATACAGAAAATCGACGCTCAAATTTACGTTCCGGAACGAATTTGCACGGCCCGAAGCACTCGAAGTGGAACGATTTCTACGAGAAGAAGTTAAAATCCCGGCAACCGACATTCTCGGCATTTACTTGTCCACTGTGAGTAGTATCGTATATGTCAACGATGCAACCTGTGAACGGATCCTTCGGGACACGAAACAGGGACTCCGTTTCTGCCGAGCTGATGGCAATTTGGGGACTGTGCACGTCGATTATTCTGGCATGGGACTTCGCACGATCAGAATTTTCAAACTTCCTTTCGAACTACCGGCGGAGGACGTCGTGAAAGCGCTGCGCCCCTACGGCACGGTCCATGATCATGTTGCGGAAAAATGGACGCAATTCCAGACATATCCTGTGCTGAACGGAGTCCGCCAGGTCCGAATAGAACTTAAAAGACATGTACCTTCATATCTGAATATCGGTGGCTGTCGTGCCATCGTCATCTACGACGGGCAACCGAAGACCTGCTCTGGTTGTGGGAAGGAGGGACACCTCAGATCAGAATGTATCCAACGTCGAATCACTCAACTGCCGCCGGCTGTCGCGAACCCGCCATCGCAGCCGACGCTGCTTCCTGTGACCTATGCAGCAGCCCTCACGACAGCTACCATTTCACCACGACAGCCGACATCCACTGCTTGGTCGCGGCTCCATGCTCCAGTATAGGGCGATGATGACACACGCGTCCCACAAGCTACGGATTCAACTCCGATGCCGCCGCCCCCGTCGACGGATAACAACATACATGACGATAGCATGGCCGTAGACTAGCTTATTGTGCCTACGGCTGCCCTTGTGCCGGAACGTTG